>NW_024412413.1:28630714-28732887 GCF_014898765.1 Herpailurus yagouaroundi | reverse complement strand
TTCCTTCCTTCCTTCCTTCCTTCCTTCCTTCCTTCCTTCCTTCCTTCTTCTTCTCCTCTGTCTTATTTGTGATGATAGTCTAGGTTTGTGTTTACCTAGAAAGTAGGTTTTTGCTACTCCTGTTGCAACAGTTGTCACTGAAGAGTATGCTTCTTTCCGCTACAGATCCTCTTGCTGCTCTTGTTTTGTTTGTTGCTTGTAATCATCAAAATAGCAGGTGTCCCCTTCTGGAAGTATTATTCAGGGACTACAGACATGACGTTTCTCCACTCAGAATTTGAGCAGAAAGGGCACAGGTTTGGGATTGCAGATTCCGGTGCTGCTTTGGGAAACATTTGGGAGAGGTCCCAATTCTTCTATCTTAAGTGTTACAAGTGTCCACTTGTGACATGAGGAGGTAAAGCAAACGCTATCTGAGCTTCCTAAAGCTTCCTAAGGCCTCACGACTACTTTGAAAAAATGGAAGTGTCCTGTAGCTTGCTTCTTTTGAATGAAGTAACTTAGTCTCACTTAATTCAGATAAAAGGTGTAAATATCACAGAACAACCATTCACCAATCACAGTCCTCAGGAAGTGGCAAAACCCCAGACTTAAATATGTAAATGGCATGAATCTAACTTTGGTGGCTGCAAAATGAAACCTTTGTCTCGCTGAACAGCCTGTCTTGTGACGCGGGGGTTCCGCATTCTATCCCATATAATTCTTCCTGGAATTGGTATTTTAAAACTGAGAAGCAATTTAGAGTGCTGCCTAGCCTTGCTCTATCAGCCCAGGCCAACGTTCATGACACATTTTAATAGAATAATAGGCAGTTGGGAACCTAAACTTTACCCTGCTCTGGATCATGTTTGGCAGCTGTGCTTTTTATTCATCAGTCTGATTGAAACTGCTTTCCTGACAGAAGCAAAGATACTCTTCTTTGTTTAGGATTTCCATAAAAGGCAAAATGGAAGTCTTTGCAGACAGACTGGCGTGCCTGAATAAATTTATTTTCCTAGGCTTCTAGCCACAATAGTGAGCAAACAAAGGCCTCTTACCTACACCTACACCTAACCAATACACCACAGGATAGCAAATTTACAAGATTAAATAATACTCATTTGCTTTGACTTCCTCCTTCTGTTTTAAATCATTGTCCAAACTTGCATTTTTAAATCTTTCCTTTATAATTCTTAGCATTTAGCCCTGGGCTATTTGAGAAATATATGGCTCTGGGTGTGTTTGTCTGTGTCTATGTGTGTACAAACACGTTGTCTAGGATGATGGGGGAGGAAGACTGGGCTGTTTTTTTTTTTTTTTTCCTAATCCTCTTTCTTTATAGAGAACAGACCTCAAAGGGTTTCCTTTCCTAGCTTAACGTCTTTTCCAAGCATAATGATTCTAGACAGACCAAACGACTGACCAGTGATCCATTGTATTTTTAATCATTTACAGTCGGATTCCTACACGGTGGTGCCTAGTATTTGGTTTTGAAGAATGCTTTCTTGGGGAACACATTCAATCCAGCATTTCTGAGCAATAAATTACCTGTGTTTGGGGGCCCTTGACAGCCTGTATTATTTTGCCCTTGTTGAAAATAATGGATGATTTGGAACAATGCTCCCTTTTGAATTAAAATATAAAAGGTTAGAGTTTCAGAGTTCAAGATAATGAGTGGGCCCAACAAGCAGCCTGGGCCCAAGTCTCCCCAAGAGAGGAAAGACAGGGACATGAAGACATGGGGGAGAGAAGGCATAAACATAAGCATGTGTACAGACACATTTTTTTTTTCAGGGTTGGGAAAATGATTTTGTATCCTGCACTGCCCCAGATGTTCAGTCAACTATATAGTTGTAGTTGCACTAACATGAGGCAGAGCAGAGCTTTGTGCAAATATTATGATCGTCCTGAAGCACCCGGGGGAAAGCTGTGGTCTCCTGTTTGGCTGCTGAGCTAACCTCTATCTATCCCCAACTGGAAGGTGGGGGGCAGAGGGCAGGGGCACTGCAACTGTTGGCACTGTGGATAGATCACAAGGGAAATGCTTTTTACCTGAAAATGCATCTGTTTGCATACTGGTGAAAATTAATTATCATATATTAAATTACAACACTATTGTTTAAATGCTTAGAAGAAAAGGACAATTATTTTCATACGTAAGTATATATGTACATATAGGTAGCCCCCAGAGCAGGAAATAATCCCAAAGTAGTGATGTCACTTAGAATTGGGACTATCTTTTGCCATATAAATCATGTTGGGTAGTGGCTAGGTTTCTGGGCTAAGCAGAAGTGATCTGAATTCTCAGTTTTGTTAAACTAGAGTTTTAAGATTTAAGTTTAAAAGTTAGGATGCTATCCAGAGGAAATATACCACATGGGTTAAGAATCAGATGCTCACCTTTGAATCCACTTTGAATCCACTGGTAGCATTACTTTGAGAAAGGTCTGTGACCTCTCTGAACCCCAGTTTCCTAGTCTGTATATTATAGGGATCAGCAAACTATGGCCTGTGGGCCAAATCTGGCTCACCACCTGTTTTGGTACAGCTTACAAGTTAATTTTTAAAAATATTTTTAATATTTAAAATTTAAAAAATATTTTTAAGCCGCGGTGGCTCAGTCAGTTGAGCGTCTGACTTCAGCTCAGGTCATGATCTCACAGTCCATGAGCTTGAGCCCCACGTCGGGCTCTGTGCTGACAGCTCAGAGCCTGGAGCCTGCTTCGGATTCTGTGTCTCCCTCTCTCTCTGCCCGTTCCCTGCTCATGCTCTGTCTCTCTCTCTCTGTCAAAAATAAGCATTAAAAATTGTTTTAAATAAGTAAATAAATAAAATAAAAATATGTTAAGTGTTAAAATTAAAGGAAGAATAATGTTTCACGACACGTGAACACCATGTGAAATTTATATTTCATGATCCATAAATAAAGTTTAATTGTAACATAGCCAGCTTATTTGCTTGCATATGGTCTGCTTTCTATGCTATTGTTTAGTTATGAGTCAGAAAGTTATGATCCGGGCCACATAGCCTACAGAAACTAATATATTTAATCTGTGGCCCTTTACAGAAAACGTTTGTCTAATCCTACTGTAATATCTATCTTACAGCACTGTCACGAGGGTTGAATGTTTAAAAAAAGTGTTAAAATAAACACAGGGAATCAGAGTGAAGAAGCTCTGGGCTAATGCTACCCCTGAAAATGAATATGTAGCTGTGTGGGTGGACTTCACAAAGACAGGAAAAAAAGACAAAGCTGGGAAATAACTCCAACATACTAGCATTTCTCTTCAATTTAGAAGAATGAGTGATGGTGTTAGAGGGTGTTTACAGAAAAATAGAATTGTCCCAATTTTGTCAATCTGGTTTAACCTAACTGCAAATAGACTATAAATTCCCATTAGCTAATTCAACATCTATTTTAATAAGAGGTAAAATTTTTCCATAAACAATACTTCTCTATTAGTTGTTGTTTTTGTTATTGAATATTTTATGATGGGAATCTATTTAAATTAATAGAAGCACATCAAATATGTCTAATAATGAAAAACATATATTCTGAAGATATATTTCAAGGTCAAATTTTTCATTACTGAAGAACGATGAATGAAATATAAGGTTACATTCAAGGATAGATGTTCTCTTCCTCTCATCTTAATAAAAGCTATACAACATTGAGTGCTTCTTTGGTCAAATGCTATACAGAAATTTATTTCACACATTTCTAACAGTTCTGTGAGATAAGTAAGAAACTGGGAACAAGAATAGTTAATTCACTGATGTGAAAATCTCATATAGACTTAGGTCAAGGAAAGCACCGTTCGGAATGTACCCCCATCCTATCCACTTTAGTATGGCCACAGGGGGCCTATAATTAACCCAGGACTCATCTCTAATGGAAACATGTGGCTCTGTTTCTAAATGAGTTTCTACTGTAATTGTAACAATTATTAAATCAATAGCCTTGGCAAAAGTAGAATAAATACCACTATAAGTAGTAATGTTCATTTATTGGCTCATGCACAGACATTTAGGACCCACTATGCAATACTCACTGGATTAGTCCCTGGGTACACAAATTGAAAACAAAACAATGCCCCCACCCCATGGCTCTTACATTTAATGAGCTCTTACATTTTAATGAGGTGGATAAAAATCAAATAAATTTTTAAAAAATAAACTAAAAAATATCAAGAAATAATTAAGTCCTATGATTGCCTATGTTGTAAGGGAAGGGAGAACACTTTTGATTAGGTGGTCAGATTAAGTTAGAGTAGACTATTTAAAGTCCTGGTTGTCACTTCAGAAAAATTTAAGACTGAATCTCACAGACTCTCTTAGCTAGACAAAGGCTGTTAAGAATCTTAAAGGCCTTGTCCGAAAGACCTTTAAGTTCAGCCCAAAGTAGAGTGAAGTCTGTCTCAGAGAGATCTGTGGGTGTGGCTTTGTCTAATGGAGTCAACTACAATAAGATGCATAAGAAACCCAAAAAGCTATTAAGAGAACTATAATTGTTGGTAGCACCTCCAGCTTTGACTGAATTGGACAGACATCATTTACATTGAAAAGAGGTCTCTGGGTCCCCAAACTTTCATGAGCAGTAAGCAGACTGAGAAAGCTTCTCAGCCACAAAAAGGCCATTTGTAAAGAAAAGGAAGATGACTCAATAGAATGGAGAGCCGTGTGGAGAAAGGAGAATGGAGCTCCAATGAAGGATTGGAAACAGGGGTCTGGCTAGATTTCATAGCTATTACTGACAGTGACCACTAGGAGCTTTTCTTATGCCTGGTTTTTAAATTATAAATATTCAATCACGAGGTCTGTGTGTAGAAGGGGTGAAATGGGGAAGTGGGTCAAATAACTTGTCTTTTAGTTCATAGGCCTTCAAATCAAGAGAAATCATTCTTGAAAAGTTGTGACTGAGAATTTCCCCTGAGAAAGCTCCTCTTATACCTTTCCACTTCACACAATTTAGATGATAAAATATTCTGGATCTGGACCTGGACCTGAACTTGACTCCATATTGGGATAAGATTTTGGGGGATCTTGGGAAAAGATAAGCTCATTCCGTATATAGGAGAATTGTCGATTCATTAAGGTCCAGATTTTTTTTTAATTCAGCCCTCCACCCTTCCCCCAAATTCTTGGCAACCACTACTCTTTGTACTGTCTTTATAGTTTTGCCTTTTCTAGAATGTCATATAGTTGAAATCAGATAGTATTTAGCTTTTCCAGAGACACTTTCACTAAGCAATATGCACTTAATTTTCCACCATGTCATTTCATGACGTGATAACATTTCTTTTTATTGCTGAATAATATTCTGTTGAATATTTATCCATTCATCTTCTGAAGGACTCCTTGGTTGCTTTTGGTATTTTGAAAATTATGAATAAAGTTCCTATAAACATTCATGTGCAGGTTTGGGTAAAAGCAAAATTTTTAACTCATTTATGTAAGTACCTAGCAGCACAATAGCTAGATTATATGTTAAGATCAAATTTAACTTTCTTTTTTTTTAAGTTTATTTATTTATTTTGAGACAAAGGAGGGGGAAGGGACAGAGAGAGGGAGAGAAAGAATCGCAAGTTGGCTCTGCACTGTCAGCACAGAACTGAAACCAAGAGTTGGATACTTAACGAACTGAACCACCTATGTGCCCCCCAAATTTAACTTTCTAAGAAACTTCCAAACTGTCTACCAATGTGGCTGTATCATGCTGCATTCCCCAGTAATGAATAAAAGCTTTGCTCCACATCTTACCAGCATTTGGTATTACCAGTTTTGTTCTGGTTGTTGTTGTTAATTTTTTGGTATGTTTTATTTAGGCAATCATGTCATCTATAAACAAAGGCAATTTTTTTTGTCCTCCCTAGTCTGTATACCTTTGTTTACTTGTCTTGACTTATCACACAATTTAGGCCTTCTACTATGATGCTGAATAGGAGTAGTGAGGGGGGCATCCTTGCTTGTTCCTGACCCGAAGGGGGAAAGCACCTAATTTATCAACATTAAATATCATGTTAGCTGTAGGGTTTTTTTGTAAGTGTTCTATATAAATGTGGAAGAAGTCCCCTCTATTCCTAGATTGTTGTGTTATTTTTAATCATGAACAATTCTTGGATATTGTCAAATACTTTGTGTATCTGTTGATATGATAGTATGATTTTTCTGCTTTAGTTTGTTGATGTGATGAATTACATTAATTGACTTTCATATATTGAACCAGACTGGCACATTTGGAAAACATCCCACTTGGTTGTATTGTATAATGTTTACTATATTACTGGATTTGATTTGCTAACATTTTGTTGAGTATTTTTGCATCTATGTTCATGAGAGATATTGATCTCTAGTTTTCCTTTCTTGTGATGTCTTTTTCTGGTTTTGGAAAATTCAGAACTCTGTCCTCATTTCTTCTTTGATTTCTTGCTTTGGGTTATTTCTGTTAAGAAGTCCAATTTGACCCTATTTTTTTTTTTCATATGTAAACTTTCAATTTGTTATTTGAAAACTTTGCATGTGGTCCTTATTGCCAGTATTTTGAAGTCTTCAGTGATCTGTAAGTGACCTACTAAGTGGCCTTACTGTGATCATTTTTTTAAAAAAAAGATAATTGTGCTGGACATTTTTTAAGGTTTTTTTTTTTTTTTTTTTTGGAAACTTAGGTGTTTTAGTTTTGGACACTTTTTCTATATTTGTTGTTTACTAACTTCCTCCCTTCTGTTATCTTTTTCTGGAATTCTTTTTGCTCAGCCTTTGGACCTCCTGGACTGCTCTACTAATATTTTTATCTTTTTATGCCTATCATTATTTCTATTTAATTTTGTTCCGCTTTCTAGGAAGATAACCTGGTTGGGTATAGGTCTTCAGATGAATCTTTCATCCCATTTTCACATTTCTAGTTTTTCAAGACCTCTATCTAGCTAACTGACAGTTCCATTTTCCCCTATTGAGTGCAGTGATTCCTCATTTATCTGAGAACATAAATAATAGTTTTAATTACAGCTTTTGTCTGTTTTCTGCATTCCTTTTTTTCTCTGAGGTTTCTTTTTTTTTTTTTCCTCTTTGGTGCTTTTATTTTTGAGTGGGGCTTTCCTCAGTAGCCAGATTTTGTTCATTTTTAAGAAGGAGGCATTAGAAGACTGAATGGAAGCTCTATGTGAGGGGAAGGAACCTTCCAGCTGGGAGGCTTGTCCTCGAGAGTGATTTATTGGGAATCCTTTTGTTTCTTATTGGAAACCTCACCCTACCACCCACCCCAAGGCTTTCCATTCCCCGCTCCTCCTCATCCAGAAACAAACAAACAAACAAACAACACCCAATCTTATCCATGTACTTTAAGCAATAGCAGGGGCTAACCGTCTCTGCAGAGGCTCCCCACCAGCTTCCTGATTGAGGCACCACACCTTCCCCCGGTTTATGTGATTCCTTCCAGGGTTCTGGAGAGAAAACTAAGCTCAGTTTTCACTGCCTTTCTCTCCTGCCAGCACTTTCATCCAGCTTTCTCAGCTCTACTGCCTCCTCCATTTACTCTCCATTTACTACAAGCACTTGCCATTTCCACCTATTATCGTCTCCTCGGGCATTATTTTTCTTCTGTGTGTTTTTACCATTTTAAATTCCTTTGCTTTCACCTTAGTGATGTTTTAGCAGTGGGAAGAAATGAAAAGTATGTGTTTAATCTATGTTTAATCAGAAAGTTACTGGATCATTACGAACATATGCAAAAAAATCTTAAAAGGAAGTTATAGTACTTTATTCCAGATATCCTAAGAACATACGATTACTAATCTAGACATGCATGCAATTAATTTAAGTGAAACCAAAATTTGGTCTAAGCACTTATGTATTAAACATCACAACTCCCGAACTATATAGTTTGTATAATTATCTCTCCCTAAAAATGCTATCATAAATAAGGCAAAATGCTTTCCTAGTTGTCTAACACTGAAGATTTACCATTTTCCTGTAATATCACTTAGATGAGGTATCATGAAAGTCTGTGAAAGCTGCTGTTAGGGATATTAGAGCCAAAACAAATCATAAAGAGCGAAATCCTTTACATCTTGGTCTGTATCAGAAGCCTGTAGGTATTTTCATTCAAGAGAAAATTCAAGTGCAAAAATGTAACAAAGGGCATGTTCAATGAAACTTGCCCATATATTCTCAATATTTAAACTCTTTTATTTTTCCTTTTGGGAAATGCCCACTGTAGGCAGCACCCACCTCCCACTAAGAATGTGGGATGAACCAGGTCCTCTTCCTCTCCCCTTTCTGCTTCAGTCAGGCACAGCCCAAGGGCAGAGTCATGGGAACAATCGTGCAGGTTGTGTCTTATTCATGAGGGCAACATGTTAAGAAGGTCAATGGGGACTCAAAGTCAGCTGGGATCTCTCCCCAGATAAGGTGCCATGTTCTAATTCACATAAAAACTTAGCTTGGACCAACAATAGTTGTGGTCAGACTCACTCCCTCCTAAAGGTGCCCTGGTACACACCTCCATTCTAGCAGCACTTGGATCAGGCTGATTCTATGGTCTCACTGTTGATGGGGTTCCTGGTGTCAGTCCTTAGGTGGTCCTGGGTGTTTCCTGTCATTTTTCTACACTTACCTCTCACTACTACTGTGAGCCCCTATAAATTTTACATGAGCTGTACACAGCCAGAGTTGATGATTGCTTGAAATTAAAACTGATACAGAGATGTATTAATGCATGAATGAAATACTATCACTTAAAGGTTTTTTTTTTTTTTTTTTTGGAGGGGGGAGAAGTGGGGTAAGGAGAGGGAGCGATATGGAGGGGAAAGAGAGGCTGGTAACTTATTGAGAACGTAAGCTCTGGTTCTCTCAAAGACCTTCCCATCACCATCTCCCTACCTTCCTGCCGACCCTGACTCTAACTTTGACCTGTGTCCTGGTCATACAAATATGAAGGTACCTGTGCTTGAGGCCCGGAGCAATTGCTTTCGTTGACCTTATCATGGAGTTGGCTCTGTCAACACCAGTGAGAACAGACAACAGTAACAGGAGTGTGCAAGATGGTGGGGATGTGAGCATTAAAGCAAAGAACAACATTCCGCTAGAAATAAGGTCACTCTCTCTTGATGTGGGAGTTGAGTGGAAGGAGGATCTCAGACCACAGATTTTTAAATGATGAAGAAATGAAATAGCAGTGCCTTTTTAAAGAAATTGCTTTTGGCAGGAAGAAGCAAAATGAGAGCTTGCAAAGTGAAATAAAAGGCAATAATCAAAAGTCAAAGTTGTTCCCTTAGGTCTGAGGCACCACAGAGACAGAAGAGCCTGATTAAAATGAGCCATTTACTAGATACATGCATTATATTATTCATTTCAGTGTAGAATGCTCAGAAAAGGAGGGAAGCAGACTTCAGATGAAACAGGGTGAGCTTAGTTTCCTAGGTACTGTTGCCCATATAAGGGAAAAGCAGATCAGCAAATTCAATTTGGAAAATAATGACACATACCATGAGCTGGGACCCACGTGACAAGCTGTTGGTACAAAATATCACGAAAGTCTTTGTCATAAAGGCTTATGTGATGGGGACCTTTCAAAATGACAGAGTACCCTCTGTTGTGTTTTGTTGGCTTTTTTTTTCTTAGTCTGTAAGCCTCACTGGACAATGACATACACCGAGATATTTATTAAGGAAAAAATAATATTTCAAAGTGAAGGTAACAGTCTCTTATGCTATATTTGAGAAGATGAAATCACAAAGTCTTTGGAAGGAATAGAAGGTGAGTTGTGTGCTAAAGTTGGGTGCATAAGGAGCCTCCCAGCTTGGCACTTCATAAAAGCAAAAGCAGGATCCTGTGGTAATTCGCGCAGAGGCTAGACTGAGGGTTTTTTCTTCATTATTCACTTCACTTATAAATTCTTATAAATTATTAGTAGTGGTCCTACTAATGAATGCACGAGAAGTTACCTAAGGAAATAAATTCAGAAGGTGTTTGAGAAATGCACAGGTGGGCCATGAAAGAATGAAGCCGATGACCGATGACACTCTGTGATTCATGTTGCCAACGCGCACATTTGAATCATGGGGCTCTCCAAAGCTGGAGAGCCCAGGAAGTCATTTGGTACAGTTTTGTTGTTCACTATGTATCTGTAAATAAACAGTACCTCTTACCTTTACATAAAATCAAGATTTTGTTTCACCACAGGAAAACAGCTGGGTGGTAACTGCTTACATTTAGAGACTAAATTTGGAATGATGGAATTTCACTTTGAGATCGGTAGTTCGAAGAGGTAAGTTGCTATCCCCCAGACCAGTTGAAACTGAGGATAGACTGCAACAAATTTAATTTAAGAGTATGCTTGTGTTCTTCTGACTTAATACGCTGGCTCTCTGACAAACATAAAATGCATACAATGGGGTGAGATCACTAAGACACAAGTACCTGTCCTCCAGAGAAAAGCACCAGAATAGGAGACCTCCAGGGAACCTGATGGGGAGACCTGGCTTATCTGCTGTGAACGTCATGTTGAGAGTCACAGGGACAGATGCTCCTATTTGCAGGTTTACTTTTCGGGGTTGCTGCTTCTCATATGAACAGCGTCTAGTACGTGTGCTCTAATGTCGGAGAGCTATAAGTGGTTCATTATTTAACAGGATTAATAAATCCTCAGAGCAAGTGCAGGTAGGCTATCCTCAAGAGTGATAAAATGTAAGACCCTCTATTAGAAATGGTCCAGAAAATGAAAGACAACAGTTTACTGGTGGTCATGACAGAAGGTAAAATAATAAAAAGTATAATATGGAATTGCAATAGTAGCTTCCCCTGTGATGTGATGAATTGCATGCATAGTGATACGAGAAATAAGAAAATAGGGTGTTATTTGTTAATTTAGAGGCTTTTCTGCAGTTTTAAGTTATAATCATCCAGAACGTCAAGAGGCATCCATAGAGTAAACAAGACTTGAAAGGGATCATTCAGCTACTCTGGGGATCAAATGGGTTTCAGGTACCCTCGGGCATCAGAATTCACAGACCTGAACTGTCCCAGTCAGATCCATAGTTAGCACTCCAGCCTATAACTGGGACCTACTTATTTAATATCTCTGAGCCTCAGTGCTTTGTCAGTAATACAAGGTTCAAAATACATTCCCTATCTACCTTACAAGGCTGCTCAGAGTATTAAATAGAAAATAATATTCAATGGGAATGCAAGCTGGGTGCAGCCACCCTGGAAAACAGTATGGAGGTTCCTCAAAAAACTAAAAATAGAACTACCCTACGACCCAGCAATTGCACTACTAGGCATTTATCCAAGGGATATAGGTGTGCTGTTTCGAAGGGACACATGCACCCCCATGTTCATAGCAGCCCTATCAACAATAGCCAAAGTATGGAAACAGCCCAAATGTCCATCGATGGATGAATGGATAAAGAAGATGTGGTATATATACATACAACGGAGTATTACTAGGCAATCAAAAGAATGAAATCTTGCCATTTGTGACTACGTGGATGGAACCGGAGGGTAATACAGTAAGTGAAATTAGAGAAAGACAAAAATCATATGACTTCACTCATATGAGGACTTTTAAGAGACAAAACAGATGAACATAAGGGAAGGGAAACAAAAATAATGTAAAAACAGGGAGGGGGACAAAACAGAAGAGACTCATAAATATGGAGAACAAACTGAGGGTTACGGGAGGGGTGGTAGGAGGGGGGATGAACTAAATGGGTAAGGGACACTAAGGAATCTAGTCCTGAAATCATTGTTGCACTATGTGCTAACTAACTTGGATGTAAATTTTAAAAAATAAAAAAATAAAATTAAAAATAAATAAATTAATTAATTAAAAAATAAATAAAACAGACAATTATAAAAAAGAAAGAAAATAATATTCAAGAAACTTCTCTGTGATGTCTCTATTTCTCTAGAAAATAACAATCTAGTATTATTTCATGATGGATCCATATGCTAATTTCTAACTATTCTATCTGTTCCCTAAAACAATTTTTTTCAACAATGTCTACCAGGCCATTTTCAGTCAGCTTAGTTCCAGTTTATTCTTTGGTGCTCAATGCAAAACACTGTTTTACAAATAAAATTTTATAACTCACACTACTGTTTGGCTTCTCCCTTAATGAGTCCTAACAGAATTTATTATGTCCATTGAAAGATAATGTCATGTTTGGGGTACCTGGGTGGCTCAGTCAGTTAAGCGTCCAACATCAGCTCAGATCATGATCTCACAGGCCGTGAGTTCGAGCCCCGTGTCAGGCTCTGTGCTGATAGCTTAGAGTTTAGAGTCTGCTTCGGATTCTGTGTCTCCCTCTCTCTGCCCCTCCCTCACTCATTCTCTCTCTCTCTCTCTCTCAAAAATAAATAAACATAAAACAATTTTTTCATAAAATAAAAGAAAGGTAATGTCATGTTTCTTCATTGCCTGAACTTCATCTATTTCCTGCCATCCCAGCTAATCCCTGAGAAGTTAAACATATTTCAGATTTCTTTTCATCTTCCTAAGCTAATGTGCTTGGTAAAATAATAGTATCCAAAAGATATCCAAGGCTAATCCCTAGAACTTGTGAATATGGTATATTGCATGGCAAAAAGAGGTTTGTAGACATGAATAAGTTAAGGATCTCGAGATGTGAGAATATCTTGAGTTATTCAAGTGAGCCCATGGTAACTACAAGGAGCCTTATAATGAGGAGGAGAATCAGGGAAGGCAATGGGACAGCTGAAGCACTGGGGTGATGTGGGGCTATGAGCCAAGGAATGTGTGTGGCCTCTGGAAACTAGAAAAGACAAGGAAATGAACTCTCCCTGAGAGCTTCCAAAAGGAACACATCTCTGCTAACCTATTTTAAACTTGAGCTCCAGAATTCTAAGTGAATAAATTGGTGTCTCTAAGCAAATAAGTTTGTGGTAATTTGTTACAGCAGCAAGAGGAAACTAATACACCTATTTCTATGTTTTTGTTTTTTGTTTGTTTTTTTGTTGTTTGTTGTTGTTGAATGGAGGGATGTTGGTATTGGTGGTATAGTTTTTATAATTGCATCAGGAAGACAAAGAAAAAGAAAATGTCAGAGTAGGAACAGTCTACCAAACCAAAAACAGCTGTGGTGGCTTCCCTATTGCTCATCAAAGTTAATAACAACAAACAGGAATTTGGCAATTTTAAAGTTTCAAAGCAATTGAGAAATAAAAAAATCAACATTCAAACAGTTGCTATTTATCTTCTGAGAAACGTGGAAAGGCATATAAATGGTATCTAAATATGGTGAACTCCATGTAATTCAAAACTTTAGTTTTCTGTTTTTGTTTCTGTTTTATTTACTGTATTTGTACCAGGCAGCCATATTACATTTCATGTGTCCATCAACTCTGAAAGTATATATGGTTAATATCCCCCATTTCAGTAGAGAAATTGGAGCTTAAATAGAATAAGTAACTTATCTAGGTCACACAGTTCATAAGTATTATATCCACACCATCCCCCTAATTATAGGAAGTTGAAATTGTACTTTCAAATGTCAGTCATTTTGTCTTCATGAACCCTCTCTTTTCAAATTTTTTTTTTTGTATCCCCAACACCTACCATAGTAACTGCTACATGAGAGACACTTAAATTTCCTGGTGAAATAAATAGGTGACATTGCTATTCTGTGGCTAATTCTTAGGTTAAGGAGTGAACAATTTATTTGGTTTTGGGTCCCCGGCTATAGCATCTCATCTAATAAGGATCAAATGACTCTCTGATCTACACTCCATGATATCTATGGGAATATAAAAAGATATTTTTTGACATTTTTTTTAAATGAATCATCCAAAATATAATAAAACATGTAGTTGTTAGTTTAAAATGAACTTCTGGATTAGTCAGAAGTCATTATTAAGTGAAAAAACTTAATAACAATGACTTCAAAAAGAAAATAAACAGAAAATCTTCAACAATGTAGTAAGAAATTCACAGGAGTTAAATATTTAATTAAAAGCATTCAATCAAAGTGGAATTGCTCTTGAAAGCCAGTCTGCATTTTTTGGTGGATTAACTGGACAGATTCCACAAACATTTGTCTAAGCCATTATCTGGAAAATCATTTTCAACACCAATACAATGAAAATATATTAACCATGCTAATAACAATGTCCCATCTGTTTAAGCACTTTACAACCTACTGAAAGCCATACCTGCAGACAGTCTTATGTTATGAATTCAAAAACAGTTGCAAGTTGAATGCAGGTGACAGTAGTACCTGGTAGGGAAGCTCTATGAGCTTCCTGTTAGTGGATTTCTATGGTACTGTAGGCCAACCTTTCAAAATAAGCTACCCTGAATCAGCCAGGGGCCAATTTTACTGAACAATGGACAATCTATCTCTAGCCAGGGATGTGACTCTCCAGTTTTGAAGATATTTTAATATAACTACTCTTTAAGATTAAAAGCTATCACATATGAACACCTAAAGGATAAGAAAACAGTACAACCCAAATTAAGTATATTTATAAACCATGAGTGTGTACTCAACAAATTTAGAACACTTATCAACCCATCCAGTTCATCAAGGAATACAAAATCTTGAAAGTAAAGGTGCAACTTTCCTTATTATAAAGGCCATTATTTCAGCTTCATATCACTTAAGAAAAGTGGGTAGGCATATTGGATGGTGATATTCCTTCTGACAGAATCAAATTGAGCCCAAACCATCCTCCAAAGCCAGTTTAAAGAAAGCACTAGAAAGGTGACACACCAGACTGTTTAATCAGTGTCCAACTCACTAAATATATGTACAAAAACGCAGTAACTTTTTGATGATGCGGTTATACAATAAAACACAACTGAATACCAAGGTAGGCAAATATTATCTCTCCCCAAAACAGTGAAGAACAGGAAAAGTGAAAAATCAAAGAAAGAAGTTTCAGAGTGAGCAAGCAATACTTCGATTGTATCAAGAGGAATACCAGTGGATTCGTAGAGCTCCAGGGGAAGCACTAAGCACTGATCCAAAGGCCTTAAATTGCTTCCAAAAATGTGAGCTTTTCTCCATAATATTTAAGGTTGATGTGTCAGGCGGTGGAGAATTCTTCAAGAAAATAAAACTCCTGTGTAAAGTATCCCATTTAGTTTACCCTCTAAAGACCTTTATAAGCCCATCTTCATGTCAAATTTTCAGTAAAAAATTTGAGACAGATGATCATATCTTTAAATGCAGTTCTAAGAGCTTAGGACCCTAAAAATCTTAGGGCTTATTCTAAGGAGATTATGACCAATTTGGTGCATTTAGCCCAACTTTACTAGATCCATATTAAAACAAAACAAAACAAAACAAAACCCAAAACTACACCGGATCCATCTCAGGCAGAATGCTTCCCTGAAGAGAGCATTAAAAATACAATGTTTCTATTGTTTATTTTTTTATTTGATTGTCTTATGTATTTTTGTCAATTGTATTTTCATGGTATGAAAACTGTTTTTAAGAAAACAATATCCTAAGTACAAGTGTGTCAGTGGAAAATGTAGTTAGCATATGACGACATGGAAAAGCTGGGTCATCAGTTGGAAGATACACATTGATTAAGGCCACAGTGAACCTTTGTTTCAGCAAGAGGTATCAGAGTACAGAAAAGTGAATAAAGTGGTGTGATCTAAGCCAAAATGATATGAAGGCTTCCATGGAAGAGAGATACTTGAAAAGGGCTTTGAAGAATGGGTAGGAGCTGGCTGCCTGGAGAAGGATCAGAAGTTTTTCCAGGTTGAGGGAATCTGAGTAAAGGTTTTGAGTCAGAAATAAGCATGATCTATAACTGTGAAACAATGAGTGGAACAATGAGTTGTTTCTTCTTTTCATTTTTTTCAATAAATACCTATTGAGTAACTACTAAGTTTCTAGCAGCATAGTAGGTAAGACAGAAACATGATGAATAATGCATAGGTGTGCTCTCAGTAACCTCATTGTCTAGCTAGAGAAACTCTGTTAGTAAGAAATTGTGTTTGGCTTCCTGAAAAAGTGATACGAGTAGTATGACTTAGTAAGAGATTCCCAGTAGGGCTTTATATGGGATGTTCCAGTTTTGCCAATGGGTTGTATATAGGTGTGACAAGATAATCCCTCCTTCCTCCATTCGAGAGCAAAGAGATCATTTTAAACATTCAACTTTGTCCGTGAGTTGCCTTTTCCTTGAAAGTTTCAAATATTATCATTTTCTATATATTTTGTGATGTTAAAAAATTCAGGAAACACTGGCCTTACCAAACAGGTTGATATTTTGCCGTATTCAAAAAATCCATAGTACACAGCCAGATCTGGTACAGAGTTTCATAAGTTACTACAGCTCCCTTTTATCTTTTTTGCTTCAAAATCCTTCATATATGGCTTTTACTTTCATGCTTGCCACATGACTCCAAAATGGCTGTTCCACATCTCGTCTCTCATTCTACTTCAGTTATGAAGAAGGGAACTATACCTATATTAGGAAACTAAAACATATTTAGGAATCCCCGATGTTCCAGTTGTTCTCACTGATCAGAACTGTGTCATGTAGTGAGTAGCATTAGCTGCCAGAGAGGATGGGAAATAGAGGTTTTTAGTTGGATATAGGCTATTCAAAAGAAAATCATAGTTGTTTTGTAAGAAAAAAAAAAAAGAAAGATGGTAATTAAGTCTCTTGGGTCTGCTCCAAGAGGCAAATATATAAGCAAGCAATCATAATGTAATGTATGAATTTAAGCAATTTATAGAATTCTTGAGAAAAAGATGAAGAGATCCATTAATTTTGACTGAGGAGGTAATTCATATTTTATAAATGGCAGGAAAGTTGAATAGAGTCTTGAGTCAAAAAAATTAACTTAGTGTTAGCCCAAATTAAGAAGGACAAAAATCCTGAGATGAGAAAGTGTACAGCTAGAAATTTGAGCTTGGGAGCCAAAAAGTCAAAGACATCTGCAAATTGGTTTGTTTTGAGGCCCAGAAGCTTACATTAGCATAAGGAAACTCCCTCTGTGTTTTGGACCTGCTCTTCATCGCTAGGGAGTCAGCACTTCCTAGAAGAAAGATCTACTAAGAAAATCAGTGGCAGACCCCAATAAGAATGTGGAGCAACCTGATTCGAAGGAGCACGTGCACCCCAATGTTTACAGCAGCATTATGGACAATAGCCAAAGTATGGAAAGAGCCCAAATGTCCATCGATGGATGAATGAATAAAGAAGATGTGGTATATATATATACAATGGAGTATTACTCAGTGATCAAAAAGAATGAAATCTTGCCATCTGCAACAACGTGGATGGAACTAGAGGGTATTATGCTAAGTGAAACCAGTCAGTCAGAGAAAGACAAGTATCATATGTGGAATTTAAGATACAAAACAGATGAACATAAGGGAAGGGAAACAAAAATAATATAAAAACAGGGAGGGGAACAAAAGATAAGAGACTCTTAAATATAAAGCATTAACTGAGGGTCACTAGAGGGGTTTGGGGTGAGGGGATGGGCTAAATAGGCAAGGGACATTAAGGAGGACACTTGCTGGGATGAGCACTGGGTATATCTGCAGGGGATGAATCACTGGATTCTACTCCTGAAATCATTACTGGACTACATGCTAACTCAGGTGTAAATTCAAATAGATAGATAGATGATAGATAGATAGATAGATAGATAGATAGATAGATAGATAGATAAAGAATGTGGAGTATACCCATTAGGATGGCTACTATTAAAAACAAACAAAGAAAAAAGAAAAACAGAAAATAATAAGTGTTGGTGAGGATGTGGAGAAATTGGCACCTTTGTTCACTGTTGGTAGAAATGTAAATCAGTGTAGCTGCTATGGGAAAGAGTATGGATATTCCTCAAAAAATTTCAAATGCAGTAACAAACAATACAGCAATTCCACCTCTGGCTATATACCCAAAAGAACTGAACACAAGGTCTCAAAGAGATATGTGCTCACCTGTGTTCATAGCAGCATATTCAAAATAGCCAAAAGATGGGAGCACCCTGTGTCCATAAGCAGATGAATGAATAAACAAAACATGATATATGCATATAATAGAATATTATTCAGCTTAAGAAAGGGAGGAAATTCTGATACATACGACAACATGGGTGAACCTTGAAGACATTGTGCTAAGTGAAATAAGCTGATCACAAAAAGATAAATGCTATTATTCTATTTATATGAGGTACCTAGAAAAGTAAAATCTATTGAGACAGAAAATAGAAAGGTGCTTGCTAGGGGCTGAGGGGAGAGAGAAATGGGGAGTTATTATTCAATGTGTTGTTGCAAAACAGTATGAATGTACTTATTACTACTAAACTGTATACTTCAAAATGTTTAAGATGGTTAAAAAAAAAGAAAAAAGTAATATAAAGTTGAATGCTTCATACTTCAATCATTTTCCATCATTCTAGGGCTTTACACTCCTACGATGTTTTTAGTAGTATATGTCTATGATTTTTATATATGACTCTATTTTTTAACAGTGCTTTCCCAAGTATTTTTCAAACATTAGCACTATAAAAGAGATATCCTAGAAGATAGGGCAAAAATAGTGGCAGACATTGTGTGATGTCCTACCTTGTGTACGATTTTTAAAACTATAGGGAAAATATTGCTCACATAGCCAAGTGCTGCTTTGGAATGAAAGGTATAACTCTAGAGATAGATTCAATACAGTAATCTACTTCTTGCCTATTTGGCTGGCAGTTGGAAGAGACAAGCACCTGAAGGAGGAAGGAATTATCTTTACAGATGTACATGGGCTTTCTGCAAAAAGAGTGTGGGCAGGAAGGAATAAGAGAGGAACAATATTCCTGGAAAAGGAAAGAATATGCAAAAGTATGGGAGGCGTGAGTGAGGATGGTGTTCTAGAACATGAACACAGTGCAGTATGGAAAGTTTCTAAGGTACATAAGAAAGAGTTATGGGAAATGAGACCAGAAAGGTAGGCAGAGATGTTGAGTGCCAGCTGGGTACATGTATTTGCTGAAGTACTCTTTACAACTCTCCCTTGAGGGAGGTACAATTAACGGCCTCATTTTTCAGATGAGTAATGTAAAATTTGGGGAGATAAAGTAACAGTTAAAATAATAGGAATGTCTGTCCCAGGCAGTATGGCATTGAACTGCCTCGTCCATGAGCCGTTGTCTTTTAGAAAAAAGACAATTCAATTTAGCCAACAGGTAATAGATATTTATTGGGTAAAGGATGGTCTAAATAATCCTTTGTATATGTATAATGGTTCTATCCACAAAGAACTTTCCAGCACCAGTTCCCAACTTATAGGGTCCCATTTAAAGGAGCTAAGTGAAGAGCACATGGGTGGTTCAGTTGGTTGACCAACTCTTTCCACTCAGGTCATGATCTCATGGTTCGTGAGTTCAAGCCCTGCATACGACTCCATGCTGACAGTGCAAAGCTTGCTTAGGATTCTCTCTCTCTCTATGCCCTTCTCCAGCTCACACACTCTCTCTCAAAAATAAGTAAAAAAACATTAATTAAGGAGCTAAGTGAGTTATCAGAGAGCAACGAATACTGGCGGTATAACTTGAATCCAGATCTTACACATTTTCTCATTGCTTCATTTATCAATGAGGTGGGGTTTTTTTTGGTTTTTTTGTTTGTTTGTTTTCATTTTTCGAATCCATTGCCTACTTATACCAGTCAGAGGATATGGCACATCGTTTGGTCTCACTGGCAACCTTTTCAAAAACTTTGGCAGTAAATCCTATCTTTGAGATGAAAATTAAAGCCACAAATGCTTCACAAGGTGACTTCTGTTGATTTGAAATGTTAAGTCCACTAAATGCCCAACCAAAGCTAATATGTGACTTTGATTCCCACCTCATTTCAGAAATACTTTTAACTTTGCCATAAAATTCTTCTGACTCCTGCCCTGTATCGTATTATTATTTTTTATTAAATATGAAATTATCAAAATGCTTTACTGGAATTCTGATGAAATTACATAAAGAACTATTGGCCCAAATCCAAAAATGGAAATGACTTAATATAGAAGTAAGAAGAAAGTAACACAGAATAATTTATAGGTGGTATTAATTTGTGTATAAATTAAATTGTTTTTAAGAGGAGGAAACATTGGGACACCTGGCTCGGTCAGCTGAGTGACCAACTCTTGGTTTCAGCTCAGGCCATGATCTCATGGTTCATGGGATCAATCCCCATGTCGGGCTCTGTGCTGACAGTACAGAGCCTGCTTCAGATTCTCTCTCTCCCTCTCTCTCTCTCTACCTGTTCCCCATTTGTGTGTGCTCTCTATCTCTCAAAATCAATAAACATTTTAAAAAATAAAAAGGGGGAAGCATTATTGAGAATTAATGGAAAATGCATATTATAGAAAAAAGTTTAAAATATTTGTATTAGATAACTAAATCCATCCATAATTAGCTGATTTTAATTAAGCACTCACTATGTACCTGGTAATGAGTTGACCACTTTCTACACCCAAGCCTGGTTAGACAATTGGAGGCAAAATGGTAGCAGAGGTGATACCCCAAGCATGACAGGAGGCAGAGCGGAGAGCCAATATTAAGGGATGAGGGTGAACTCTCCAGCCCCATGTGCTATGTGACTCCAAGAATATTTGTATCCCCTCTCCTCTATCCCAAGCACGTGGAATCAAAGGAGTCCCTGGAGCAAACAAAAATGAACAATCTGAGAGATCAGGGGGAAACAATTTGAAACAAGTTAAAACAAGAGGGAATGGTCTGTTGGGTTTGAAGGGAGAAGAAAAAGAAGAGAAAGGAAGGGTAAACAGTAATGTCAAATGCTATGGAGCAAGGCAGGGAAGTGGTGCTTTAATTTACCAGCTAGAAAGTCATTGCTGATTTTAATGGGAGACTTTTAGTAGAAGAGACTGGGTGGAAAGCAAGCAGAAGACAAGGAAGGGCAAAGTAGTATGAGCCCCTCTTTAACTGGTTTTGCTAAGAGAGTGAGAGAGGAATTTGTGAGGATTTCTGCTTGTTATGGCCTTTATCTTTTTCCGACCATAAGGCGTAAAAAGCACGAGACAAGTTTAGGTACCAGACAAGTTCACCTGTTGAGAGTAAGGATCGTGTTATGTTGGCGGGCACAGAAGTCAGAGAATGGTTGAGAACTGAACAGAAGATGTGAGTTGTGCCTCAAAAAGTAAGGTTTACAGCAAGATGACAAGAGAATTATTCTGTGATTATTCCTTAAAACCATATCTGTACCCTCAGAGTGCCTAGGCTGCAGTGTATTTTGATGTACTATTTAGTACACTCTGCCCAGAAGCAGGGAGCTCTTTGCTCCACGTGCCACAGGATTCCTGTTTCAGTAAAGCTGTATTCGCTCCAACATTAATGCAGAGAGTCTAGGGTGCCCAATTCCCAGACACTGAGAGCACACTTTGACCGACAGACATACGTGCAACACAGAGTAACATCCACTGAATATTATCAAAAACAAATGTATACACCAATCTCTCCAGAAGACCAAAAGAACCTTTCAAAGTAAATTGATGGGGCCACCAAACTTTTTTAAATGAGGTGAAGGATCCATTTAAAGCAATTTCATTAGACCTATTTGATCTCAGAAACCTCCCAGAGTAAATGTATTCATTCATCGGTACCAATTACCAGGTCCTAACTTGGGTAACTGTGATAATGTTCCACAGCCCAAGAATTGTCTCTAATCTGTCCTTGGAAATGCACCAAAGCACTACAAAGAAGCCAACTGAAATTAAATTGTCTTCAAGCTTCAGGGCAGACCAAAATATGAGCTGGGAAATGCCATGTTAATGCAAGCCTATTCTTTTAAACACTAGCCTAGACTAGAATTGCCCATTGTGGGTTTTCTTACCATTTATAACATGATCTCCAGCTATTTAAATGTAGCTTTAGTCCTAACATCAATAAATACTTTTCTTCCCATATGAGTGTATCACGCCATCATTTGTGGGCTGCAAACCTCTGTCAATCAGAGCATTGTACCAGACAGTCTGCCCTTCCGCTCTCCCTTGTAAAACTGCCACAGATGAAGTCAAGTTGCAATTCCCCTCTGCCCATGAGATAATGAGCTGGCACATGCAGGAAAGATCGATGTCAAACAGAAGGGGGAGAGAGTTTTGAAGCTAACACTTTCAGCTGCCATTTGATTCCATTTTCAGAAATCAATCTCCTCCTTGACAACTCTGAATGTGTTATCAATGCAGCTTCCGTTCATTGGATGACCAAGTGCTCCTCCCTTTCACTTGGGAACATTTTCCATCAGAGTCCAGTGGAAATGGAATATTTTTGCAGTGGGGAAGAGACAAGGTGAAACAAACAAGTAATTGTATGCATGAAAATGCGGGATGAGCCAGTGTGTGTGTACCTGCACATGTGTGACTACAGAGTGGCTACCCATATACACAAAAATGGCTACAAAGTTAATCCCATCAATAGTTATTCCTGAAAAACTCCATATACTTGGAGATTGAAGGCAACGGTGACTGTGTCACAGACGATTGTTTAACTGTTCGCAGACATACCCATGTGGATAATGGATGTTAGTTAACTTTTAATTCACTGTGTTAATCCAATGAGGAGACAACAACACAAAACTAACAACAAAAATACAAAACCTAATGCCTATTATTTATGCTTGATTTATGGTGGAGTTTTTATGTTGTCAGAAAGGAAAGATGCCTGGTGATCTAAAAATGGATACTACTCCAAACAAAATAACGAGACCACATGCGAGCATCATAACTACTGAATTTGGCAGGAGTTGACGACCAAAGAATAGACTCCAGTCAAAACTTGAAGGATCACAGTCGTAGAAGCCAAAGGCCAAGAGAGGATAAAAAGGGTTTGCTTTCACAGAAGTCCTGTGTCTGTACCCCCATCACAGCATGGTGTAAGGAGGCAGGAAAAAAAAGGTATAATTAGAAAAGGAACCAATCCCATGCAGAACTGGGGATTAAGACACTGATACAGGTAGAGGATCAAACCAAACTGTGGAACAGAGGATAACGACAAGGAGTCAGAAATAAAGCATGAGCTGTGGACATGTAACATCAAGTTCCAAAAACACTTAGGGAAGGTTAGGATGGCAAGGAAAGCAATTTATTCCTTGTGGCTATGCTGAAAATTAGCTGTCATCAACCTATACTTATTGGATTAACATGCCCTTCCGGTTCTTAGAGTACTCTGTTCCTGTCCAGGCCAAAGAGCTGTGTACCCTAGCAGCAACTTGTTTTAATTACCTCCTATTTGCCCCATGCATGAGTGAGAGATTCTTCCCCTAGGGTTGCAGGGATGGCCATATGCACAACACCTGACACGGGATAGACATGCTAGATGGCAGTTTATTAGTCACATATACTCACAGCCCAGGGGAGGAAAACATCACATGCAAAGCAGCGCTACATGGGGGCTGTGCTCAGGAACAAAGTGAAAGACTGGGGCCTATGGGAGGCAGGCTTTGTAATATCAAGAGGGTGGGATGACCTGTGGCTCTGTGGGAGGATGTGACTGGCTTGTTTGAATACTCCTATGGACTGGCAGTGAACTGAAACCAGGTACTCAGGCATAAGTAGGCACTTCACTTGGTCCCCTTGACAAGGAAAGCTGTTTGGTGAGGGTATCTTATCCATGGGAGCAGAACTGGGAAGGGAACTTGTGGGTAGGCCATTTGAGGCCCTCCTGGTTTCACCAGATGTCAAGGCACAAACACTACTGGGCCTTAATTTTAGACTTTATATCATAAACCTGAAGGGGGACCAGAAAACTGGCAAATTCACCATTCTCACTTCATATATTTAGAGCTTCCTTGTTTCTTAACCCTGTGCTAGGAATATATAACCTATCTGACTGAGGAAAATTATCTACCTAATCACCTGTCTCTCCTTGTACACTCAGTTTCCAGGATGGTGCAAGAAACAATTAAACTTTTGGTTTCTAGTAGTTTGCCTGCTCCGTTCAAGGCTATTATGTGAAGAAAGAACAGACAGAAGTGGGACAAGAACTCAACAAAGTCCTTAATTAAGTAGAGTAGATGATAACAGTAGCAAGCACTTGAAAGTAAGGTTTGATATATATGTGTTGCCAAGAAACTCCCTGGAAGAGGTGGGCACTTAGGGCTATTTTTTAAAAATACACCTGGAAAATTGCCACTTGCCTAGACAATATTGAAGGAGATAGAAAAAAACTGATGTCCATTGAATTATTTGCATTGGATAATACGTTATCCAAAAAAGGTGAAAGAACAAATCAAACAAATGTGACATGTGCAAAATGTTTTTACTTTCAGTGTATGTGGTGTGTTAATTCTTCCATTTATCTCTATGTGTATTTGGTGTTAATCCCCCATTGTGTCTTTCTGAAGACAATAAGCTTAGCTTTAAAAGATCTCATACACATTTACAAGATTACTTACAGAAATTTGACTCTAGTAATTCGGCATCATTTTTGTACTAAAAATAGAGTACTATCAACTTCAAAATGTTAGCAACTCCTTTACCAATTCCCTCAAGTAGAAATGATTGTGCCATCATCTGATATTTAAAGTGCTTTGCTTCTTTATTATAGTACTTGTCACACTGCATTGTAATTATGCATTTATACATCTGTCTCCCCATCTAGAAGATAAACTTTTTAAGGTGAGGAATTATCTTACTTCTTCCTTATATTAACATCCCCAACACTAGCACACTTACCCAACATATGTAATAGTCTCTTAACTTTTTTGTGGAGTGAGTGAATGAGTGAATGAATGTCATCCCTCTCAATTCTGAGTTTATATATACGAATGCCTATTTGACATTTCCACTGGAATATTTATTAGATACTTCAAATTTAAGGTATCCAAAAATACATCTTAATTTTCACTCTCTCAAAATGTCTTTTTTCTCAGCACTTCCTATCAGGAAATGAGAGCACCACACACAGTTGTCAAGGCCAAAAATGTGCAAATCAGCCAGAGGGAAACTTTATGCAACTCCTTAATCCAATCTAGTAGCACACCCTGTCCAAAGTGTGGCACATATCCATTGACTTGTCTCCATTTCTGTTACCGACACTGGAGCCCAAGCCTTCAGCATTCATTTGCCTGATGTCCTTGTTCACACTCTTACCCCTGTCTGTTCTCCACAGAACATTTGGAGTGATCCTTTCAAAATATAAGTTACACACCCCTAACCTGCTTGACACCCTCCATGAGATTCCCATGGCTCTTAAAGTAAGGTGCCTTACATGTAGACATGTAGACTTTTTCTACTTCTCTTACTTCATTTTCCACTGACTGTATTCCCCTAAGTCTTTTCTGGCTCCACTGGCCTCAGAGATCCTCAGAGAGGCCCAGCTCATTGTATCATGTTGTTTTATTAATGAATTGTTTCATTTTCATAAATTATTTGTCCTCTAAATGTGCTTGCGACAAGTTCCTTTTCGTCACTGAGGGGTCAGCTTAAATTCCATCTTCCTCATTAAATACCTTTCCGGCCTCTTAATCTAAAGCAGCCCCTAGGTCATTCTCTCTCCCATTGTTTGATTTTATTTTTATCACAGTATTAATGGTCATCCGAGATGGTCTTGTTTACTTACACTAGTCTTCATTGTTCACAGCCAAATTTCCAGGGCTTCAAATAGTGCCTGGTACATAAAAGACCTTCAGCAAATGATATGTGGGAATGAAAAAGCTCATGAATTCATTAAGAAACCGAATCAATGAATATATAAATGAGTTTGTGAATAAATGCATGAATAAAGGAATTTTATTCCTGACATTTATATTATCCTGATCGTAACAGTACTAATATGAAATATTATGTATTACTAATCATGACCTATCCATCTCTATAAACCTTATATGACATATATAAATTAATAAAATCTGAAAGAACCAACCTTATAAACTTAGATGTATTTAGATTAAGAAAATGCTTTGACACACTTTTTTTTCCCATTGCCATAATTCATAAGTAAATTTTTACAAAATCTTATTGCAATTAGCTTTATTCTATTTTCACCTTCTATTTCCTCTTTTTTAAGTCTCTAATGCTACAGAATTCACCTGTTACCCATTTTTTTTTCCCTCAGGAAAAACTGACTATCATTGGGCAATATTGTAAATTGAATCTTCTCATATAATCTGAATAGTCCAATAATTACTGAAGAAATCGAATTTCAAGTTAAAATCTTCCTAAAAAAATACTCTAAAAAAAACCTCATTTATGTGACAAGTATTATTCTAATATCAAAATCAGGGAAAGGTATTATAAGGAAAGAAAACTACAGACCAATATCTCTTGTGAACAAAGATACAAAATTTCTAATAAATATTTGCAAATTGATCTAATACTATATGACAAAGTGGAGTTTATCTCAAGAGTGCAAGTTTACTTTAACACTAGAAAACAAACACATGTAATTCACTATATCAATAGACCAAAAAAAAAAACAAAAACAAAAAACCCAACAACAACAACACACACACATTGAACTAGAAACAGAAAAATCATTTGACAAAATCCAACATCCATTCTTTATTTAAAAAACAAACTGTCAGCAAGCTAGGAATAAAAATGTTTTTACTTTAACAAAGGGTATCTAAAACTAATTTGGATGTAAATTAGAAAAAGAAAAAAAAGAGAAAAAAATAAAAATAAAAATAAAATAAATTTGCATCTATCATCACTCTTCATTGTGAAAGGCTGAACTTATATTCTAAGAAAAAAAGAAAAAAGAAAAAAACAAGGCAAGAATATCCCTTTACCGCTCCTATTCAACATTGTACTGTAGGTTGTAGCCAGAGCAATTAAACAAGAAAAATAAATAAACACCCCCAAAATAAAAAGCTTCCAAATAGTATGCTATTGACATGAGGATAAACAAATAACTCCATGTGACAAATAGAGTCCAGAAATTGACCAACACACATATAATCAATTAATTTTCAACAAATAAGAATATTCAGTAGAAAAAGGACTGTCCTTTCAACAGATGATACTAGAACAACTGGATTTTCATATGCAAAAACATAATAAAATTTGACCCTACATCAAATGATACACAAAAATAATTCAAAATGGATCACAGACCTAAATGTGAAAACAAAAACTATAAAACCTCTAAAAGAAAATATAGGAAAAAAGTTTTTGTGACTTTGGGTTAAGTGAACAAGAGGGAAAACATACCAACAAAAACGGTTTTGACTTTTTACTAGGGAGTTTAAAATGGAGTTAATACATTCTTTCCTAATAGAAAATATTTACAAATTTTAATAACTGACAGAAATAAATCATTGGAAAATCTGGGCTTAGCATTAACAAGGATTCTGCTCTAAATTTGGTGTGTTTTCTTTTTCTTTTTTTTTCAATTCTTTGTTAGCATCATTGGCTAAAGTCAGTTGGGCATATGTTAATGGAGGTAAAGAAAGACACAGAACTAATTTACTGAGCATAATAAAGTCTATTGTTTTCCAAATACTTCTACATAATATAATTTTTTAAATTTTGGGGGTTTTTTAATTGTTTTAAATGTTTATTTATTTTTGACAGAAAGAGAAAGAGACACACATACACAGAGCATGAGTGGGGAAGGGGTTGAGAGAGAGGGAGACACAGAATTGGAAGTAGGTTTCAGGCTCTGAGCTGTCAGCACAGAGCTCGACACAGGATTGAACTCATGAACTGTGAGACCGTGACCTGAAGTCAGACACTTGACTGAGACACCCAGGTGCCCCTCCCTCTACCTATGTAATTTGTTTTCACCTTTGCTCTTTGCATTCACTAGGAGTTCCTGGCTTCTCCTGAACCTATATCCATGACAAGTCCTCTTCAGCTTACAGCTTCTACCAGTGATAACCAGAACGGCTAGGAGACCTATCATTCAACAATGTTCCATGGGAAAGCCCAGACAATTGCTTTTTCAAATCTCTAAGGAATGTAGTATTGAGAAGGGCAGTGACGTCACTAAGAAGCTTGCCATCTGGTGGTGAAAGAAGCTGTTACAGAACTAATATCAATGGGACATGGTAAGATATCAAAATAATAGAAACCAGCTGGTGGTATTTAACTATGAGAAAGCAGGTGGCTGCAATTATAGATATAAGCAACAAAGTCTGAATGGCAGCCAGAAAATGGGGGGTGGTGGTGACCTACAGAGAACTATGGTCATGGTTATATAGAAAACAGTGCCCTAGAGGTAAGATGTATTGGCAACCTGCAAGAGTTATTTCTCAATCTACAAAATCAAAATAATTCAAAGATGGATTATCAGGAAGCTAAGGGAATTCACTCCAATGAAAATCATGAACCCTTACCACTTTACAGATCTAAGCCAGATTTTAGACCCAGGACCTAATGTGTGAAGGAGAGGCCAGGTGCTCAGGAGGAAGGATTCTACCAGTACTACAAGTATACATTCTAAATTATTCCTTCAGGACGTCTCCAAAGGAAATTATGATCATTGATGCAGGTAACTACACCAGGAAAGGGGAGAAGTCAGACTGCTCAGACATTTGAAAATGTCTGCCACAGGATCTGAGTTTATACCAATACTTAAAAAACTTGAAGCATGATGATGATGTCACTTTAAGAATAAGGATATATGGGGGCGCCTGGGTGGCGCAGTCGGTTAAGCGTCCGACTTCAGCCAGGTCACGATCTCGCGGTCCGTGAGTTCGAGCCCCGCGTCGGGCTCTGGGCTGATGGCTCAGAGCCTGGAGCCTGTTTCCGATTCTGTGTCTCCCTCTCTCTCTGCCCCTCCCCCGTTCATGCTCTGTCTCTCTCTCTGTCTCAAAAATAAATAAACGTTAAAAAAAAAAATTTGAAAAAGAATAAGGATATATGAGGACCAATGAACAGAGATCTATGTTCAGCTCACAGTAGGTCCACTGAACTCATGGATCCACCCAGTGGTCATTTCCTCAGTCACCAAATGAATAATGAGAATAGACACACTTGCTAGTTGGCTGAGCTGTCATGCTAGTTACTTGGTGTGTGGAGTAAGAGCCATCAGACTGGGGAAAGCCAAAATGAAGACTAAAAATCCACCCCCCCCCCCAACCTGGAAGAAATAGTGAATGCAAAATGATATTGTATCTTGAGGACTGGAAGAGATTGGTGCCACCCTTGAGGAACTAAATGATGCAGAGGTGATGGTTCTGATCATATCTCCAAAACTAGTCTGGTCTCTAAAAAACAGATTTGTGCGTGTGTGTGTATTATAGTAGACTACTTCAAATTTTATCAAATACCACCAAAAATTAGTAGTTGCTGTTAAAGATGCAGTGAGTTACTGGAACAGATTTATATAGCTTCAGCATATGGTCTGCAGCCATCTATTTGATATATGCATTCTTTTCCATCCTTACTGGGAACCAAGACCAGAAAAGCAGGGTCAGAAGCACACTGCTTTCACATGGGATGGAAACTCCATGTTAACTCTTTTACTCTCTATCATAAGAGAGGCTGAAGGAACTTGGACCGTGTGGCCATAATAGTGCATCCTATCAATGATGCCATGTTAATCATACTGAATAAGTGAGAAATGGCAGGTACATTAAGGTCTTGGTAAGATAAATGTGCTATAGAGGATGCACGGGCCTACCACATCAGTGAAGATTTGAGAGGCATGCTAGTTTGGAGAATATTTGGGCATCCCCTCCAAAGCAAAAGACAATTTACTGCATCTCCTATCTCCCATCAAATGACTCAATGTGAATAAATAAAAAGAAAGAAACACAAAAATCTATCAAGTGATATGGAAGGCCGTCAAGTTTAAATTGGGCCCAGAGTAGGGATGGGCTTTGCAGCAAGTGCAAGCCACAGTGCAAACATCTCTGCCTCTTGGGCAAACTGGGAGAATCTACGGCATTAGAGATATCTGTGATATAAAAGATGCCTTGTAGAGTTTATGTCGAGCATCAGGAGTATCACAAATTGGATCCTTAGGGTTCTGAGGCAAGACTTTGGAGAACTATAGCAGAAAATCACATGCCATTTGAAACAGAGCTCCTGGAATGCTGTTGTGCTCCAGTAGAGCAGGAACACCTAGCCTTGGGATATCAGGAAACAACCAGCCAAACTGCCCATCATAAGCTGGGCTCTGTCAGAAACAAGTTATACAACCGTGTGGACCTGACAGCAATCCACTGTCACATGGAAGTGGTATCTACATCTGAGATGGAACCCTGGCTGCAACAGAGAGGACAAGCAAGCTGCAGGAGCAAATGGCCCAGACACTTGTCGTGTCATGCACCATTGCCATCCATACAGCTCTCTCTGTATTTACGATAATTTCACATGGGTAAGGAAACCCTTTTACCAGTCAATAGATTAAAAAGGGTTGATCATGGAGGCATGTGGGTGGCTCAGTCCGTTAAGCATCTGACTTCAGCTAAGGTCATGATCTCACGGTTTGTGGGTTCAAGCCCTGCATGGGGATCTGTGCTGACAGCTGTGCTGACAGCCTGCTTCAGATTCTGTGTCTCCCTCTCTCTCTGCCCTTCCCCCACTCACGCTCTGTCTCTCTCAAAAATGAATAACATTAAACAATAAACATTAAAAAAATATTTAAAAAACAAATAAAAACGTGTTGAACTTGGCTCTTAGATGGCTTGGCTCAACATGCTGATTAAAGCCAAAAAATGTACCACAGCTACTTTATAGCCCCACTCCCAATGGCCCTGAGAAACAGAAATGAGGAGAAATCCTGCCATTGACCAGAGGTTTGGACAATGTGCCTAAGTATTCATTTTGTGTGGAATGAAAATTGGCCTGAGGTTACTATATATATAATATAAATAAACATATTATATATAAAGATATAAATAAATATTATATGTTATATATAATATATAAACAAATTATAAATCTATAATAAATGCATATAAATCTATATATATACATCTATATATACATATATATATATCTATATATATACATCTGTATGTACATATACATATAGATGTATATATAAATATTTTACGGACAGTGGTGAATGCCCTTGAGGCTTCATATGGGGAATGAAGTGAAAAAAAAAATTAGCATAGCTCATACTCCCTAAGCAGGGAAGCCTTGAGAAGAGGCACATGGATAAACACGTAGGAGTTGTCACAAAGCATGAGGTTTTTCATCTGATAAATTAATGCCTACCACAGACTATCCATCATGGAAGAGGCACTAATCAACTAAACAGCTTGGCCAGTTGAGGTCAATCCGTTCCTGCATCAACTTTCCCAGTGTTGGCACAGTGGTAGACATGGTAATAAGGGTGGAAAATATCTATGACCAAAGTATAGACTCTTCCTCTCCAAATCTGATCTAGGCACTGCCACTGCAGAATGTCTGCTTTGCCCACAACTGAGCTCCTGAGTACCATGCCTCAGTGAAACCAACTGGCACTTAGTGGCGAAGTAGATTGATTTCATTGCCTCTCTTCTATCCTGTAAAAGGCAGAAAATAATGTAAATCACTGACGCACATTTTTCGCATAAGTATGACGCTACTGCCTACAGGACCTCAGTTCACATCACTATCTAAAGGTTACAAAGTTTGCTCTGTCAAACTTATTTGAGGAACAAGTGTATATGAAGAATCCCACGTAATCCTACTCCAGTCCAAGGGACTACTTTCATAGCAAGGAAGGTGTAGCAATAATACATTACCATAAGATCCACTGGTCCCACCACATACTGCACCACTTATAAACTGAGTCACCAGCTTGGGAGTGATACCAAGAAAAGATAGAATCTCATCTTCCAGGTCACAGTATATGCTCTAAATTAACAGCAATTGTTTGTTGTTGTAACCTCAACAAATAGAGTACATAAATTTAAAAACCAAGGGATAGAAATAGATTATTATCATGTTCATTAGTCCATCTGGGGAATACATGATTTCCATCCCTGCAACTCCAAATTATGTGAATCTAGAGGTTATGTTTCCCTGAGGGAAACACCTTCACCATGACAAATGCCACAATACTTCCATGAAAGGTTAAGCCATGGCTGCCACCTAGTCACTTCAGATGTTGCATAACTAAACACCAACAGACCAGGAAAGGAGTAACTATCCTGATGGAGGTGTTTAACCCTGATCATCAGGAGGATGAGGGTCTGCCGTTAAACCTGGAGGCAGACAGAATATGTTTGACACCCAGTGATCTATAATGACATTTCTTGGTACTGCCCTCATCATTCTTGACAGTAAATGAGAAAGTGTATAAGACATATCCTGAACTAGAGACTCAGATCTCATACAGATGTTAGCATCACCAAGACTAACAGAAATGCTGGATGAATTTGAGGACTGGCTAGGATGAACAGTAGTATAGGAAAATGATGAGTATCATTTGCGGTCCCAAAAATAACTACAGCAGCAGGGGCTATAGTTTGTCCCACTAGCCTTTCTCTTAAGAGTTTTCCCAGAAAAAGAGACCAATTAGAATTGTGGAGAAGCTGTTTCTAGGTGGGTGAAGGTATTTTAAGAAGTAAGTTATGTTGAGTGACTAAAGGTATGGACTATACAGTAAACAGTGTTGCACCCCTCCTTCCCCTCTTCAGGACTGAGAAACTCATTGTTTTAGTCACTGTCAGTGTTACTCGTCTATCACTAACAGTTGAGTCCCTGTCTAGGAATTACCCTTGGCCAAAGGGAGCTGCTTCATTCAAGATTATGCCACCTTGGTGTTAGCCCACATCCAGTATCATCTGGTTAGTGTGCTGGTGTTAATTCCCAACATCACTGCCTCAATTTTATCTGAAAGGCCATCCCAGCTTCAGAGCTCTCTTGTGAATTCAGCTGAAGGTTCTGTTGAAACTGTATCACAGTTCAACTTCTTCCTCTGTTCAATTCTCCTTCATTCTCTATAACTCATTCATACAACATCCTCTACAACTACTGCTCTTGAAAGCTCACCCCAGTAAACCTCCTGCATACAAATCTCGGCTTAAAACGTTTTTCCCCCTTGGGGGACTGAAATTATGAGATTAAATAGGGAATTTTCATCTAATATGAGAAACTCTTTTGATCAATAAATTTAACTTATTTACATTTATTGCAATTAAGGCTGTACCATGACGGACTTCAGACATTTTATATCATGAGACAAATTTATCGCATTCTCCATTTCTCTTTTCTTCTTTCCTGTTTTTTTGTTCATTTGAAAGTTACACATTATATTTTCATGCTTTTAAAAAAAATTTTTTTGGGGGCGCCTGGGTGGTGCAGTTGGTTAAGCGTCCGACTTCAGCCAGGTCACAATCTCGCGGTCCGTGAGTTCGAGCCCCGCGTCAGGCTCTGGGCTGATGGCTCAGAGCCTGGAGCCTGTTTCTGATTCTGTGTCTCCCTCTTTCTCTGCCCCTCCCCCGTTCATGCTCTGTCTCTCTCTGTCCCAAAAATAAATTAAAAAAAAAAAAACGTTGAAAAAAAATTTTTTTGGATTTTAAGACTCATATTTATGTTTACTATGTTACATGAATTTTCTAAATGTATTATTATTCACAGCCTCTTCATGCAAAAGATAAGTGCACAGGAATGTGCCTACACCTACCTCATGTTTGTAGCACACAATTTTCTGGATTATCATTTACACACATTTTTAGGATACATTTTTTAAAGAATATATTAAATTCTACTAAATTACTTACTCATCCTTATTTCTCATATATTTTTGAACATCTTCCTGGAGTTCTTGCTGTTCTTTTCAGTTAAATACTTCCTCTAAGATTCCTTTTAAAATTAATCTTTATGTTGTAAAACTTCTGAGGTCTTAGATGCCTGAGAATGATTTCATTTTATTCTCACATTTATGTTAAGAGTTAGACAAATGTAACATTCTACACTAAAGTTTCTTTTCTTTGAAAATATTATTTCATCATATTTTTATTTTTTTTAAATTTTTGAGAAGTCTGATACCAATCCAAATCTATTTTTATAAGCACTTAGTGCCTCCCCTTTATCCCTTCCTTTATTGGTATTCTTAAAATTCAGTTTAGGGGCGCCTGGGTGGCGCAGTCGGTTGGGCGTCCGACTTCAGCCAGGTCACGATCTCGCGGTCCGTGAGTTCGAAGCCCCGCGTCAGGCTCTGGGCTGATGGCTCAGAGCCTGGAGCCTGTTTCCGATTCTGTGTCTCCCTCTCTCTGCCCCTCCCCCGTTCATGCTCTGTCTCTCTCTTTCCCAAAAATAAATAAACGTTGAAAAAAAAAAATTTAAAAAAAAATAAATAAATAAAATTCAGTTTAATTTTTTAAGAGTTTTTTTTTTAACTTTGTTCTGTTTGTTCTTTGTTGCTTGGTATTCTATGTGCTACATTAAAATGACTTTTTCCTTCTTTTAATCTGAAAAATCAGTGTAAATTATTTTTCAACTATTTCCTCCCATTACTTCATTCTTTATTTTTTCTCTATCGTGAAACTTTATTACATATATGCTCATATTTTTAGACTCTATATGTCTTTACTTAGCATTTTAATTTTCCATCTCTCTTTCCCTTACTGATCCCTTTCTAAGATTTATTAAAAGGGTTTCTAAATCTGATCTGTCAATTCACTAATTCATTCTTTGGTTATTTTCTTTGTGCTATTAAACCCATTAGTTGAGTTGTTTGTTAGAATTATTATATATTCACACATAGTATTTTGAATTAGTTCTTTATAACTGCTTACTCCTGCTATGCCAATGTCTGTATCTCTGTAGATAATTTCTGTTCTTCTCTTCTTTAAATTCATTATCTGGCCAAGGGATTCTTCTTCTTCTCACACAAACTGTCGACTATGTTGTCTTTCTTGTATAGTGACTGCCTTCCTCAGGTAAATTGTTAGACTTTGCTGTAGCCAATTTTCCTCTAGATGTATCAGCCACTGGGTTAACGATGAGTATGGGGAGAGGTAGCTAAAGCAGCTCAGGTCCTGTTTAGTAGCTTCCCATAAGTTTAGGACTGGGGAATGGAGGTGCCTCAAGGTAGAGAGCCTGTTTTTTACAAACTCCTCTATGTCAGGTAAATCTATCCTACAAGAAAACTCCTTGTGCTTCCACCAATATTATCTAACTCGGATATAACTTTCTCACTTTCAAGTTTGGAGCAAGATGCGAGAAAAAGTGATAAATGGCAATAGACAGTCAGTCTTCCTACACTTCCTGTTATCTTCACCTCACCACAGCTAGATGATACAATCATACCATTCCACCATCACACTGCTCTTTTTCTGTCTTGCATTAATTACTGACTGGGCAATGATCTTCCCAAGGCAATACCGGGGACAGGCAAGGAGCAGGTGGATATCACAACAACAGCAACAACAAAAATCTCTCTTTCATTGCATCTGGTCCTCGTCCACTTTAGGGAATTGTTTCTTCTTTATACTAATATAACCAACTTCTATTCTTCAAGGTTTTTTTTTCTGAATAAATGTATATTTCTGCTAAGAAATGGAAACCACTGAATATTTAATAAGTCTGTAATGCAAATATTCTACTTAAATCTATCATCTCCCTCCTGCTTCTGTGCCTCTCTGGATTTGTGCTGGGGAGAAAGGCATACCAGCTCATGTTAGTTTGTCACCCTGTCCACCATCATTTGATCTATGCCATTCAGACATATTCCTTAAAAATAAGATTTCTGAAAGATCTTTCCATTTTACATAAAGAACACTCACTTTCATATGTGAGTTTTCAGTTTTCTATCTGAAAATGATGTAACATGAATCTATGTATCTTATTTAATAGAAACAGGGACCAAAAAAACAACCTGAGGCTAATTAAGCATAAGGTACCTCAAGCTTTAATTCTGGCTTTATTTCAATTTTCAGTTCCTTGTTTATGATTCATATAATAGTTTGCCTTAGACAAATTAATTAGTTGTATGTGTCAAGCTAGCTAAATGCATGCTAAATATTTTCCCAAGAGAACTAAGTTGAAACTGGGTGCTATTAAAACCTTGAAATGAACAAAATGTGTTTTTAACAAGTCACACATTATTAATTGGAACTGGATAGTGAGGCATATTTTTGGATGCATGCCGAGAATAATTATGGAACTTCTTTTTTTATTGGAACAAGATGAGTTAATCAAGAGACACTAATCCAGCTTACTATGGCTGAAGCTTGAAAGCATGGTCACAAACTAACACACCTTATCAGTTTGGATTAGGGTTGAAAAACCAAGTGGGAGTCCAGGAATCATTCCTGTGCTATACAGTTTATGCCTTAAAGAGATCTTTACCCAATTTCCTTATTTTGAGCAGGTAAGAAATTAGATATCCAAAAAATAATGTTATTGACCTAAATTCATCAAGCTGGTTGGTGTCAAGGCCAGAATTATGAAATAAATTTCTATTTTTACCATGACTAAACATTGCTTAAAGACATTGAATATTTGGTAACTTTTATTATATGTTGTTCAACATTAAAGCAAAGCCTAAATGGTTCTTTATCTTTAAAAATGGTTATAAAATCTCTATAAATTTATTTTTATAACAATATTTTCAAATAATTGAGTCCTTGTCAGGAAGAACTCACACAGTGGGGCTCTTATTCAATGTGCCCCTAAACCAAGCAAGTTAAATCAGATTCTCCCTGCCAAGACTTTAAATCTCAAGAAACGTGATGTAAGGGCAAGAAAAATTATCAGCTGAAGAAATTCATCTGACTAGTTCTAGTTGTCTAGACTCAAAAATCTTCTGAGTCTCATATTTATAGGACCTTGATTTTCTAGTGTTTTCATCACTCTTCCTGTTTCTCTTGTCATCCAGGTAACTGATACTCTGTTTCCTCTGCTTGAGTTAGCTAGAATCAGTTTCTGTTGCTTGCTGTCACTGGGTCTAACTGGCACAGTCTCTATCTCTGTACCCGAGGCAGGATAAAACTTTTAACCGGATTATGTTTTGGGTCAGGAATGGTGTCATTCCAATCAGAACTGAGTTGATACACTTCATTTGTCCTACTGTTTCATTTGCTTGATTTTTTTTCATGTTCACTTGTTTATTTTGAGAGAGAGAGAAAGAGAGAGAGAGAGCGCACACTTGAGTAGGGGAAGGGCAGAGACAGAGGTAGAGAGAGAATCCCACACAACTCCATGCTTAGCACAGAGCCCAACACGGGCTCAACCTCATGACCATAAGATCATGACCTGAGCCAAAACCAAGAGGCAGACGCTTAACTGACTGAGCCACCCAGACTCTCTGTCATTTGCTTGATCTTTTGTAAATAACACAAACATAAGAGTTGACATAAAACTTTCATTTATTAGCACCATCTATGATTCCTGGACATATCTAATCATAATACTCACCTTCATTCAGTATCGAAATGAGAAGAGGCAACTGCCTTGTGCTTAAGACTCAAGATAAAGATAAATGCTTTAAGAGGACCCTCTAAAGAAGGCTTATAAGAATAAAAATCTTAAACCTAAAGGAATTTATTACATTTTGCTTTTGTTACCGGATTTAGAATTTTTGGTTTCTCTGGTGGCATATATTTTGAAGAAATGACAAAATGAATACGTGTAAATAAAGGGATTCTTAAATAAACCTAGACTGACCTGAGAGCAGTAGAAAGATCATACCAAGCCTATAAAAAGCACGAAGCAATTATATTAGATGCTGGGAGTAATGGCACAGAAGATGTGAGTAGCAGCATGCCAATATGGGAGAGTGAATAATGTTTTTAGAAACTGTCAGACATCATGCTTTTTCTGTTCTAATTGAGGAAACTGAAAGCCACAGTGGAGAGAAAGAAGAAGATAGGGGAGGAGAGGGGAGGAGGGAGAAAAGGATGGGAATAGAAAGAAGAGAAAGAAACTAACATTTATTACAGATATTAAGGACCTACTATGTGTCAGTATATTCTGGGTGATGATAATAATCATTTCACTTATTCCCAACCATCTTGGGAGGTGGATATCATTATTAAGAAATGAAGGCTGAGAGAGATTCACTTCTCTAAGATCACAAAACTTGTGAGTAGAAGTTTTGTTGTAGTTTACAAAACAAAGTATATAGTTTTGGGAGATGGATCTTCTGGCTCTAAATTCCAGGCTTGTACTATTGTGAGCGCTTTACTGGCTGCTCAGCACCGTCACTATTATGATCGCTAATACTAATACCATTGGTGTTGCTATTAGGGCATGGATGGAAAGGCTCCACAGAGTGATGCAGAAATTGCTAGAAAGCCTCACTAAAAAGAATTAGCCTTCCTTCAGTGTGTCTTAGGTGCTCGTCTCACTCCTGTGCTAGGATGGGATATACTCTGATTGAACTCTTCAGTATTCTTTCTCTTTTCTCCTCCCACTCTCTTATCAAGCTAAACACCTCTTTTCATTTAAAATGTGTTGATCTAGCCTATTTCTGAAAGCTACTTTCTGCTACCAAGCCATAACCTGACCCAGCTGCAGAATCTATTGATAACTTTTTTATCTCTTTCTTTTGTTTCTCTCTCTCTCTCAACACAGAGAACTGAGTCTTAGCAGCACAGGAGTGGTGGGGAGAAGGTGTAGCAAATATTAGTATCATTTAATTATACTTGTCTCCAGAAAACATAGTCAAAAGTGGACCCTGTTTCACACAAAACAAACTACCTTCTCTCTGCAGTATAACAACAGTTAGGAGAGGTGGACCAGGCTATTTGGTTCAAATCCATTTGATTTTAGGTAAGTTTTTTTTTTTAGCATATCTATGCTTCAATTTTCTCTACTTTTCAGATGAAAAGTAGATGCGTAAGGTAAAGGAGATAAATACGTGGAAAATATTTGGCATTGTCCCTGGCTATTAGTACCCCTTAGTAAGTGTTAGCTACTGTTTAAATTGTGATTGTGTTAGGATGAGATCTGTGATTCTTCTTCCTTTGAGGGACTCATAGTAGATCTCTAGGGAAAAGAAAGAACAGCTGGCCTCTACTTTTTCTACCTCTCCAGAGTTGTTTCATTGGACTGAGAGTGAGATCCATTTTTTTTTTTTTTTTATTTGAGGCTACATGTTTGCTGGGCATCAAAAGATGGTAAAAAGAATTAAAATGGAAAACATGGACTAGATTAAGACGAGTGAAAGTTTGGGCTAATATAATAAAGGAAACATTTGAGGGAAAAATACAAATAAAATCTGTATTTGCATGAATGAAATTCTAAATGAGTCTTTAAAAAATGATTCCAAACGTTTATCCATTCTCCACATCAGAAGATTTTAAAAGACAAAATGACACATGAGCAATTTGCAAGCATGCCTGGACTGGAGGGCCTTGATGATTCTATTAGCACAGGCTTTGAGGTAACTTCATATAAAGCACATGTACTGTCCATAGCTACAGCTTATGACTGGCAAATATTCTAATAAAATTGTTTTTGCTTATACCAAGGGAAATGGCCTAATGATGGGTCAAACAGCTTTTTAAAATACAGTAAGACATTTAAGTATCTATATCTGCTCTCACAAACTTCAAACTATCATCCAAACAAGTCTAAGTCTTTGTGTAAGCAAATTGCTTTATCAAGTATGCTCAGAAGAGCTATATTTTCATATGTCAAATCAAGTTGCTCAGGCAGAGCAAAATCAATGCCAACACAACATCAATTTTCCAAGATTTTTAAGCATCTACTTTTGCTTTTAGGACACAATTTCAAGTAAACGAAAAGTATCAGTTATCATGGATTGAGTAAAATAACAACAATGGGGAAAATGTAGCTGTGTCTGGCAACGTTTTGCACTATGATAATATAACCCTAACAGATATAAAAAGGAATTGTGAAATCCAAGATTTCCTAGGGTGTGAGGAAACAGAAATTCTTGGAAACTATCTGTGGAAGATAAATAGGTAAAAGTGTTTCTGGAAGAAACTCAACATCTTCAATGTGTCTACCCTTTGACTTAGCAATCGCACTCCTGGGAATTAATTCCTCCAGGACGCATTTATGTAGTGATTCAGTGTAGAGTCCTCATGGAGACTTCTTGAATTTAATCCTGGTTCTGCAACACAAGTTAGAGAAAACCACAGGACTGTGGCTGGCCCATAAAATGCCTCAGGATTAGAAAAGCTTGCTCCTTCAGGATAAAGGCAGTTTAGGGACATAAGGTTTAACAACCAGAAGGTGTCTTTGGGCATTTTAGAATATGCACCCCTACCCCGCCCCTTCTTTCTGCTAAAAACAGTCTTGAGCCAAGGTTTGATGAAAAGTTCAAGCTGGATGTCAGCCCCTACTTCCCACCTCAAGCAGATATCCCTGGGCAAGGAATAACCTGCAAAATCTGGAGAGAGGGCAAGGAGTATCAACCTTACAGGATTAGTATGGAGTTCAAACGAGATTATCTATATAAAGTGCTTAGCATGGGGCTTGGCATATAGTAAGCTCTCAGTAAATTGTACCTATTATTTTATTATCATACACTATAGAAAATGAGTGTTCAAAGAAAATTGTTGTGATATTCATTACAGGATTGCTTATAAAAGTGAAGGTTTAGAAATAATCTAAATACCCTTCAAAAGAGGGAGTTTAAACAAAATCTAGTACAGTCTTGAAATTCTATAACCTTTACTTTTCTCCCAATTTTTTACTGTGGTAAAATACACATAACAAAATTCACTACCGAGCCATTTTTAAGGGTACAGTTCTGTGGTATTAAGTACATTCATATTACTGTGCAACCACCCTACCATTCATGTCCAGAACTCTCTTCATCTTGCAAAATTAAAACTCTATAAACTTTAAAAATAATGAGACAGATCTATAGGTAATAACATCCAAAAAATGTCTATGATATATTATTAGAAATAAAGTAGGAAAGTTGTAGTTATCTGAATCCACTTAAATTTTTTTATAATGTTTATTTATTTTTGAAGGAGAGAGAGACAGAGCATGAGTAGGGGAGGGACAGAGAGAGAGGGAGACATAGAATCCAAAGGAAGATCCAGCCTCTGAGCTGTCAGCACATAGCGTGATGGGGGCTCGAACCCACAAACCGCAAGTTCGTGACGTAAGCCCCAGTCGGGAGCTTAACCAACTGAGCCACCCAGGCACCCCTGAATCCATTTTTCAATATAAAAGAGGGAAGGAGGGAAGGAGGGAAGGAGGGAGGACGGGAGGGAGGGAGGGAATTTATGGGATTATCCTGTCAGCAATGGTTTTCTGGAAATTGCCTTTCCTCTCATTCAATAGTTAGTATAGAAGCTTCCCTTTTAGCATAATGTGACACAGTATAATAATAATAGTTGCTAACTCAATATTAGTCTCATAAATGATTTAACACTTGTAGAGCAGTTAGATCACTGCTGGGCACTTATTAAGGGCCACAGAAATGTTTCTATTCTTGATACAATGAAAGTTTGGGAAGGATCTCAATACGTGTCCTCTAAAACAGGAGGATACTAGCCACTGGGAAGCTATTATTTCAGGTACCTTGATTTTATAAAACTTCTGCTATTGCTGAGAATAAAAATAAAACAATGATTTAAAACAACCATAAAAGTAATAGCTAATATTTCTTGAATACTCCCTGTGTCAGGCACTGGTCCAATTCTTAACCAGCATTATCTTATGCCTGGGATACGCTATGGGATAGATTCTAATATCCCTGTTTCATATTTGAAGAGACGAAAGCTCAGGGAAGTTAAGTAGTTTGTCCAAAATCATGTGGCTAATAAGCATTAAAAAAGGTTATAAAGTCAGAGATCCTACTTCCAGAGGGTCTTTCTCAATTATCACCAGGCATCATGACACCATAATACATACACAAGTGAGTATGTTTCCTATACATGGGTGTACAGATAAACTTCAATGTAACAAAGAATTAGATATAGGTATATGCCAAGTTTAAGAATACTAAATCACTGACATTTTCCAGAACGTAGTCTGAAGATACAAAAGGTACACTCCATGCTTCTTATTGTATTATAATTATGTGTTTATATATAGTGTCTCCTCCTGGACAAGTACAATTTTTTCATCTGTGTGTATATCTGGCTTAACAAGTAGTGTGCATATAAAAAATTCACTAAACTTTATAATATTGAAATAGAATTTAAAATTGTTTTAAAATACCAAATCCTACAGTTCCCATTCTGCTTATATTTTTTTGGAGACCTCTGTCATTGAGATGTGCCTCTCAAATTGAACTTCCACTGTTTGCAACTTCCTTTGGATCACTTCCTTTGTATATTTGCTGTACTAGTCACACATGAGGTGACCTACCTGCCCTATACCTTAGAGTGACCAAGTCCTATGTAGAAAATTCCTCAGAAATTTCAACATACTCAACTCACTAATTTGCTTTCCCCAAACTAAAATGTTAGGATTAACCCTTTACAATTGAACGTCTACTTTCAAAAATTTATTATTGAACTATAGTTGACATAAAACATTATAATAGTTCCAGGTGTATAACACAGTGATTTGACAATTCTATACATTACTCATTGCTCATCCTGATAAGTGCCGTCACCTTCTGTCACTGTACAATGTTATGACAATCTTATTGACTATATTTTCTATGTCGTACTTGTCATCTCTGTGACTTACTCCTTTTGTAACAAGTTTATAACTCTTAATCCCTTTCATGAATATTTATTTTTAATTGAAGAGTTGTCATCCACTTTAAAATACCACTAGCCAAAGGGTGCCTGGGCGGCTCAGTCAGTTGAGCGTTCAACTTCAGTTCAGGTCATGATCTCGCAGTCCATGAGTTCGAGCCCTATGTTGGGCTCTGTGCTGTCAGCTCAGAGCCTGGAGCCTGCTTTGGATTCTGTGTCTGCACCCCCCCCCTCCGGCTGCCCCTCCCCCACTCGTGCGGTCTCACTCTGTCTCTCAAAAATAAATAGATAATAAAAAATGAAAAAATAAATAAAATACCACTAGCCAAAACAAAACTTCTATGAAAGACTTTATACAGTCATTCCTCCATTTATATCCCCAAGTTTTATCTTTAGTGTCAAAAGAGGTCCCCATATCTTCAGAGCTTCAGCTCTGATTCCAAAGCTTTACTACAGTATAAGGACAAAGCTTTGGAGACAATGTCTTTGTGTCTTTGTTCTTTCCCTAGAATGACAGTTTCACAATCTACTTCTGAAACTTAATTGGAAAAAATACTTCACATTCTCTTGTAATTCCTCTGCTTCCCTTCTGCTTCTTTAACTCCTCTAATATACAATTGAAAGATTCAAAGAAGAAAAATTATACACACACACACAGAGGTGTGTGGTAAGCTGGATTGTATAAATCTTTAAATTGCCCTTTCCAACCCAGGAGGAATCTTATAACCACCTTCAAAACTATACACTTTGGCCATCCCTCTGGATAGGGTGCTCAATTATTCTGTTGGCTCCCTCAGATAGTATATAAAATAAACTTTGTCAGAATTTACTATTTTTAAGCTTATAGTAAGCTATAGCAAAAAAAAAAAAAAAAGGATTCGAAAGCAAGGAAGAAACTGATTTACTGATTTTATCCGATAGCAGTAAGTTTAAGAGTAGTGATAATAATAATTAATAGTCTTCTATTTATTGAGACCTTATTTCATGACAAATGCTTGACATATGTCACCTCAATTAATTCTTACAACAACCCGATTAAGTAAATATGATCCCTATTTTACTGCTATTTTATTGAAACTGAGACTCAAAGGGATTAATTGCCAAAGATCACACAGTAACTACTTACTAATACATGAACCCAGACTTCTTTGACTCTGACTTATGTACTTACTACAATTCAAGATTTTATTTTTTTAATAACATGGTAGTTCTGCAGCAATCAGGATTAATGATCTCCAAGATAGAGTTCGTCATAAAGGCCATAGGGAATATGCCTTCCACAGCATTTCAATTGGTATCAAACTTTAAAGGATGAAAATAATCTGATCTGAAGAGGCCAACACTGATACATGCAAGGCCACTGTTTGCTATTTGCTCTATTTCCACAATGAAACACTAATAAGCTTACCAAGTTTTAAAGATCTTGCTTGCTTTCCAATCTCACCTGGTTCCATTTTTTTTCCTTAACTTGTGTCTCTGCTGTCCACCACAAATGTCTTAATCTTTCCCTAATTCACCTATCCCAGGATGTTTCCACACTGTTCCTTTTCCAATATTAGATCACTCTCCCACATGCCCCAGTGTTTACACAGTTGACCTTTTTTTATCCTTCAAATTTCAGTTTAATTGTCACTTCCTCTGAAACACTATTCCCGGTCACTCAACTTAAGCAAGTCCCATCTTTCTTTGTACTCTGTTTGTTGCCCTCATAAGCTATAATTACATATATACAGATATAGATTTGGTTTGCTTATTTATTTATTATCTGCCTGGGGGCTTACTGGTAGACCCAGTGTCTGTTTCTTTACCATTGCATATCCATAGCCTAATTAAAGCCTGCTCACTAGTTGCTGAAAGACTACATGTTTAACATAACCTTAAAATGTGGACTGAATAATAATAAATAACATTTATATATAATGTCAAGGCAACCTGTAGCACTTCAATTTATCGTATCTCCACTTGCAACTTCTTATTTTTCCAACATTTCTTATCATAAGTGAGACCCTTTTCCATAATGACCAACACTCATAGTCATAATCTGGTCATGACAGCAAAGTCCAACTGACATCGACAATGCACTAAGCCAGTGGATCTGTGCCTGGTAGGTGTGTTTGGCATATGCTTCTCCATATGCTTGTATCTTCCTCCTCTATAGTCTACTCCTCCTCCGAACGTCACTCTCATCTCTACATCTGCCAGTTCAACATTACTCCTTGGATAACTAACAACAAAATTAGCATGTCCTAAATGAACTCTGGATTGCAACATCCCCCAAACTTTCATCCTCCCCATGTGCCTTCTACCTCAGCAAATGTCACCAACAGATGGCATTCTTGATGCCCTCTTTTTCTCACATCCCATTTCATATTCCACATTTTGCCATCAAATCACATGGGCTCTATCTTCATGTTGTATTAAAATACTCCCAGTTCTCCACCACGCACAGTACGAGCCACCATCGTGTCTCCCCTGCACCACTGGAATCTCACCTCCTACTTGGTTTCTCAATTCTATTTTGCATCTTTCAGAGTGTATTTGCCACATAATGGCCATAATTATATTTTAAATCATGAATCATAGCAAGACTATGATTAGCAAGACTAACCATAGTCCTTCATCCCATGGTTCCCTGTGTCATTTGGAACTTAGTGCAAAGGCCTCACCATGGCCAGAAAACCCTCCATAATACAACTCTTTCTTAGCACCATCACATCAGCTTCCTCATAGTCTTCAAATCAAACCAGCCTTCCCTCTTCCACCACTCCCAGAATCTTGGTGTTCTCTCCAGAAACTTAGAGGATACTTTCCCAGATAGTCCCAAGGACAATTCCACCATGCCATTCTCCCTGTCTCCTCTTAGGAAAGACCATTTCTTTCTACATCATAAAAAATGAAAAAAGAGCACACTCCCTTTTGTTTTGTTCTTATTTTATTGTTTTCTCTTAATCCTATAATAATATTCACCTGATATTATGCAATGTTACATACTTGTTAATTAACTACCCATCTCTCTATAATATACATTTCATGTCTGTTTGTTTACCTCAGTATCCCCAGTACGTAAAATAATGTCAGGAAAAAAACCTAGAAATTCAGAAAATATTTATTGAATAAATAAATTAGAACAAAAATCCACCCTAAATCTGGTTATCCCAGGGTTACCAAGTGGCCTCTATGTCAACTAAATAGAGATTTTTAAGAAAATCTTCAGTTTGCTACATAATGTAGAGAAGATCATGCTGGAATTTTATCCTAGCTCTGGCTTGTTCTTTGCTTCTTACTTGCTACTTTAATATGCTAGGGGATTGGAGTGGACACTAGTGGTAATGAGAAAGTAGCCAATTCCCTGCACTTACGTTTTTTTTTTTTCTCTCTATAAGTTTACGATATATTGAAGAACAAGACAAGGCAAACATTCAGTAGAAATAGGATGTTACTGCAGAATTAGACAGTAAATGATAAGTCCTACCAATATATGTGGTAAAAGAGTTCTTAAGTGTTTTTCCACTTTGGTGAGTTCCCTATTATTCAATCATCTTGAAGGTTTTTCTAAATCAACTTAATATTTTCTCTTTTCTTTTTTTGAGGACAGTATTGGTTGTGATGGTACTGACTTCTGGGGAAAAACACTACTCTATTTGTTTTATTAACTTCAACTTAAAAATACATACCTTAATTGCTACACAAAGAATGTGCCATGCTTTTGCCATAACAGCTACATTTCTTGTCTACTGAGCAAATTGCTCTTGGAGCCACAACTGAATAATCTATGCTGAAATTCTGCTTCACATTGTAGCAGCAATAAAATTTTGCAATATTTTGTTTTGCCTACCAATTGAGTAGAGCAGTCTTAGGAAGAATTGTTAAAACTAATTAAGCCTGTGATATTTCTCTTTTTTTAAATGATTATTTATTCATGAGAGAGACAAGAGTACACACAACAGCATGGGAAGGGCAGAAAGAGAGAGAGTCAGAGAGAGTGAGAGAGAGAGAGAGAGAGAGAGAGAGAGAGAGAATTCCAAGCAGTCTCTGCACTGTCAGTGCAGAACCCGATGTGGCACTTGAATCCCATGAAGCAAACCATGAGATCATGAACTGGGCCGAAATCAAGAGTCGGATACTTAACTGACTAAGCAACCCAGGCACCCCAAGTCTGTGATATTTCTATGATACTTGCAAATATAACCAACTAATTTTGCCTTCAGATTATCCTAATTTCTCTCTAACATGTCCATAGTCCTTGATTTACAGAATGAATACATTAGCCCAATATGTACCCTATTTTTCTGATTCAAATTGTCCTCAGACAGTGCCTATACAAATAAAATAAAATTAAATAGACCTTTGAGGTATGTATATAGATAATTCAAGCTTAGGGCACATTTGTATGATTTGTTCTCATGTGTCAACACATCATTCATATATATACATATACATACATACCACACATATGTTATTGACATGTGTGTGTACCAAATTCATAAATTCATCAACTCAATAAATATTTATTAAGCACCTATAATATGCCAGGCAGTGTTATAAATCCTAAGCATATTGCAGTAAAGAAAACAGACAAAAATATTCCCGGAACTTAGTTTCTATGAATGAGGGAAGGAGGTAAGACACATAATAAATGAGTAAAATATAAAGCTGTTAGATGGTAATAACTGCCAAGGAGAAAAGATAGAGCAAGATAGAGGAATATGAAATAGGTGTAGTGTAATTGCAGGAAGAATAATCAAAGACTGTTTCACAGAGAAGGCATATTTTGGGAACCACATGAACAAAACATAAGGGTTCTAGATACTCAAATATCTGGGGGAAAATCCCTCTTGGCAGAGAAAACAGAGACTGAAAGCACCCCAAAGGAGTGTGCCTGGGACTTTGAGGAGAAGCCAGGGGTTAGTGGGGCTGGAGCCAATTGAGATCAAAGAATAGGAGGTCAGAAAGATGGGGCCAGGGATGCTGTAAATAATGAAAAGCATGTAGGTCATTGCCAAGACTTTGACTTTTATTCTAAGTGCAATGGGAAATCAATTGGAAAGTTCCGAGCAAGGAAGTGACATGCTTGGACAACATTTTGAAAGAGGACTTTAGGGGCTGTGTTGAGAACAGACCACAGAATAGGACAAGGGTAGAAAAAAAACAGCAGGTAGGTTCTTGTGTAATCTAGATGCAAGAGAGGATAGTTTTGATGGCAGCCTTGGAATTGAGAACTGGTCAAATTATGAAAGTAGAGTCAAACGACTAGACCACATGTGGTATTTGAGGGAAAGAAATAGGTCAAGGATTATATGAAAATTATTTGCCTGAGCAACTATAAAAAATTATCTTCCATTAATTTAAACGAGGGCAAACTGAAGGACAAGTAGGAATAAGCAGTTGTCCTATCACTAGTTTAGTTTGGTCATGTTAAATTTGAGATGCTTTTTCGGTATTCAAGACAGAGACTTTCAAATAGGCTGTTACATATACGAGTGTGGAGCTGAGGATTAAAGTCCATGCTAAGGAAATAAATGTTCAATATCTAAATGGCAATGGAAGTCATCAGAGTGGATGAGACCACCAAAGGGCAAATATAGATTGGGAAGAAAGAGGTCCATGGCCCGACCCCTGAGGCACAGCCCTTAGAGGACAGGGAGATGATATGGAATCAATAAAAAAGAATTGAGGGGCGCCTGGGTGGCTCAGTCTGTTAAGCATTCGACTTGGGCTCAGTCATGATCTCACGGTTTGTGAGTTTGAGCCCCACGTTGGGGGCTCTCTGCTGACAGGTGAGAGCCAGGAGCCTGCTTCAGATTTTCCCTCTCTCTGCCCCTCCCCCACCCAAGCTCTGTCTCTCTCAAAAATAAAAAGAAACATTTAAAAATAAAATAATAAATAAATAAATAAATAAATAAATAAAGATTTGAGAAGGAGTATCTATAAAGGTAACAAAATGCAGCAAATATTTTCCTGACAGAGTGATCTGGATGGGTAAGATGAGGCCTGAGAAACGCCCACTGAGTCTAGCAACATAGAGCTTGTCTTAAGCATAAAATATGTTATTTATCCAGATGATTCCATGTGTTAGGAAAAAAATGAATCTTGAAAATACTATGACAAAGCAATATAATTATTCACTTAATTCTTTATTATGTCTATTGCTGCTTCAAATTTACCTAGATTGGGAGAAGACATTTACAAATGACATATTGGATAAAGGGTTTGTATCCAAAATCTATAAAGAACTTATCAAACTCAAAAAAACAAATAATCCAGTGAAGAAATAGGCAGAAGACGTGAAGAGACACTTCTCCAAAGAAGACATACAAATGGCTAATAGACACGTGAAAAACTATTCAATGTCATTCATCATTAGGTGAATACAAATCAAAACTACAGTGAGATACCACCTCACACCTGTCAGAATGGCTAAAATTAGTAACTCAGGAAACAACAGATGCTGGTTAGGATGTAGAAAAAGGAGAACACTCTTACACTGTTGGTGGGAATGCAAAGTGGTGCAGCCACTGTGGAAAAAACAGTACAGACATTCCTCAAAAAGTTAAAAATAGAAATACCTTATGACCCAGCAATTGCACTACTAGGTATTTATACAAAGGATACAAAAATACTGTTTTGAAGGGCACATGTAACCCAATGTTTATAGCAGCACTATCAACAATGGTCAATTTATGGAAAGTGCCCAAATGACTGATGAATGGATAAACAAGATGTGGTAGATATATACAAAGTAATATTACTCATCCATCAAAAAGAACAAAATCTTGCCATTTACAATGCTGTGGATAGAACTCAAGTGAATTATGCTAAGCGAAATAAGTCAGAGAAAAACAAATACCATATGATTTCACTCATATGTGGAATTTAAGAAATAAAACAGATGAACACAGGGGAAGGGGAGAAAAAATAAAATAAGATACAAACAGAGCGGGAGGAAAACCACAAGAGACTCTTAACTATAGAGAACAAATTGGGGGTTGCTGGAGTGGAGGTGAGTGCGGGGATGGGCTAAAAGGTGATGGGCATTAAGGAAGGCACTTGTGATGAGCGCTGGGTGTTATATGCATGTGATGAATCACTAAATTCTGCCCCTGAAACCAATACTACTAAGAAACTTGAATTTAAATAAAATCTTGGAAAGAAAAAAATCAAATTTACCTAGACTGGACTCTGAGCATAGAGGTGTGTAGATTAATATCAGCATCTGACAATTTCATATAAATCACCATCTTTAAAATGAATTGCTGATACTGGTAGAGCCTTTAATGTTTACAGCAGCTTTCAAGTACATTATTGACTGTGCAATAGTCAACATATGGGAATATTACCATTATTAATGTCATTTTACAGATGTGGAAAGTGAGGTTCTAGAGGATGTGGAGACGAGTTTCACCACACATGCACTGGGAAATAGAATCTAAATCCTGCCATCTGGATCCCAAAGCCCATTTTTATCTTAACCATGGTACTTATACCACTGACTCAGCAGAATATGTATGTGTATGTATGAACCCCTGTGTGTGTGTTTATATATGTATTTGTGTATACATGCAGGTATGTGTATGTATGTTTTGTGTATATACAGTTGTCACTGTGTCTGCTTTTTTATTGATCTACTCATATTCTCTTAATCATTTCCCCCATGACCATCAGCAAACAAGCACCTGGGAATGATACAGGGATTGCAATCTCTGTTGTAGCAGGTAAGTGCCTTGGAACCAGGAGTTATATACTCCAGCTGTCATAATTTCTGCTTATGGGACCTTCATGTGGTTCCTGGCTTAATTCCTTTATCTGTACAATGCAGATCATCATTGTGAAATGAAATGATGAAAGAACAAAGCCTATGGCAAATGTTATGACAATATTATTAATGTTATTATTATATCATCCAGAGCCACAAAAACCAAACCAATAATTCCTGTCCCAATGACAAGAGAGTTGGTTGACAGAACTGCATTGCCACAAGCATGTTGCATCTAATTTGGACCTTTAATCTGTCATATGAGCATGTTAATTAATGATAGCTCAAAGATAACTGACCAGTGCTCTGAGAGCAAATTATTTTTAAACTAATCCCACAGGTTGGCAAAACTCGAATTAAACATATTCAACTTCAAGTGGACGTTCACTTATCCTTACTGTAAAATCTCATGTTGTCCAAGCTTCTGGAGTTTTTCTTTCAATATACATATTTTATACATTTTAATATTATATTTTAATAGATTAAATAATGCATTTAATACATTAAATAATAATACAATAAATAATAAAACATTTTTAGTATTAAAAGAAAAGCCTTTTCTTTTAATATACATAAGCTGATATGAAAGTAGAGTTGAATACACAGTGACTTGTAAACAAATACTTTTTAAGAGAATTAAAGAATAAATAAATGTGCCAGTGATAATTACTAGCAACAACAAAGATTAAAATACACAAATATTTTTCTAGGCTATCAAATACCAGAAGAATGAAGGTTCTTTTTTTTCTATAAAGAACATAATCTTTTTTATAACTGTGTGTGCATGCTGTGAAATCTTTTTCCCTTATTAATTTCCTTTTTGCACCCAGTTTTTAGACAGCCGAAAATTATGAGTTTACAGAACAAGATGTACTTTCAGCTCTTATTTTATGGCCGAGTACTATGGCATGCACTATTATGAAAACAATTCTATACTATGCTTTATTATATTATATTGTGCAATTTATATTCAGAAGATACTATCAGCACCAGGGAACAGACAGAATTAATAAAAGACACAGTATTCCTGTTGTCCTAATAGTTATTAAAATGAAACTTCCCAGAAGACATTTACAGTGTCTTTTCAAAGATACTCTGCATACTTTGACAGATCAATTGGGGCCTCTGCATATGAATAGCAACATCATAGACCTTAGAGACATGCACTACTATGCTGGGAAGGATCTTTATGATTATCCAGGCTGACTTCCTCATTTTACAGGTGAGGACACTGAGGCTGAGAGAGTATTCATGACTAAGTCCTGGCTAGAACTGAGGTCCCTTACCATCTAATCAAGGATTCTTTCCACTGTTACTGTCAATAATGGTAATAATCTTGTAGGGCACACAGGCATTACCAAATATATCCATATCATCCCTAAATGGCTCTAAAGGCAGACAAGAATCATGTAATTTTCACCATTTCCCAAAGGAAATACCACAGTCTTGAGGGGGAATAACTAACTCAGTTACTATTATCTTGGTTATTTATCTGTTTACATTTTTTTTGTCTGTCCCTTGATAGAATATAAGTACCATAAAAGCAGGAAGCATGCTTATTTGGGATATTGCTGAAATAATTCCCTATGCTTAGAACATGTCTAACACATAATTAACTCAATAAATATTTGTTAAATAAACGAATATAAATTCACTAGATATGATAAGAGCTACAAAAATCTATTAAAACTTAAGATCGACCCCTAAAATGTATAGTCAAGAACCACACACACGTGCACACACATGCACACACATACACCATAAGGCAGAATATACTAACTGCCATACAAATGGAATAAATAAGCTGTAAGAAAATTGAAACAGTCACTATGACTCTTGCAGTAAGGAGCGTACAAAAATTACTAAGTACCTATGAAGCTTCAGTAATGTGACAAAGTATGAAAAACATAAAGGACACATCAGAATTTTGTGACACCCTCCAGCTATGCTGACTAGCCTTGGGTACGGGAAGGTAAGGACTGGCAGAGTTGATGCAGGGAAGCTGAGCCTGTCTGAAGCTTACAGGGTGAATAGAAGTCATGATAAATGGTGAGAGTATTTCGGAGGCTAACAGGATGCAACCTGAGAATGGTTAAAAGGTGTTTGAGAAATAAACCGACTCTTTTTAGAGGTGTAGAGTAAAAAACGGTAGACAAATATTAAATAAGAGACGAATATTAGTAACAGATTGGCCATAATACATGGTCATGAATTTGTGAAGAGAGGTGGAAAGAGGGGAATGGAAGAATGGGAGGAAGGAGAGAAGAAAGGAAGGGAAGGAGAGGTGGGATGGAGAAGGAAAGGGAGGGAAAAGTAGAGAGAAGGGACAGAGGATGAAGGAAGGGGAAAAAAGTGAAGAAAAGAACTATGTGGGGGACACCTACTCTACACTCAGCAGTGGATACACGACACTTTCACATACTTTTTTTTTTATTTAATCCTCACAACTCTCCATTTTTAGATAAGAAAATTAATGCTCACAGGAGTTGTCAGCCTTCCAAATAACCCTAAAGTCAAGTCAAGATTCAATGGGATTCTATCAAAGCCAAAGCCGTTTGTTACACTCACTTTCAATCCATTTTGTACGGTTACTCTACACATTGAATTTTTTTTAATTTAATTTAGGCCTTAATGGTTATAGAGTACCTTTAAGTAATCATTTATTCTGTCTTTACAATAACCTTGTGAAGGTGTTCTTATCCCTATTTTATAGGTAAAGAAATGGAAGACCAAACAGGTAGCTTAATTTGTCTAAGAGCACATGGAAATCAAACCCATGTTGTGGTTCTCAGCTGATGATCCTTTCTACTATGACATATAGTGAAATCCATTACACAGTTCATAGCACATCAACATCCACAGAGTGCCAGGTATCCCCCAGGAACTTTCCTTTGGTCTTTTCAAAACACTTGGAAAAGAAACATATTTTCTTGCATTTCCTAGAGAACAAAGTGGCACATGTCTTTGCTTCTAGCTCCTCTATAAAAACAGGAAAACATACATTTTTTTTTAAATTCAGAGAGGAGAAGAGGAAGACAGAGAGGGCGACATTTTACTTATCTAGAAGTGCTCCATCATACCTCATCTCAAGTTAACTAGACATTACTTTAAACTTTCCTCCACCACTCTTGATCATCTTTAGCTACATTCAGCAACTTATAAAATCTTGAGGAGTTCCTTTAGAACAGTAATAAACCCAGAGTCAGTATAAGTCTAGGTTTTTTACCAACTCATTCGATGACTAAGATAATTCCTCGGCTTCCTTCTCCCTCATCAACCTATGCTACTTGCCAAGGCACTGGGAAATATAGGGCAGAAAGAGAAAGATGGTGATACTCCTCATCTACAAGATGTTCTTACAGATTTGTACAGATTTCAACATTAGTATGACATTCTTTCAACAATGTGTTTTTAAAAGTTAAAAGCAGAATTAAGTTTATTTTGCAAATTTAGAAGATAAAGAGTTTTCCACAAACACAAATAATGCTGACACTTTACTGACATCTCACCCAGATTTCTCATAAATTCACAGACATAAATTCTAAATATTTACAGACATTTGTCTGAGAGTACCCTTCCCTTCCCCTTCTGCTTGTCTTTGGTAAAGCCTTCCCCAGCTTCCAACCCAGAATTAATCTCCTTCTGCAGCTTCCAGAGAACTTTAGATTCCCACTACCATAATATTTAAAATACATTCTGTATTTATTTGCTGATGAATGTCCCATCTAGATCGCAAGTTTCCTTAGATCAGGGTTTAAGTTCCTTTACATGCAGAAAGTGTTTAATAAATGCCTGTTTAATGCAGAGATTAATTCCAGTATTATTTCATATGGTGAAAAGGAGCAATGAATTCCAGAAAGAGCAGGAAGTAGAAGTGGTGAAATTGAATTTTTTTAAACTGGCTATCTAATGGGGCACCTGGGTGGCGCAGTCAGTTAAGCGTCCGACTTCAGCTAGGTCACGATCTCACGGTCCGTGAGTTCGAGCCCCGCGTCAGGCTCTGGGCTGATGGCTCGGAGCCTGGAGCCTGTTTCCGATTCTGTGTCTCCCTCTCTCTCTGCCCCTCCCCCATTCATGCTCTGTCTCTCTCTGTCCCAAAAATAAATAAACGTTGAAAAAAAAAAATTTTTAAACTGGCTATCTAAGTATAAATTGGGAGAGCTTCAGGTTAGCATGAGCATACAACAAAAATGTTAAAAGAGTTTTAGGGGTGCCTGGGTGGCTCAGTCGGTTACGCATCCAACTTTGGCTCAGGTCATGATCTCACAGTTTGTGAGTTCGAGCCCCACATCGGGCTTTGTGCTGACAGTTCAGAGCCTGGAGCCTACTTCAGATTTTGTGTCTCCCTCTCTCTGCCCCTTCACCGCTCACACTCTGTCCCCCTCTCTCTCAAAAATAAATAAACATTTAAAAAATTGTTAAAAAAATGTTAAAGAGTTTTGGTAGCAATAACAATACATAACTTATTTAGTTCTTGGCAAAGGTCTAAATACTTGATAAGCAGTAACATTTGTTAGAAGAACTCCATAATGTTATTACTGGTATATTATTTTTAATTATTTTTATCAACATATGCAAATTGGTATGTTAATTTTACATAATTATGTAATTAATATTTTAAGTATATAATTTAAAATATATTCTGAATATTATTATTCTCATTTTATAGATGAGAAACTGAAGTATACAGAAGTTAAATAGTTTGCCTCAACATCCTAGCATGGCTAAGACATGGTGCAAACCGCCCTGGTAAAATGGTTAAAATGCACAGTCTCTATGGTTAATGCACACAGGCTTAATAGGGACCAGCATGTGGGAATGAGTTTTTAGGTTCCTGAAGCATACCACTCTTAGCAGTCAAGTGCATCGAGAAGTTCTTCCCCATATATACCCACAGAGTTTTACTTACTTGCAGTCTTCTAAACCAAAATGCTGCCTAGAGTCCACATTTTACGGAAATTTCTTGGGCACCCAGTTTCTGTATCGCATCCAGGGATGGATAGGGGTACTGCAGCAGGAAGGGAGAGGGTGAATAATACCTCCTTCTCACTCCAGCAGTTCAGCCATAACATACTCTTTATATCAAGCCGGCCAGCTCCCATGTGTGGGAGGCCTTGGACCTGACCCTGTGTGTTCCTACCTTGTCATTTAGATGAAGGGGTGAAACTGAATTTCTTTATATGACCATATCTCTGGTACAGGAGAGAAATATTCCATCATTCATTCATTCATTCATTCATTCCCTCAATGTTCTATGTCCATATGTTAGTAAAGAACATTCATTCATCATTGATTAGGACCATTAATACACTCATTGTTTTGTGCCCATTTAGTTGATTAAAAGCAGTCATTCACTGTTGATTAACAGCATTTATTCATTTTGGTTAGGAGAATTTATCACTTGGCATTCTCTATTCATACAGCTGGTTAAAAGTGTTGGCTCTCCTGTTAGACCGTTTCTATTTTTGGCTATACAGTTTCCTAGTTACTTTACCTTCAACAAATTCTTTTCTGCTTGCCTCTAAAACTTATTTTCTTACTTCAAAACCAAGGAAAATAATACTTTTCTCATAAGATGGTTTAACAACTAAAGGAGATGATACAAGTAAATCTCTTAACACTATCTGGGACCTAGATAATGTTCAGTAAAGTGTAGCCATAAATATTAATTACAATCTACTTTTATAATAATGATAACAACAGTAAACACACTCTATTAGATAAATTAAATAAAAGATAAATTGACACACAGTCCTTGACTGTAAGGAACCTACGGTATAATGTCACCAGAAACCCAGTGGTTTCAAAGCTAGAAGAAATTGGGTGGGAGATTAACTAATTAACGACCTTGAATATTAATGCAGACTGCAAGTATTTGACAACAAAATATGAGATTATAGATAAATAGAAATAAAATATTTTGACATATATATATATATATATACACATACAAATAGCAATATTCAAAATGTTAATAAAGACCATTTTTGAAATTGGCTGATAATAGCAAAATTGAAATGGTAAAAATAAAATATACTGTATATTAGATGTCATAACTCACTTGATTATAAAAAAACACATTCTTCATTAAAAATAAGTCATGTGCATTATCTGTCCAGTGATGTGCAATGTCATTTAAGACATTCCATCATTCTGTGCTTGAGCACTCTTCTGTAATCTGATGAGGTGTCCAGGGAAGAGACAATGATAGCCAAGGCATTAAAATGTAATCAAGATATGCAAATTCATATCTAAATGTGATTTGCTGAGAAAAAGAAATTAATCTAGGCATGGTCAAATAAACAATGTGTAATATGGATAATTAATCACCAAATTAGCAGCTGCAGTCCCTTGAGGAAATTATGCAAATTGAAAAGGCCCCCATCCACTGACACAATTAGACCACTTAATGGCAAATTCTCAACAAAATAACCCTGGGGAACATCACAAAACAAATAGCCCAATCAACCTTAGTGTCCCAAACTCCATTGCAATATTTAATATTATTTAATCTTATTTCTTCTCAGTTTGAACTTATCCAGAAAGATTTAATCATATCTTGCGAGAAAATGTTCTAAGATGCCACACTATGGATGTTCCATTAAGTGGTCCCCTCAAAGTCTAGTTTTCCCCTATCAGTCAAATATGTTGTTACTGAAATCTGAAATTGTGCAAACGATAACACTTCATAAATGAGGAAAGCCAATTACATATCTCCTGTCAGTAATAACAAAATCAAGGGAATGTTGATGCACCATGAAAATGTGTGTCCTCTGTGGCCTGATGTCACCTGGATATTATATTAGCAGCAAAGAAAGGATCTCTACACTTCCCTGGTAATAAATGTCATCTCCGGGAAGAGTATTTTACTTCCAGGAAAGTTAGTGTCCTATGTCTGCCCTTGAAGTGTATAGAAAGTAATCCTACCTTTTTGCTCCCTCTGCTCCACCTACACAAAGGTAGGTGACAAAGTTAATCCTATAGAACCCTTTGAGATTAACCCTAACAGAACCCATGAGATTCTGCTGCTAAATCCTTTCAAAAAAATTGACTCCACCACTAGAGAGATGCCAAAACTTCCTGGATAAAAAAATTACAGATCCTCCTTCCCCCACCCAAAGAAAAGGGTTTATTAGATATCTCATTATTATAATTTTATAATTATAATTGCTGAAAAGACCAGTCACAGAGAAGAAACTGTATTAGTACTGACTGTCGATGGTTTAGTTGTACCTATCATTTATAGACACCAAAAGGCTTCACAGCTCCAAGAACTGTATTAATGCTCTCCCTGGTAAAACTTCCTCAGTTTATTTGAGAATCACCCTATGTAAGTTAACTCCCCAACGTCATACCTGAGTGACAAATGTTCCAGCATTCTGACAGTGCCTACTTCCATCTTGGTATTAAATCTTGTCTATGAATCAACAGTGTCTCTGACTCCTTTTATACAAATTTCTTCTCTGAGAAACCATTATTATTCATTTCCTAATTTTTCACCTTTAGAGTTTTGGAGTCAATCTGGATCAAACATTTCGTCAAGTGAACCTGATGACTGAGTTCTTCCTTTCACAACCCAGAAATTCTATACAGAGAGATAGCATTGTCTATTTTGACCCCATACCTTTACATCAATATGACCTATTGACTTAGCCCATTCCCAGTTAATGGCCCCCTAACACTTTTCCATAATGAACTAGGATTCTTCAGTGGTTCAAAGCACTCTAGCTTTAATTACTAGATCACAGTGAGCACTGGCTCCATTGCCCATGTGTAATCTCCTTCTAGCCCTTTAGATCTCATCTTCATACCTGATTTCTCCAGTTTTTTAATTTCCTTTGTTACTAAAGAACTTTGGCTAAGACTATTACAGTCCTGGTTTTATCCTTTACCGCATCTATAAGCTTGAACCAACATTGTTTGAAACACACTAGGTTAGATAACTTCTAATCATAGTTCCTCTACTAAAATACTTAAACTCTGGATCCTGATTTTATGGTTGATAAAATTAGGATAATAGTATCTGTTCCATCTTTCCTTAGAGCTGCAGTAAGTAGAGCATGAGCTGAGGTATGTATGTACCTACGTACGTATGTATGAATATTCTTTGTAACTTACATAGTATACCAAAGAAATGTACTGTGATTTCCGGACATGGTCTCAATTACCACATCCCATATGATAATATACGGCTGCAAGAAATACCTGGCTATACAGAGCTGCATTAGTTGGATATTTCCTTTAAATTTATTTTAAACTTCATACCCTTGAATTTTTTGTACACTAAGATATAAAATCCCAGGGTTTTGTGACATTTCTTTGATCTGGGAGAAGAAAATAACATACGAAATCCTACCTAAGGAAGGAGTCAGAAACATCAAAGCAGATAAGTACAGTGTGAGAAAAAAATGTCCATCCCCCCAAACATGTTGACTGGAAATTTGTATTGTCACAAAGTACTGGTATCAACCACATTCTTTCAGAACAAAATCTAAAGGCAGGGCTATGAATCAAGAAAAAATAAGCTGAGCAGAAAAACTAGAAGACTGAATTAGAGATTTGATCATTTCTACTCTCCAACTAATTTTAAATATTGCTTTGCATCAGGCTTCAACACAGAAATACACACGCCAACACATGCAGACATACACATATCCTATACACCCATCCAGATGCCAAAGAAATCTTGATAATAAAGTATATAAACTGATTTTATTGATGAGAGATGATAAAATAAATAAGAAGCAGACAGCTTACTTAGTACCCCCACCTGACACATTCTACAGGAATAAATTGTGATGGAGAGAACCTCATTCTCCACGTTAATTGGGTCAAGGCCATATGTCCTTGATTCCAAGAGAAGTTAGAAAAACGTTAAGCTAGAGAATATTTGTTATTTTAGTCACAGGATGACAAACATAAATTTAATTTTTTCATTAACTTAATAAAGCTATCATTAAAAAAACTGTATCATGTAAAGAGACCAAACTGGAAGGTAATACTACAGTCAAAGTATCAAAGAATAGAAAAATAAAGATCTAGGAAACCATGTAAGTAATTGGCAGCAAAATCTTAGTTTTTGCTCCTTTGGCATCATGCTTCCTAATTGTTCTTTCTTTCTTCATTTCTTGTGGGGTTTCTACCCATTCTCTCTGACATGTAGCTTTTTGAGGAAATGATGATGATGATGATGATGATGATGATGATGATAATGATGATGATATGTTTGATTTGAGAGAAAGATAAGGAAGAAATATTCAAGCACACCTAGTGTTTGCCTTAGTTTTGGGTAAGCACAAAGCTCATGAAGGAAGTCTTTAAATATAGAAATATACTTGTTTCCTATAATTTGAATCAGAAGATAGTATAGCAGCACCATACTTTGAGGGGTAAACAATAGAATAAGTCCACGTAACATGATTTTTTGCTTGTGTATTCCCAAAAGGTACTTTTATAAAAAAAGGAATATTTGGTAAAGAGTCTTGTCTACACCTCAAAAATCAGTACATGACGCCAGAGTCTATTATGAACTTTCAGCCTGCTTAATTAATTGCTTGGATCACTTCGTAGTTAATTAATATAGACTCTATTGTGAAAATGCCTGAGAATCCCTAAGGAAATAGCCTGTGCAGATAGGTCATCAGTATGAAGGGCAAAAATCAATAGGAGTTGTCTAGAACTGAGACATAAAAACAGGCTTTTCTTCATTTAGGCAAAGAACATAGGATCACTCCCCAAATAAAAACTGCCTCACGTGGTCCAAAAATAAAAGTGTCTGGTTTTCTAACTTTGGTTCAATTGATTTTCATAAACTACCTACATACCTTTTACTTTTTGAAGTTCAAATATCATATTGGAAATATTTAGGGCTCACCAAATATCCCAAGTACTTGTCTGTATTCCCCAACACCCCCACCAGACCCTCTAGGAATGAGGGTTTGGGTCACCACCCCAGGTAAAGAATGCACCAGGCTCAGCCTGCTGGTGCTTGCTGAAGCCAAAGAGAATATAGAATGAGAAGTAGAAGAAGATAATTACAATTACGAGCTACAACCATGTAACCAGTTACAGAAACAAGAACTGAAATTGTCAAGAATATTTCCTATTTATTTTGTTATGAATACGTTTGGGGGGGGGCATGGGTATGGGTGTGTGTGTGTGGCAGAAGTACATAATTTTAAGCAAGTATCTATTTTCTTTCCCCTCTTATTCCCTTATCATCTAACATAAGATGTATTGATTTTATATCATAGAGTTTAAGTATTGTTAACCTTATATCCTATTTAAATTACAGGATACCAAGGAGAAGAGTAAACCTCACTCATAGATTTTACGTCCTCTTCTGGGGAAGAGGTTATGTGTCTTTGGTTGTAAGCAGGATTGTTGTATCATATTTGGTAGAATAATGATTTTGTTATTACCCTTATTTGAAAGTTAAATATGGGTTAAAGAGACGTGTATAAGTGCCTTGTTGACCAGGGGTAGACATGTTAATTTTATGTGTCAACTGGACTAGGTCATGAGGTGCCCAAACATCTGGGTGTTTCGTGAGTGTGTTTTTGGATGATATTAACATTCAAATTCGTAAGTTACACCAAGTAAAGTAGATTGTTCTCTCTAATGTGAGTGGGCCTCATCCAATCAGTTGAAGGCCTAAACAGAAGGAAAAGGCTGATCCTCCCCAGAGTAGGGGAAAGAATTCTTCCTGCCTGATTGTCTTTAAACTGGGACATTATAGTTTGTTTGTTTGTTTGTTTGTTTGTTTGTTTGTTTTTCCTGTACTTGGACTAGAATGAAACCATTAACTCCCCTGGTCTCCAGCTTGCTAATTCAGCCTGCAGATCTCAGGACTTGCTTGTTTCCATAATCAAGAGAGCCAATTCCTCATAATAAATTGATAGATAGACAGACAGACAGACATATAGATAAATCTATCTGTATTCTAGTAATTCTTTTTCTCTAGAGAACCCTGACTACAGATTTTGGTAACAAGAGTGAGGTACCTCCTCTATCCTTCCCTTCTTTCCTCTGTTCCAGTGAACATGGAAGCCATGGCTTCCACATGGCATAACTCAGAACGGAAGACATCTGATCTGCAGCAGACTTCCCCTGAGTGAGAAACAAACCTTTATATTGGCACATCACCCAGACAGCTACCACAAAGTTTCCTAACACAATATTTTGAGATCTAGGCTTCATTCTGACTATGTCTAGGACCTTGAGATTAAAACTAAAATAGGCTAAAATGTGTAATCCTAAATATTAGGCCATATCTTGATAAATACAAAAAAAAACTACAATGAAATTGATAAACCAATATTCCTATAACTGCTCTCATGCATGTAGAACCACCAGGCTCTTTATGATCCCCACATGTTTTCTAGGACATCCCCCAAGGAATGCTACAAGTGTGTTTACAACTCAAGCCAATCTATCAGCTCCAGCGTACATGTGGTGCCCATCACATTCTACTTCTGCTCTGTATCTTGCTTTTGAAGAGTGATGCCTAACAAATCATTTAAAGAGACTATTTGTTGCTGCTACCTTGATAACATTTGCAACAAGACGGCTGCCTCTGAATGTTGTCAAAGCTGCAATGTGGGTTTTCAGGACAGGGAGATAAGAACTGACTTCTCCTATTTGTTTGCTATTTTTTGTCTTCTGGGCCCCCAAACAGAATGTGCTATATACACAGATTTCCAAAGCCTCTCATCAAAATAGCTTCTCCAACACGAAGTGATCAAAAACAATAATAAAGTCTTAAGGAACAAAAGCTATGTCATGGCCCTCCATTTATGTCCCTCTCTATTCCAACAAAATAGCTTTTATTTTCTTGAATCAGAAATTAAAAGCCCACATAGAGTTCAATGAATGCACACATTTATTGATGGATGGTATAGGCCAATATAAGGAAGAAAATTCTCTTTTACAATATTAAAAAGTAAAAGCTCTTTTTTTCACTCATGTGACTTGCAGAAGACATGACTCTTTCTTAATTACTCCACATTTTACCTAGTACCTCTTTATCCCTGAGTATCATTCTGATGAGGTACTTCTCACCTTTTCTATGAGCATCCTAGGACATATGAGGAGATGCACACTGCTGCCTAGTCATATGGATAGACTAAGCTACCTAAGCACTAAGATAAGAGCAAATTACAAAAAAATAAAAAATAAAACAGTGATAGTTAATGCCCTCAAACATCAGAAAACAGCACAACTTTAATTATGCCCCTCAGTTGTGATTTATAATGTTTTAGGTCAGAGTAATTCCAAAGGAAAAATAAAAACTACAACAGAGGGAACTGATTCTATATGCAACCTGCAATAAATTTTCCCATGAAATAGTTATAAAGATTACATTTGTGTCTAATTATTATTTAAAACATAATGTCACCCAGCATTCAGGAACAGAGTTCTGAAAGTGAAAGTGAATTATGTGAAAGTGAATCCCTTCAGAAAAATGTTTTAATTAAGATAAAATTGCTCTTTTTTCCCCAAATTTCTAAATGATGCCATTTTACACTAATGATACATATATAGATCTATTTTCTAAAACATATATTTATATAAAAAACAGTATGTTAATACTCATTATTGCCATGAATATGAAACTTATACTTGGAATAATGATGTTTTCTTTTATGTACTACTCTCCAGTTAATACACAGCGTGCTAGAGAGGATAGCGATAGGCAAATCAGCATTTCTCAAATGGCGTTCTTCTCAAAGGACTTACCCGATGACTTAATGCACAATGAGCGTTTTTTCTTGGTTTTCTCTCATTTGCTATCAAAAAGCATCAAGCATCAGCACCTGCACAAAGAGATTAGGAATGATAGAATTTCTAGGAGCTCATATTAACAGGAAAGTACACAGTGACAAGACAACACAATTTATTTTTAATGTGGTTGCTTAATTAGTTACCATTTTTTAGATGACCTCCCCATGCTACCATATTGTCATCCTTCCAGCTCCCATCTTTTGCTTTTCAGGGAAAGTGTGGGGCTTGAGACCTGATGCCTGCATTTGGTTTTGATTATGCGCTAATGTTGGAATCTGATATTCTAGGAAAGTCTTGTTATTCTGATTGCTTACTTCACGTCCAAGATACTACAGGTCAGCAGCTGTTTTACTGAAGTAAATCTTTAGTACTCAGATTTTTTAAGAATTTCTATACATACTTCTGTGAAATTTCTTTCACTTTTAGAAACTCTAAGGTTTCAGAGTAGGCTTTCAGATTTTTTTTTTTCACGTTCTCTTAAAAAGATACCTAGAATTTCTTTTCACTTGACTTTGCTTGCTCTTTTTTTTCCTCCATGTACTCACCAAGACAGGGCAATCTAGAGTATATTTCTATTTATACACTAAACTGATGATCTTGATTTTTATTCTGAACTGTACTGAGAGGAATAATTATCTCCACTGGGAAAACTAGCTACTGCTTTGGGACAAGCCATTCCCTGGTTTCACTTAAAATAGTAGCAGTATGATTTGCTTCAGATGTGTTACAACATCCATGGCAGCAGAGTTCAATATCTTTGAAAATTAAGGGGCAGTGGTTTAAACATGGCATAGAAAAGCTGAAGAAAGGAGAATTGATACATAATAGTTACCTTTTCTCAATGCACTTTAAGAGAAAGTGACACAAAGTGATTTGGTTTTGTTCCCTTTACCAAATGAAAACAGGGTGGCCTTGCGTAGTCAGTTGAATGGCTTAATGAAAGAACTGAGATAGTAAAAAAGCTAACTTACTCTTTACTTAATTAAGAGGTATCTATATCAAAGCCTGCCCAAAGTACATATGCATTAAGCTTTCAAATACCACTAGCCCCCAGCACAGCACTGAAAGATTTATGAATTTAAAGAGGAGAATTCAGGATGTGGAAATTAATTCTGAGAGAATATCAGAAGTTGAATTATATAAATATAAATATATATATATATGCACATACATAATGCATACATATATGTGTATATATATGCATATATAGACACGTACGTGTTTGAGAGTAAAGTAAAATCTGTGCCTCTCCAACTGTAATTGCTTAAATCTTGCTCCATTTTATCTTTTTTTCTAGACCTTTCCTTTATAGCTTACTTTAATCAATATTTATACTGAATATTTTATTTAGAAGTTTTATGTTTATAGAAAAGCACACTTGATTATGAAAACATTGATTTTATGTCTTGCTCCCTAATCTATGACTAGGCAGATGAATGGTAAAGTTAACTCACTCTCCCAAATGGTTATAAAATTTGTATTTCAGGCAGCGTTCCAAGAGGTCATGGCTTGTTTGAAGACTTAACATATTTTCATGCAGATATATTGCAGAAACCACCCCCTAAATCAGAGACTAACAAAATGTATGTTACCATGCAGATGGAGTGAAATAAAGAGAGCTCCAATAGTATATCAGTGGGACGGTCAGTACTGGGGAAGATACTATAGAAGGGAAGACCCTCAGGAGGAACAATGCACAAATGAGTGGTCAGAAGCCTTGATGAACAGCAAGATAAGCCAAAACCCTAAATCAAGGTCAACCTAAACTTCTAATATTAGAAAAATAAAATGAGGCAAACGTGAGACAGTGCACGCATAAAGTTACAATCCACTTAGATATTATAGGAAGTTTTGTGCCTGGTTTGGAAATAGTATGCTTCTTCCTTAATGTGATTAATACAGAGCAATTGTAATTATAAAGGCTATGCTTCTGATAGTTTTGTTCTATACTGATACAGATGATACTTTATAGGAAAATGTGATTTAGGGTCTTATGAAGCCATGCAAGTTCCATCTCTGGGAGAGCCCGTTATACATTTTGAGAGAACTTTGGTTGGCTAAAGATCCAGGCTTCCCTTTATTCTTGAGGGAACTCTAGCCTCTCTCAAGTTTTCCTAAACAGTTCTGGGAATTCCCTCTGGGTTTATTCCCATTGTAGCACATGTCACAATAAATTAAAATTGCCCATTTCTGGGCCACCTCCCATTATACTTAAGCTCTTTGACGGAGAGGTGTCTTACTCAAGTTCTTTTTTATTCAAACCCTACATCCAATTGATGACAAGGTTCCATCCTCTCTACTACTAAATATACATCTCTGTCCCAACTCCCTCTCACCAATTTCGATACTACAATCTTACCACAGGGTCTCATCATCTTTTGTCTGGATTCATATACAATAGTCACCAAAGTGGTCTTCCTGATTCTGCTCTTATCCCACTACAGTCTACCCTACTGAGTGTAGCCAGGGGGATGTTTCTAAAACTTATATTCAAACCACTGTCCTTAATAACCCTTCAAATAACTTCCAGTGGAAAGGATGATAAAAGCCAACCCGTTTACCCACTTATTTCTTTCTACTTTCCCTTAGGTTGTACACTTTAGGGAGAATATCTTCCATTCTATTTCTTGAACATTCTATATTTATCCCTGACCAGGGTCTTTGCCTTTGGATGCCTTTCTGCTTGGATGCTCTGCTCCCAGGTCTCTGCATGGCTACCTGCCTCTAGTCACTTGGGTCTCAACTCAAATTTCACCCTCCCAGGAAGATCTTCCATGACTCTTTAGATAAAGGTGTCCACCTTGCCCCAGTCGCTCAGTCTCGTATTTCCCTACTTTGTCTGTTTCATAGCACATTTTAGTATCAGAAACTTTCACATCCAGAGGTACCTGGGTGGCTCAGTTCATTAAGCGTCTGACTTCGGCTCAGGTCACGATCTCACGGTTCATGGGTTCAAGACCCGTGTCAGGCTCTGCGCTGACAGCTCAGAGCCTGGAGCCTGCTTCAGAATTTGTGTCTGCCTCTCTCTCTCTGCTCCTCCCCCACTTGTGTGTGCTCTCTCTGTCTCTCAAAAATAAATCAGCATCTAAAAAAATTTTTAAAAGAAACTATCATATCAGTTAATGTATTTATTGTCTATCCCACTTGAAGATAAACTCGAGAACAGAGACTTTATCCCATTCATTACTATATTCTCAGTTCTTAGACCTGTGCCTGATAAACAGTCAGTGATTAATAAGTATTTTCAGTGAGTGGTAGGGAGTTTGTCTTCTAAACCACTCTTCCTCCATTGTCCAGCATCACACCATATGCATTTTAGATACATAAGAAATATTCATTGATTGAATTAGTGTTTTCCCTGAGAAAAATCTGCTTGACAATTATGTGGTGCTAAGGGTTGAATCATACCCCCCAAAAGGATATGTTGAATTCCTAAAACCTGGTACCTGTGAATGTGATCTTACTTGGAAACAATGTCTTTGCTGATGTAATCAAGTTCATATGAGGTCATTCTCTATTAAGTTGGCCCCTAACCCTTGTGTCCTTATAAAAACAGAAGAGATACAGAGACAGACATGAACAAAAGGAACAATGCCATGTGAAAATAGAGGCAGAGATTGGAGTGGTGTACGTGCAAGCCAAGGATTGCTGGTAACACCAGTAGCTAAGAAAAAGGCATGGAACAGATTCTTCCTCAGAGATCTCCAGAAGGAACCAATCTTGCCACCACCTTGAATTTTCACTCCTGGCCTCCAGAAGAATGAGAGAATAGATTTCTGTTGTTTTAAGCCATGCAGTCTGTGATGCTTTGTTAGGGCAGCCATAGGAAATTAATATATATGGCAAAAAGAAAAAGGAAAGGTTGAGAAGATGAGTAAGAATTAAAATGTGAGGTGCAAATTTACTATCATTCCATTATGAAATGTAAGGAAATGTTCCAGGTTTCATTATTTACTAGACATGTAACTGCAGGTGTACATTTTAACCTCCCTGAGCCTGTTTTCTCGTTTATAAAATGTGGGTTATAACGCCCTCCTATAGTGTTATGATACTAATATAGTTAACATATGCAATTCCCTCAAAACAGTGTCCAGTATATAGTGAATATTCAAAAAATATTAGCCCTTCTTCTTCCTCAGGGGCTGGAAACTGTAACAGTGCGTAAAGACTGGTGCTATAGCCGTGAGCTACATAAATTCTGCTCATCACTCAGCAATTTATTCCTCCAGCAAAGATTACTTGAGTCCCAAGTATTGTACTGTTCTCTCTGTTCCAATGCCAGGTTGAGCTCTTCAGCAGCATTCCCTCAGAATCATTTCTTTGAAGATTAAGGAATCTGGAGTCAGATTTCAGCCTAATAGAAGGTTCAACACAATGAGTTCTTTCTTTCTAAACGTAGACAGAAATACTCATGAGGGGGGCGCCTGGGTGGCTCAGTAGGTTGAGCCTCTGACTTCAGCTCAGGTCATGATCTCACAGTTTGTGGGTTTGAGCCCCGCGTCGGGCTCTGTGCCGACAGCTCAGAGCCTGGAGCCTGCTTCAGATTCTGTGTCTCCTTCTCTCTTTGTTCCTCGCCTGCTCACGCTCTGTCTCTCTCTAAGATAAGTAACGATTTAAAAAAATTAAAAGAAAAAAAAAGAAAGAAAGAAATACTCATGAGGTAATGACTTGCCTGAGTTTGCAGGATTGCTCCCCAGGAAGATGTAGATGAGATTCATATACAGATCTGGTAAAGCAGATGCATTGCCACGTGTGGTGGATACTGTGGCACACTGCCCAGAGCCCCTTTCAGAACTGAGGGCACAATTCCTCATTGGCTGCCAGTGCCTCTGGTTATCAGTCCATTCTGGAACTTGCTCTTGTCTTAAGAGCTAACTCACCTAAAGCCATGCCCTCTTCCTGGGGCAGTGTAGATCCAAAATTGGCTGTTGTTGGGGTAGTAAGATGCATTCTCTTCTCCCCAAGTTAGGACAATTCTGAAGGATCAGAATTGAGCTCCCCATGGGATCAGCCAAGAACTTTCCTGAGTCAGATTAAGGTGACCTTTTCCCTCTGCCCAATCCTATTTCCATCTCTTCCTCCAGAGATGTTGAACTCAAGAGCACTCGCTGTAGCCTTCTTATACTCAAATCATTATCTCAGTCTTCTTCAGGAAGAACCCAACTTATAACACCATCTGAAGCAAACCAATCAACCTCATAGAAATTAATTAGCTCACATGGACTTTTAGAGCCTAAATACTTTCCAGAAAGAAATTTGAAACATTGGTCTAAATATGAATAAGATGAGCTCATTTGTCATGGGGTGGGGGAGGGAATAAAAGGGAAAAGCAGTTGCCCATAATTTATTCACATAAAAACAAAATGTGAATGCATCCTCCTTTCATTGTGTCATTCAACAGTTGAGGCTAAAGGTAAAATTTGCAAGTCAAAAATTATTGCTTTTTATGTTGATAGACACATAAAAATGGATGAATGGAAAGAAAGCAGAAGATGTCATAACCCTTGCTAATACTACCTTTACATTTCTATGGCACATTGATGTTTATAAAGCCTTTCATATGCCTGCTTTCATTTGAATTTTGTTCTAGTGCTGACAGAGGTGAAGAATAAGTGTCATTATTCCCTTTTCAGAAATGAGAAAGCTGAACTTCTGAGTTGTTTTTTTTTCTCCCCTTAAAGTCCAGTTGAAGAACTAAGAATCCATGCTGATTTTCTAAGCAAAAACCTGTTAGTCCTTGGCTCTCCCTGCATAAAACAACTCAAACTGTAGAGACAACATATACATTCACAAAATAATTAGCGAACAACGAAAAGGTTTCAATCACGTGGAGAGATACCTGTTAAATGGATTCATTAGCACTGAAGAGGGGTGAGGGGAATATTGGAAGGGGACTAATGAAGAAATTACCTACAAAGACTTTGTTGTTGCTCTTACTATATCCAGGTGCTAAAGCTAACATTTACTTTCAGATATTTGTACTATGTGTTTTACATGTATTACATAAATTTTTCCAAGGATCAACCCAATGAAGTAGGCACTAACTAGCATACACGAAATCGGCTCTGTAATTAAAGTCAAGGATTGTGGAAAATTTGCCTTCAAATCCTGCTGCCATGCTTGTGTGATGCTGGGCAGTACTCAATATCTCTAAGCATCAGCTTATCCCTTCAGCAAAAGAATGAGAGGGGGTCTAATGCTGTCTACTTCATAATGTTGTTGTGAACATTGAGAGAGATTAAGTATGAAAAGTGCATAGTACATAATAAAACCTCAATACATTATAGTTGTGTCCATTTCACAGATGAAAGAATGTAGGCACAGAAAAATTGATAACTTTTCCTAGATCATACAGCTTGCTAGTGGCAGGGGATTTTCTAGACCATCAGATCTCCTTAGCCTCATACTTTTTGTGTGTGACACATTATTTACCACTAGGCTATTTCCTGACATCTTTAAATGAAGCATTTTTAAGGCACATAGGAGGTAGTCCTTTTGGCCACATTACAGTTAGTATTTGGCTCAGTGAGAACAAGTGGATGGACCCTTTGGTGTGACTTTCCCTTCCATCTCCACAAAGAGCCCACATTCTACAGGGCTTCTCTACCCAGTGATGGTCCAGGACTCTCGCTGTCAGCCACTGCCCTAAGCTACTGGTGTCGCAGGTGCATGCAGCGACAGGGGAGGTCTGGGAGTGAGGAAGGGAAACAGTCCTTTGAGGACTGATAGATGGCTTCTAAGTCAGAAAATACAGAATTCCAGTTTGTGAAGGATGATTTGTTCAGGAGACAGTTCATATCCAATATATTCACTTTCCAAGCACTCTGGCTTCTCAGAATGGAAATGTGGTGCTCGAAGGAAACATTTTTTTTTAATCCTCCAAAACCACCACTACTAAACCAATCTTAATTAACACATTTTCTATTAACTAGAATGATCTGAAATTCCAAATCCATCATGCAAGACACGAATAGAATTGGACTGCACACTAAAAATGTGCATACTTCACTGTTGTACATCTGCCTGGATCACCTTTAAAACAATTAAATGGTGAATGTGTGACTAAATTACCACACCGTGTTCTCTGTTTAATTTCAAGGTTGAAGTGTCTTTCCATCACGAATATGGGTAAAACCCTAGAATGCTGGGGGACAGAACAGGAATTAATGGCTCTTTCTGTTGTTTTGATTTCCACATATTTGATGGCTTTGTGTAATTTGAATAATTGTAAGCTTCCAGCATGCTGATAAGGTTCACCTACATTATTCATTTGCATGAAGTGCTGATCAATTAAAGCTTCTCTCTTGAAAAAAAAAAAAAAAATCATCCCATCCTGCAGCAACAAAGCTTAGGGTACTCCTAGCTGTCTCTACTCTCTTTTACTAGGGAATTTCATCAGGAAAACTTATCAATCTTTTTCTTGCCTTATTTTTATCCTAACCTAGTCTGTGTTCTTACCCTCGACCTATTCTTCTTCACTTAACTCTTATAGTCTGATTACTACATTTTTAACACTTATTTCAGGAAGGCATTTGATAAACATGACCATTATTGGAAGGAGATTGTTAATTCCATGGTTACTGATTTACTGGCAGCACAAAAGTGCATACGTCCAAATCCATCTGTGATGAAATACAGAACTATTTCTTAAAATGGAGAAACTGCTTTTCTTCCTTTGTCTTATAAGAAAAATATGATAGTTAATTTTATATGTCAGCTTGGCTGGTCCGTGGTACCCTGATATGTAGTCAAATGCTAATCTGCATGTTTCTATAAGGATGTTTTGGAGGAGATTAACATTTAAACCAGTGGACCTTAAAAAAATTTTTTTTTAAGTTTCTTTATTTATTTTGAGAGAGAGAGAGAGCAAAAGCAGAGAGGAAACAGTGAGAGAGAGAAAGAGAATCCCACGTAGGGTCTCAAATTCATGAACTGTGAGATCATGACCTGAGCTGAAATTAAGAGTCAGTTGCTTAACTGACTGAGCCACCCAGGAGCCCCTAAACCAGTGGACTTCGAGTAAAGTACACTGCTGTTCCTAATGTGGGTGGGACAATCAGTTGAAGATCTGAATGGAACAAATGACTGACTTCCCCAGAGCAAAAGGGAATTTTGCAGCAGATGACGTTTGGACTTGAACTGCAGCACTGGCTACTCTGTAGGTCTCCAGCCTCACAGACCAGCCTACAGATTTCAGACTTGTGAGCTTCCATAATAGCCTGAGCCAATTCCTTAAAAAAGATCTCTTTTGATAGACAGATGATTGATAGATAGATAGACAGACAGACAGATGTTCTGTTTCTCTGGAAAAGCCTAATACAAAAGCTAATCAACAGAAAATGACTATATTTATTTTACAATTGTTAAAAAGACCCAGGTAGCTTATATGTCTAGAATGCCTCCCCAAAGAAGGTTGGGGAGGCATGCTAAATTTCATGGAAAAGTTTGTGGTCAAATAAGTTTGAGAAACATGGAATTAAAATTAACTGTATTTTCTTTATAGTAGGAAGCTAGAGTCAAAAAGGAGCAAGATGAGCTAGGAAAACTGGTGGACACACAAAGGCAAATGAGTGCCCATCAAGTAAGGGGAGAGACAGTTTTTTCTCCCCAGAACCTGGATGGGGAGACTAGATCAGGGTCCTGCCTTTGGAACCACCTCCGGTAGCTTCCACTGCATTTAGGATATGCTTCATACTCCTTGCTGCAATCTATAAGAGCCAGCAGACTCTTCCTCTTGCCTACCTCTCTAATCTCTCCTGCTACTACTATCCTCTTTATGAGCTTTATTTCTATCCCCCCAGGGCTTCAAGTTCAACCCCATCATACTTCTCCCTTATATACATACGTTGAAATGAGACCATCTGACTGTTGGCTGCTTCTCATTATTCAAGTCACCCTCTCTCAGGGAGATCATCCCTATCCATTGTACAGAGAGAGTAAGAACCTTCTTGTCTCTCTCCCTCTAACACTCACGGTTTTATTTTCTCCATAAAATAAATAAGCATCATATTTATGTGTTCATTTCTTAATACCTGTCATTTGGATACTTAAAAGCCACTTAAAAGTTTATTTGGTGGTCTGAAACCATTTATGAATTGATTCATCAATCAAACATTTTACTAATACCATGTCAATAAGGGACATTATCATTCATAAAGTAGTCACATTTGGTAGGTGAAGAGAGAGGGGAGCCTGTTGGGACCACTAAAGACAAGATATCCAAAGTCCATGAGCAAAATTCAGTTAGGAATGAGTGTTGGAAGGGGCACCTGGGTGGCTCAGTTGGTTAAGCATCAGACTCTTGATTTTGGCTCAGGTCATGACCTTGTGGTTGTGAGATCAAGCCCCATCAGGCTCTGCACTGAAAGAAAAGAAAGAAAAAGAAATGAAGGTTGGAGGAGAAGCTCAGGAGCAAAATTCAGAATAAAAGGACAAGGGGAGATACCAAAGAGAAAAGGCAAGCCAGCCTGCACCACTATGAAAGCAATGCTGGGGGCGCCTAGGTGACTCAGTTGGTCAAGCGTCTGACTCTTGGTTTTGGCTCAGGTCATGATCTCAAGGCTCTGGAGTCTGAGCCCCACACTGGGCTCCATGCTGACCGTGTGGAGCCTGCTTGAGATTCTCTATCTCTCACCTGTCTCTCTGCCCCTCCCCTGCTCAAATGTTCTGTCTCTCTCTCTCTCTCTCTCTCTCTCAAGAGAAATAAACTTAACCTGAAAGCAATGCTGAACAAGCCAATACAGTAAAATGATGGTCTGAGATCATGGAAATAGGTCCTGGACAATAGGGCACAAGAGAGTCAATGTAAAGAGGCATCAGTCTTGAGAAGAAGAGAAAATTGATGAGAGCACTATATCAAAAGTTCAGTATATACAGTACCACTGGCAAGATGATTTTAAGTAGCATACAGATGGATTTCTTAAGAAATTATTAGTTGAGTATTAGCTAAGGTGTGCTAGTGTGTCTTAATCAATATATCAAAATTATGAGTTAGAACCATGCTAAATTTAAAATATATATATATCAATTCAACCAAAAAAGTTGCAGGTATAATTTTATAGTTTATATGCAACCATGTACAAAAATATTCATGAAGGAGGCAAATCTAATGAGTCTAGAATATAAGGTTAAAGAAAATGGAACATTATTTTCCCTTCCATATCATATTCTTGAAAAATGTTCATATCTCAATATACAACAAATTCAAAGCCTGGATCCCAAGCCACGTTGCTTTCTTCCTGTAACCTACCATTCAAATTCTAGCACTTTCCTATCTCTATTGCCTTAAGCTTCGTACAAAGAGGCTTAGACTTAGAAGTATACATATAATGGCTCTGTCACTTATTAGATGCATAACTTACAGAAAGATACTTTGTTACTCTGGTTCACAGTCCCTTATCTGTGAGCCTGACTTCAGTCTACTCTCTCCTAGCTTCCTTCCTTGGCTGGCCACTACTATTCCATTTCTTCTACTTTCCATCCCTCCTCCCTAGTCATTCTCAAACGCCAGTGTCTATCAGAATAAGTGCAGCTTCCTGGGACCATGCCCAGAAATTGTGATTCCTACAGGTCTGGATAAGGTCTGATAATCTGCATTCTAGCAAGCACCCTCGTGTTTCTGAAGCAGAGGCAATATATTAAGAAATACTTCTCGGTTCACAGTCTCAGCATGAAAACTACAAAAAGAGGTACCAGGTTGTCAAGTCATTATTATGAAGTCACCTCTGAACCAGCAGTCCCTCCCTTCCCACTGGCTCTGACTCCTAACTCTATTCCTGCCTGTGAATTGTATCACTTTTCTTTTTCTTTCTGTGCTGGGTTAGTCCAGCCACACATCTTGGCTTCTCAAGCTCATCTATCACACCATCCATCCTGCGCCTGTCTTTGCCATCCTTCCAGATCAATAGACCCACAAGAGAAAGAAAGGTCATTACTACTGAAAAAGAGACATAATGAGCTACACAGTCCACATCTGACCTTGGATGGAGAAATAGCAGACATCTCTGAACTCAAGAGCTCCAGTCTACAGGCTTCTCTGATCCCAGAGTCTGGAGCAAATCTGGCTAACCCCAGATAATTGTTCAGCTGCCCCTTGCAGCTGCTCTCAAAGCCTGTGTGTAGATAATCAGTGATGTACTGCTCAAAAAGCTAATAAGGTTAATATCTACTTTTAGGGAAAATATAAGAAGAGGGAAGCAGAAGAGTCATAATTAGGAGATGGGGTAGGGGCTTCTTTTCTTTCCCCATGACATAAGCTAAAACTAATTAGGGAATCCTTGGCATATGCAGGCTGAGGTGCTGGGTTCTGAACAGTTGTTATAACACATCCCATAGAGAAGGACAGAGATAGCCTTCTGGTCCACCTCCCCTTTGTTGAGGCATGTTCTCCTGCCCCAAGTCCTCCCAGAAGATCTGAACACAAGCTCTTTTTATGCACATGTATCCTGCTGAGGGCTGCGCAGTCACAGAACAGCCCGGAAAAACAACACCCAGCACACAATATGCACATTGTTTTGATTGAGACATTGCTGTTGGAAATGCATTTATTTCTGCCTCTCGTAAATACTCCTCCACAGTAGAAGAAAAAATAACAAATGCATTGTAAATAGAGGCCCAGACGTCTTACACTTAAATTACAGTCACGTCATGCCAGTCCTATCCGATCTTTCAATTATAGTCATTAATTGAGGATGTAACCCAGAAACAATTACATCCATGAAATTCTAATGAGTCTCCTGTAGTTAATATAAAAAGAAAACAATGGAAAATGCATGCTGATGCTGGAGTCTAATCCAATTCTGTCGATTAAAATAAAGAACAGCATTTTGTAACATGTAAATCTGATTCTTTTTCCTCTACCCAGTTTCATTTCTCAGAGAGTGACAGACTGAATGCATAGATTTGCTTATCTAACAAGCTTATCGAGTTGCCCTCTCTCCGTTAGGTCCAGAGCACATCTTGAAAACTCACCGGTGGGGAATATATTTTGCTCAGGGATCCATCTTTTAGAGAGTCTCACATACCCACAAGAAAAGTCCATTCTTTATTTACCTGACCTAGGTGAGAACATACTTCACTATGACAAAATAATTATATGAATGATTTCTGGAAGAGCATGATGGCTGCTTAATTCTGAATCTGTCTGCTTCTGCTAGAAATAGAGCAACAAGACAATGAAAAGAAAAGAACCAAAAAAAAAAAAAAATCACAAACTCCATTTTCACTTAAAATAGGAGACAAAGAAAACCCACAAACTTCAAACTATGTGTACATGCTGCCAAAAGCAACTGACACCAGCAGAACCCGGCAGGAAGGCCCCCGGAGGAGCCATGCCGCCAGTGCTGACTGCAGAGGCCGATCACAGAAACCAAAAGCAAAATAAGTATCTACTCTCCAAAAGGGGCGGGTCCCAAATGGTGGGCAAAAGTGCCAGGAACAGTACTGAAAGACAGTTGGCCATGAGCAAGTGAGGGTAGAAGGAAGACTTAAAAATTTGCCAAGACAAATGCGGAGAATATATTTAGAGAATGTCGGGAAAAATCAATTTTCTGAAAGTAAGTGGATCACGTTGGGAAATAAGACATGTGCCCCTGGGTAGTAGCGACAGCCAATAGAATACGCGGAGGAGACACACGACTGGATGAGGAAGTTCTCCAGAGCCAAGTTAGGTTCTAAGAGGCAAAGGAAGGTCCTACATAGAAGTGCCACAGTATAACAAAAGATTTTTGAGCCCAGCACTGATTTCCAACAGAAATTGATTCCTGATTTTTTTTTTTCTCTAAGCCTATAATCGTTGGCTGAGATGTCTATTTTAAATTGGTTGGTTTCCACACCATATCAATGCCTATACTATTCTGGTTTGAGTTGTGAATCAGGGAAGCTATTCCTATTCACTCTACACTACCTCATACTCACATCTAGGAACATATTGTTCTCATTTATATGAGAACCCAAAAAACAAAAGGGTAAAGATATGCACAAAAAATTAAAATGATGTTAGAAAAAATAATGTGAGAAACTTTCCAACAGAAAGGAACACTCACTAAAATTATTTTACAGTATAGCAGATAACAACTTCAACCCAATATTTCAATAAATAAAAGTTTTGAAAATAACAGATTATTTGCAGCTATGAAGGAAGATCACAAAGCAGAAATATAAGAGTTCTAGGATAATAGAGTCGGACAGTAAGAAGTGATGGCCAGAAAGCCATCAAAGGTAAAAAAAAGAATTGACATAACTCAGGGGTAAAAAGGAAAAAATTATTTTATAACTGGAAAAGAATGATGACATGGAAACTACACAAAGGGTCTGACAAAGAGAAGAAAGAAAAGGAAACAAATAAAGAGGTGGACACAAATAAATATTAAATTATGGATATAGAAAACAAGTAAAGAAAATGTAGTACATGTGCAATTGAAGATTCCAAGGAAGAAAAACAATTAGAGAATTAAAATTTAAAGATATCATTTAAAAATTATTTGAACTAAAAGAAGAAGTAAATCTATACATCGAACCTGTGTACCAAGACAAATTTGTCCCAAGACATATCTTAATAAAATTATTGGGCTTTAAGAATAAAGAAAAAATTCACTGGATAGGCAAAAACATCAATATCCTTATAAGGGCATGGGGGAATAAGATTAGTAACTGTTATGGGTTGAATGTTTGTTTCCCACCCACCCCCCAAATTCATATGTTAAATCCTAATGCCCAATATGATGGTATTAAAAGGTGAGAACTTAGGGAAAAAATTAGGTCATGAGGGTGGAACCCCCATAAATGGGATTATTGCCCTTATCAAAGTAGCTCCTGAGAGATCCCTAGCCCCGTCCCCATGAGGATACAACAAGGAAGTCTATGGCCCAGAATAGGGCACTTAACCAACCATACACTGATACCATGTACTTAAATTTCCAGTCTCAAGAGCTGTGAGAAATCAATTTCTGTTGATTATAAGCTATCCAGTCTCTGGTATTTTGTTACAGCAGCCTGAATAGGCTTAGACAATATCAAACTTCTCTCACAGTAACTTTTAATGTCAGAAGACAGTGGAAAAACACCTACAAGATGTTTAAGGAAAAAAATATGAGCCATAAAGGAAAATCAAGATTGGTAACTTTACTATCAGATCAGGAAGAAATTAGACCAAAAGCATTTGGAAGAAGAAGAAAGAGAAGGGAAGGGAAGAGAAAGAGCTGGAGCAAAAGTGAGAGAGACACTATATAATAGTTAAGATTGAAATTCACAACGAAAATATAATAGTAATGATTATCTATAGATCATCATAGTGCAACTTTAAAAAAGTGAAGCCTATGGGGGATATATTCTCTTTTCAATTGAACCATTTTAATTAATGGAAACATGACATTTCTGCTGTAGTCAGAAAAATCTCAAGAATGTCCACTGTCACCATGATATTTCACGTTATACTGGGAGAGTCAAAACCAGCAAAATTATGCAAAGGAAAAGTTACAGTAAAAAACAAAAATCTCAAAACTTGTAATGAAAGAGGTAAAACTCTATTTGCTAAGTATCTAATTGTGTAACTGGTAATGGAAGAGAATCAAACATAAAAAAAAAGTGATGGAATTAAATAAGGTTGTAGGGTATAGGGGTGCCTGGGTGGCTCAGTTGGTTAAGCATCTGACTCTTGTTCTCGGTTCAGGTCATGATCTCAGCGCCTTGGGATTGAGTCCCGTGTCAGGCTGGGCTGTGTGCAGCAGCGCAGAGAGTGCTTGAGTTGTTCTCTCTCCCTCTTTCTCTGCCCCTCCCCTGCTCACACATGCTCTCTCTCTCTCAAAATAAATAAACATTTTAAAAAACTGTATGGTATAGAAGTAATATATAGAAATCAGTAACATTCATAATAATAAATGCCTAGTTATGATATAAGATGAAAGAAAAGAATCTATAAAGTCAACAGGAAAAAGAAATGTCAGAGAGAAATACTCTAACACATTGTAATGATTTCAGCAATATCTTTCATCCCACATATTCTTAAATGTGACTAGACACTTCTATCAAGAGGTGGGATCTATGTCTGTGCCCTTGAAAGCGGATGGGCTTATGACTATGGTGGAAGCGATGCCATGTGACTTCTGAAGCTAAGTTATCAAAGGTGATAGAGTTTCCATCTGGTTCTCATGGGACACTTGCCTTTAGGACCCTGAGTACCAGGTAAGATGTCCCGGGCTGCCATGCTGTGAGGCAGCCCGGGCAACACAGGCCATATATAGGTGTCTAGGTGACAGCCCCAACTGAGAGTCCTGAGAGGAGTCAGTATCAATGGCTAGACATGTGAACGAAGAGGCCTCCAAATGTTTCCTGCCCCCAGTCACCCATTCACCCCCAGCCTTCAACTCTTTTCAGCTGATGTCACAGAGAAACCAGAGAGAGCTGTTGCTATTCTTTCCTTTCCAAATTCCTGACCAGGGGAATCTAGGAGCCTAACAAAATGGTTGTTTTACAACACTAAGCTTGGGTGGTTCTGCAATATAAATAACTGTTAGAAATACTTAATAAGAAATATTCACAGCCTTTGTGAGGAAGATTTTAAAACTTTTGAAAGACAAAAAAAGTATACTTGACCAAGAAAAAGGAAAGCCTGTTCTTTTTTTTTTTTTTTGGAAGTTGCGGTGGGGGTTGTTTATTGTTGTTTTGGAACTAAGAAAGGTGATTCTAAAATGCATCTGGGAATATTTTAAAAATAAAAATATTTTGGAGAACTACGAGAAAATGATAGAGAAATTATTGATACTAACCTTACTACATATTGAAGCATATTACAAAGATTATATGATAAAACAATAGATACACTAATAGAAAAACCAATAGAACAGAATATGGAGTCCAGAAATAAATCCAAATAGGTATGGAAATTTGGCATATGATAAAGTGATCATTTTCAAATAGAAGGATAAAAGTGCATGGTTTCGAGGGAATTGCACACCGATCTGGAAAAAAAGACAAAATTGGATCCATACTTCTAATCAAACACCAGAATATTCTCCAAAGGTATAAAAATATCAGAAGTAAAACCATAGGAGTACTGGACTAAAACATGAATAATTTCCTTTATAACTTTAGAGGAAGAAAAGCCTATTCAATGGTGAATAAAAAACACACAAATCCTAATTTAAAAAATAATAAATTTAAGTACATAAAAATAAGAAAATTTGCATGACAAAAATATCAGTACAAAGAAAAAGGTAAATAAAATGGAAAAAAAATTGCAATTTCTATCACAGACATAAGCTTAATCTCTTTAATAAAATCATTTTATTTTTTTTATATTTATCTATTTTTGAGATAGAGAGAGAGAGAGAGAGAGAGCAGGGGAGGGGCAGAGAGAAACGGAGACACAGAATCGGAAGCAGGCTCAAGGCTCTGAGCTGTGAGTACAAAGTCTGACGTAGGGCTTGAACACATAAGCGGCGAGATCATGACCTTACCTGAAGTTGGAAGCTCAACTGACTGACCCACCCAGGTGCCCCTTTAATAAAATGCTTTTAAAGAAAACAGTATTTAGGGACGCCCAGGTAGCTCGGTTGAGCATCTGACTCTTGATTTGGACTCAGGTCTCAGAGTTTGTGGGATCAAGCCTCGCCTGCTGTCGGGCTCTGTGCTGACGGTGCATAGCCTGCTTGGGATTCTCTCTCTCTCTCCCCCTCCCCTGCTCATGCTCTTTTTCTCAGAGTAAATCAATTAACTTTTAAAAAAAGTTTTAAAAAGTATTGGACAAAATACACAAAAAAGCTAAAAAAGTATTTGACAAAAATAAAAATTAGTGATGATTTTATAGTGATACGGTAGTTTACATTTCAAATTACAGGTTTGAAATTAATTTGATTTTATATGTTTTTTCTCATTCACTGAAAATACTGGTTTCTATAAAACTAACAATATATTCAAAATAATAATAGAACTACTAAACACAAGTCTACTGAATTCAATTATTTTTTTAAATAGATGTTTATTTTTAAAATATTTCTTATTAGAGTTACACAGTAAAAATAATGTATTTTAAATAACATGAAGTAACTTTTTTCTACAAGATTATTCTACACACAATATAAAATTTGAATCATTTTACTTAAACTTTATTCCACGTTTAGCAATTATTTTTATCTCAATGTACTTTATTTTTAATTTTATAAAATATTAAATAATTACAAAATAAAAACATAATGCGATGTATAACTAGAGAAGTCTTTACTTCCCTCCTGGTTCCTTTTTATTTTCTCCTCTTTCCCACTTTATAGGTTGGGAGAATTTTCTGCATTTTTTTGTTCACTTAAACAAATACTCTGGAGTCACCTCATTATGAGTCTTCTTCATTACATTTTACAGAGGACTAGCGCTGTATTATGGAGAAATATAATTTATTTTAAGCCAGTTCACCACAGATGGACACATAGGTGGTTTCTAGATTTTGTTATTTTAAATATTGTTGGGGCGCCTGGGTGGCGCAGTCGGTTAAGCGTCCGACTTCAGCCAGGTCACGATCTCGCGGTCAGTGAGTTCGAGGCCCGCGTCAGGCTCTGGGCTGATGGCTCGGAGCCTGGAGCCTGTTTCCGATTCTGTGTCTCCCTCTCTCTCTGCCCCTCCCCCATTCATGCTCTGTCTCTCTCTGTCCCAAAAATAAATAAACGTTGAAAAAAAAATAAAAAAAAAAATATTGTCCAAATTAGGGGCATGTAGATGGCTCAGTCAGTTAAGCATCTTAACTCTTGGTTTCCGCTCAAGCCATGATCTCATAGTTTGCGAGGTCAATTCCCATGTTGAGCTCTGTGCTGACAGTGCAGAGCCTGCCTGGGATTCTCTTCCCCCCAACCCCTCTCTTTCTCTCTCTCTCTGTCCCTCCCCCACTTGTTCTCTCTCAAAATAAATAAATAAATAAATATTTAAAAGATAAAAAACAAATATTATCAATATTAATACCCTTGTATATACAGTAAAACCTTGGATTATGAGTAACTTGTTCTGCAAGTATTCCACAAGACAAGCAAACATTTCTAATAAATTTTAACTTGATAAATGAGCAATATCTTGCAATATTATATGACGCTGAATGTCACATGATCACAACTGAGCCAATGGTTCTTGAAATTCGCTTTGATATACAAGTGCTTTGGTTTACAAGCATGTTTCTGGCATGAATTAGGCTCACAAACCAAGATTGTACTGTACATCATTTCGTATTTTTGAAAGGGTATCTTCATGTAGATTGCTAGAAATAATTGCTAGATAAAAGAATAAAGATGTATTTTACTGGGTATTTCCAAATTCTGTTAAAATGACATTTTGCTTACCCACCAAGCAATAAATGAAAATGCCTTTTTCCCCAAAGCCTTGCCAAAACATTTATTATGGACAGAGTCCTTGATATATTACCTCACTGTGATTTTCACTTAGAACTCTGTCATTATAAATGAGTTTAAGCATCTTACTCAGGTTTTGGGGCTATTTGCATTATTTTTGTAGAGTTGCGAATTATTAGTATTTTTCTTTTCTATTTAAAGAAACTATATACTAGGGTTTTAACCTTTGTGTTATAAACTGAAAATTATTTTTTTCCAGTTTGTAGCTAATAATTGTGTTTTACTGATTGAATTCTATTTTTCTTCTGTTCAAAAAGTTTCTTCAACTATTTTTGCGGTTGCATTTTCAAGTTCTCAGTACAGTGATGACTTCCAACTGTGAATTGCCAATCCACACTTCTACCCTGAACTTGAGATATGTTGATGTGGCTGCCTACTCAAATTCCCCACCGGTCTGAAATAGGCCACCTAATCTCATTTACCCCCTCAGCCTTCCTAAATAGTTAAGAGCAACTCTATCTTTCTAGTAGCTCCAGATTTTTCAAAAAGTGTCTCTCTGTACTTTTCTCCCTCACATCTAATTAACTTCAAAGTAAGTTTGACATCTGTCAACTTTTCACAGTCTTCTGTGTAACATCTTGGTCCAAGAGCACATCATCTCCTACTTGGGTTATCGCAAAAGTCTCCGTACTCTTTTTCTACCTTTGCCCTCTCTATTGCATATTCTCAATAAAGCAATTAAAATAATCCTGTTAAAATGTTGATCAGATAATTTCATCCTCCTGCTAAAAACCTTCAGACCTACAAGTGAAAGCAAAATCATTCCATTGGCCTCTGAGGCCCCACACAATCCAGTCCACTCCCACCTTCCCCTCTGACTTCATCTCCTACCACTTTCCTCCTTGCAGAGTTTGCTTGCAAAAAGACTGGCCTCCTTCAGGTTACTGGATGTGTTCACTCCAATATCGGAGGTGAACACCTCCTGGTGTTCCTCCTCAGGGTCTTTCCAATAGCTTCTCACTCTGGTTATCCATTCCAAAGACACCAACACGTTCCACTCTCTCATCTCTGCTACATCTTTATTCTAAGCCCATCATATAAGTGAGGACTCCCCTGTCCACTCTGGGAAAATCACACTGCCAAATGCCAAATTTATCTCTCTCTGAGTTATCCTCTAAACATAAATTACTTCATGAATTTAACTTATTACATATTTACTTACCTTGCCTATCATTTTTTTCTATACACACAAACACAAACAACACTAAAAACATACATGATTCTAAGAACTGTTGAAGGCTATTATGTGTTTATTTGCTAACTACTGTCTACATTTACCACACCTAGAATAGTGCCCGTCACAGAGCCAGAGTTCGACGTGTACTGTTGAATGAATGAAATAAATAGATGGATAGAGAAAACAAATTAACCTTTTTCTGTAAAGTTCTACTATATTGATGGGTTATGTTTCCATCTCCACTCCTAGCTCTAAAGCCCTTTTTTTCACATGTGTAACTTCACTGATGAATTCATATTTTATAGCTCTTAAATTACAATTACTGATTTTCTTTTCTTTTTCATTAATCAGAAAGAAAAAAAAAACCTTATTTGTTTCAAGAAAGAAAAAATAATATTACATACTAAAAATAACTAACATTTGTTTTGAGCGCTTACTAAACCTTAGGTGCTATAAATTTACAAGTATTGGGGTGCCTGGGTGGCTCATTCAGTTGAGTGTCCAGATTCTTGATTTCGCCTCAGGTCATGATCTCATGGTTTGTGAGATCGAGGGCCTGTCGGGCTCTGTGTTGACAGCATGGAGCCTGCTTGGAATTCTCTCCCTCCTTCTCTCTCTGCCCCTACCCTGCTCTCTCATACTCCTTAAATAAATAAAGAAAGAAAGAAACCAACAAAGTTAAAAAATATATGTTAAAAAAAAAAAAACAGGGGGGGCGTCTGGGTGGCGCAGTCGGTTAAGCGTCCGACTTCAGCCAGGTCACGATCTCGCGGTCCCTGAGTTCGAGCCCCGCGTCGGGCTCCGGGCTGATGGCTCGGAGCCTGGAGCCTGTTTCCGATTCTGTGTCTCCCTCTCTCTCTGCCCCTCCCCCGTTCATGCTCTGTCTCTCTCTGTCCCAAAAATAAATTAAAAAAAAACAAAAAAACAAACAAACAAAAAAAAACGTTGAAAAAAAAAAAAAACAGTGCCAACTTACCAAATTCTCACAAAAACCTTGAGCAAGGTCTATAACTATTAAGTGTACCATGTGAATTCAAATATAGGAAATCCATCCCTAGAGCCAATGTGCTTAGCACTATATCACAACACTGCCTCTTTGTATTCTTATGTTGTAGGAAGTATTTCTACTCCCATTTTAGAGATCATAAAATTGAGGCAGTACATTGTAAAAACCTTCCACTTTTATAAGGCTGGTAAGTATAACCAGAGCGAAAGCTGGCCTTTTAACCATAATGTATACTAACTCTCACTATGTCATTCTTTAAGAAAAAATAAATAGTGTAGGAGTGCCTGGGTGGCTCAGTCAGTTGAGCAACCAACTCTTGATTTCAGTTTAGGTTGTGATCCCAGCATTGTGGGATTGAGCCCCACATGAGGCTCTGTGCTGAGTGTGCAGCCTGCTTAAGATTCTCTATGTCTGTCTGTCTCTCTCTCTCTCTCTCTCCCTCCCTCCCTCCCCCCACCTCTCTCTCTCTCCTTCTCTCTCTCTCCCTCACTCTGCCCCTCTCTCCCCGCTCACACTATCTGTATCTCTAAAATAAAAAAGGAAAGAAGAAAAGATAAACATTGTAATATTATTTAACAATAATCCATCTTTCCAATTTATCTAATATCCAAATTAGATAAATCCATCTTTCCATTTATCCATCTATTTATTCAACCAGACAGTCATCACACATTTATCGAGTACCTATTAAGGCAGCAGATTCTATGCTGACTACTGGGAAGACAAAAGTAAACAAGACAGACATAATCCTCACCTTCAGGGAGTTTATAATCTAGGAAGGAAATACATGGATATAGAAGGGTACTTAGGAAGTTAGAAACATGAAAACCATTCCAAGCATCCATGGTAAGCTATTTATTATGATAGCATATTTTAATGTCCAAGAGATTAATTCAAATTTATAACTATCCTACAAATTTTATTTTTTTATATAAGGAGCTATACTAGTAATACATTTTCCATAATATTAATTGCATTTTTGATACTTAGAGATTAAGGATTAACTTTCACAAAGAACCAAACAAATAATAATTAGGAAATAAAACATAAATAATTATTGGGAAAAACAATGTATCATTTTATTTCTGGCCAAAAACTCCTAACTAGAAACAACAGACTTCTGAGAAATTGCATTTTCAAGCTCTGAGTAATCTATTTTCAGAGCATTTTCACTCATGGAAAATTAGTTGCCTTTCTTTGGTAACCTCTGAGAATGGACGTTATAAATATAGCAGAATGACACTTAGGATTCCTATGAAAAGAAAAACAAATAACTCCCCTGTAGCTGAGGGGACCAGTAAGTAAACTTTTCACATCAAACCGTGTGCGATTATAGCTCTTCTGGCATTCTGGAACCCTTCTAGATGTTGATGTTCTTGCAGGGGTCAAGAGTTGACCAGGGATTACATATGCTGTTTGTGTACATAACCGTATAGAGGCAGTGTGATTTCTAATACTGTCCTACAGTTTGGTGAAATGCGGAGGCTAACCATCTGTCATCAATAATGCTGTCGAGAAGATTTGGAAAGTGTCTGATTGGGTTTTGGCAGTGAGTTATCTGTTAAAATATTGTTGGAGGCAAACCTGGGAAGATCTGATGCATTTTAAGGAGACACAAATGTCTCAGCACATGGGCACCCTGATACTGGGACGGTGAAGTGTTTTATTTAGTAGAGGCACAGATTTCAGTGCAAGTCAATAAAGAAAAGAAGTAGTGCTGTGTTTGTATATTTAAGCATATACGCTAGGTTCCACAATAGAGCACTTTTCGGTATTCAAAAAAGATGGCATTGGGAAGCAGCATCTGTCGAACACATTAAGGAAAACGTCTTCTGCACTGAATAGAAACTGGAGTGTGAGAGAAATTACGGGGAAGGCCTGACTGCAAATCGGGCATGAAGAAATACAAAAAGTGAGCTTCTGCTCATCAGGCACAGGGAAATGGGTTTGATAAAATGATGCCATTTCAGATCCCCTGGTGTTACTATTACGTCAGAAGAAAAGAGAGAAAAGCTGGGGAGAGGCCAGGATGGGGACAGAAGGCAGGCACGTGAAGGAGGAAGAGTCCAATTAAAGATAAGATGTGCGTCATTTACAAGAAGGGCTCCATGGCAGTCTCAGGGAACGTTTCTCATTCCAGGCTCTGGAAAGCAGCCAGACTCAACTGACCCTCAGAGATCAACAACCACGGCGGCATCTAGTGGGCCCGACTTTCAAAGGGTGTCTGGGCTTGTTTCTCAAGTCCTTTGCAAGCAGTGAAAATCACCAGATGCATCCACATTAGTCCGCAAGACTAATAAATACCCAAGCACAAAGATTTCAAACCAAACTGATTTTTATATAAGAAATATGGACAGTGAGGACCAAAGTTAACCCATGGTTACCACACTGGATCAATGCAATGGGATTCTAACAAGTTTTTATGAAAACATTAAAGAAGATTTTTAGTGGAAAAGATAAGGGTGCAAGAGAGAAAAATTATGCCACCTGAGGATTTCCCTCCACTGAGGATAGTTTTGTAAGAGATGATTGAGACATTTTAAGAAAATAAGCTGGACTGATGAAAAGAATTCTAGCATTAAATAAAAAAGCAAAAATCTTTTTTTTTAATTAAAAAAAATTTTTTTTTTATTAACTCCCTGTGGAATGTAGGCAAGCTTGTGCTCATTTTTTTTTTTTCCTTTCTATACAATAGGGACAAATCTGATTACACCAGACTATGAGAAGTTAAAAAGAAGCAAATATTTAATGCAAGGTCAAATCAAGTTAAAGCTTAACTTGAATTTTCATAAGTAACATATGTTTTATATCTAAATATATATGCATATATGTACATATATAGGTAATGATTACCCTTTAAATGAGGCATCTTCCTTCCTGGAAATTTACAAGAAAGAGATAAACACTCATCAATCTGTTTTGATTTAATGAAGCCTGATTGGAAGACAGATAATGACTTAAATGACTTCAGGAATATAGGCCTTTTAGTTTATACTGCTTTATGCTCCGTGTATCATTTATACTTATAGGTCTTTTGGAGAGTTATTAATATATCTCAGTGAAGTGTGTGGATGTTTCTTGATCCACTTGTAAATCAGAAATTCTTTTGCCACTGATAAAAAGAATAAAGATTGTTTTATCTATATCTTTCAAGTGCATTTGATTGCCAAATTATTAGTAATGATCTAAAGAGAGAACTGTATGAGAGAAGATGGAGAGTGTCTCCATAATCAATCTCTCACATGCTCAAAGGGGAAAAGAAATGAGTATTTTCTTTCAACATTAGTACAAGCCTTAGGGACATGATGCTTTATCAAGAAAGGGCAAGAGGAATTCAATACCATCAGTGGAAAACAGAAAGTAATGAGGAAGAAGCAATGTCTTATGGGATTCGCGTGTGAAACACCCCCCCCCCACACACACACACGCCTCTCTTTCTGATTGACTCCCCTACCTGATTAACAGGATTCTAAAACACCTCCTTAAATAAGCAGGAGTGTGCTGATACATAAAGATTAATTTTAGTCTTGTTTTAGACTAAGGGTTAAAACATACACACATATTCACAAAATAAATCCACTAATTCTCCCTAAATCATGTGGTGCACGATTTAAACTGAACAAAATTTACTTTTGAGGTTTATTCTTATTTTGAACCACTGTTTTCTTTTGCAAGTAAGGAAAACCCAAAGTTGGCCATAATTATATATGTATTTGCATTTGTTATAGCTAAAGACAAAACTCTAGCAACCCTTCAATTTTCAGGAAAGAAAATTGTTTGCAAACTCAAAAACAACATTTTTATTCCCTTAAGTAATTACTTAGCTAATGCCTTCTGTCTTGATTATGGCTTTAATAAATGAAAACATCTTTCATTTTTACTAGTGTTTGAACAGTCCACATTTCTTATATGCTAGAATCAAAGTAGACAGTGTTGTTTAAACAATAAGCAACCAAAAATATGTCACCCTGGGAATATACATATAATATCACTACATCAAGCAACATAAGCTAACCAAAAAATTTAATAATTGCATTTTATAGTAATGAATTCGTTATTATATATCAACTTTCAGACTACAGAAGCCGCAAACATAATCCCTTTTTTCTTCATAGTAAATTGATAAGGGAAAGACAGTGAACTGAAGCAATCAGGCAAACAGAGGGAGTCTTCATAAACATGACATCCAAGATACACTGAGTATTTACTATTTGCCAGGCACTGTTTTAAGCACTTTATATATTTTCATGGTAAGTCACCAATCGTCACAACAGCCATCATACAAGGTAAGCAGAAGTCAGAAAACCAAAAGCCTAAATAACTTGACCCTGGTCACTTGGCTACTAGAACCAGAATTCAAACTCCAGGGCTACTGGACCATGCCACAAACACAAACAAACATTCCTAAATCTAAGCCCATGGGTTTGATTTATAACTTGTTTTGTGTTATTGTGTGTTGGAAACCTTTTGTGAGTATTGAATCAATGAAATGTTTCAGGAGAATAGAGATATGTTTTAGATGTTGTATTTGCCAGGGTTCTACAGAGAAACAGAACCAATAGGATGTACATAGAGAGAAAATTATTTTAAGGAATTGGCTCAGGTGATTGTGGAAAGCCCAAAATCTTCAGATTAGGCCAGCAAGCTGAGAATCCAGAGAACAGTGGCAGTCCAAAAGCTGGCAGAAATTCCTTCTTCCTCAAGGGAAGTCAGTCTCTTTCCTATTAAAATCTTCAACTGATTAGATGAGGCCCATCCACATTATAATCTGCTTTACTGAACTCTATTGATCTAAATGTTAATCTGACATTTAAAAAAAAAAAATACCTTCTCAAAGACATCTAGAATAATGTTTGACCAAATATCTGGATATTATGGCCTGGCCAAGTAGACACACAAAATTAACTAATATGACTCTATATGTGCATCTGTTTGCATATTTGTATGTTATGACTGATAACAAATTAGCAAACTTCTTCACTGGGTAAGAGTTAGCCAACTTTGAAGCAACGTTTACTCAGCATATCAGAACTTTTTGCTGCCTATCAGGACTACAAAGAAGGTCCCAAATTTCCAGTTTCTTATAAGCTGGGTGGGTCAAGGATAGAGAGACAGACATGTAATGTATACAACCAACTATGTTACACTCTACTGAGTTTTAACGAAGATGTTGGGATAGAGTTCCACAGGAAGATAGGAAAAGCAGTAAGGTGCTTCTTCATGGCTACCCCAGAGCCGAGAAGAATCTCAAAGAGCAAGGGACACTTCAACCCCACTGAGGAGGATGAGGAGTCCACCAGGAGGAAAAAGGTGAGGAACAAAGATACGAAGACACAAACATAAATGGAGCTTATGGATCTGTAAGAAATTTAGTGAAACTGGAACAGAGAATTCATGATGAACTGAAACTGGAAGAACTTCATAAGTCATGGCATCAAGTCTGCTGTTTACGCTGAAGCTAATGGGAAGTTGTTGAAGTTTGCAGCTGGGGGAATGACATGAGCACAGATAGATTTCAGAAAGATTCTATTAATGGCAGAAGAAGAAAAAAAGTTGAAAGACAGTAACGGAGGCAGGCAAACCATTTAGGAGAGATGGATGAACTCCTGAACCAAGACAGCAAAGCAAGATGAGGGAGCAAATTGGGAGAAAAGACCCAAAACATTTTTTGAATTGAAATATACATTTAATTATATACAATTTATAAGAAAGTGAATTCTTTTACTCAACAAACATATATTGGAAATCTACTATGTGTTTGGCTCCCTGACAAAAATATTGGACTATAAAGATAAATAAGAGGGCATAAACAAACAATTATAGTGTGTGATAAATATAATAGAAGCAAAGCAAGATATGAACATGACAAAGTAGAGTCAAGAAAACCATACAGAGGAGGTGATGCCCAGGCTGGGCGGTCATGAGGAACTAACAGAACGAGGAAGACAAGACTGGCACGGCAATTCCAAGCCGAGAGGCAAGATTCAGAAAGCACTTAGGCGGGGACAGAATCTTTGTTCAGGGCTCAGGGGTGGTCAGGATTATAAAGTGTGCAGGAGAATAAGAAAAGGAAGTCAGGGTAGGTTGGGAAGAGGCTCGTTTGCATTTTACTGAAAGATGTTGATTAGTGACAGAATATGATCTGAGTTTTGACAGAAGCACAGAGAATGGATTGATGGAGAAAACTGGTATGGAGCTCTATCAGTATCCAAAGCTGCTGTAACAAACTGCCACGAACTTCGTGACTTAAAGTAACAGAAATGGAATCACTAATCACGGTGTGAACAGGGCCAGGCTCTTCTGAAGGCTTTAGAAGAGAATCCCCCTTGCTTCGTCCAGCTTCTGGTGGTCCCTGGTATTCCTTGGCTTCTAGCAGCACCACTCTGATATCTGCTTCATCTTCACATGGCTCGTTCCCAGCGTGCATCCACGTTCATCTTTCTCTGTCCCTCTTTCTATTTCTTATAGGATACTGCCACCCTAATCTAGTATGACCTCACCTGGATCCTTACTTTAAGTGTATTTTCAAAGACTCTATTTCCAAACAAAGGCGTATTCTGAGGTTCCAGGTAGACACGCATTTTTATGAAACACTATTCACCCTACTGCAAGAGGCCATTGCATTAGCACAGGTGAAGACTTGAAATAAAGCAAAGCAGAGGAGATAAAGAGATAGGAAGCAGGTCAAGGTGACAGAGGGCATTGCTGAAGTGGAAGAGGAAGTGAAGTTATGAACTGAGGATAACTCCAGTATTCCTGGCTGGGGAAACCAACTGGTTTGGGCACCCCTGGTTGGGATATGCAGAAGAACAGATTTGAGAGATGGGCTCTGAGGTGCGGAGGATGTAGAAAAGTAAAGTTTTACCCAACGTAAAGTGCTTTGGGTGAGGATATCCTTCAGGGAAAAGAGAATGTTTTAGGATGACTTAGATGGCTGAGTAGGCGATGATGCCATCCACTGTGACTGGATGCACAATGGAATAAAGATTTTTTTTTTTTTGAAGAAAATAGGGTTGGTTTTGGAAATCTCAAGTTTGAAGGGTGTGTAGTATATACAAGGGAAAAGGTAGGGCACAGAGTAGGAAATCTACCTTTGGTGCTCTGGAGAAGAAATGACAATGTTTAGCACCTAACAGCAGAAAGCAATACATCTCATAGGAAACTAAGACAAGCACAAAGGAACAATAAGAGAATAGTTAGTGAAGTTAAGAAAGGAGTTTCAATAAGGGAAGGTCAGGGGTATTAAAAGCTTCAACAAGGAGGAGAGCTGGGGATGATCTCATTGCATGTTAACAGAGACCATCCTTTACCTGGGACAAAGTAGCTGGTTTGTAGCATCGGTGCTACAATGTGGCACTGGCGTCCTGCTGCAGTAAGATGAAGAGGAAATCGAGACTTAGGAGGTAGAGACACACAACACAGTTACATGGGAAATCAAGTTGTTAAACAATTGGTACAGATCCCAAATAAAAATCTACTGAAATATATGTGCAATGAAAAGACCAGAAACACACACATCAACTATAAAAAAGTACTAACAGATCCATCCCCTTTTTTTTCTAGTTCCAATTATTATAAATGTTTTATGTGCACTTACATTAACCTATTTAATTACACAGCAATTCCTTGAGGGGCTGCTGTTACACATTTTGCATGAGAAGAAACAAAGGCACTGAGATCCAAGGTTACCTGACCCTAGGCACACACCTGATGTATGACACAGCCAGGATTCAAGCCTTGAGTCTAACTCTGGAAGCTGTTCACTTAAGTCAACAGTTTACTACTGTCCATAATCCCAATATTTTCCTCTAGATAATGGGATTATGGATGATGTTTATTTCTCTTCTTAAAACTCTTAAAAATGTTTCCCCAAATTTTCTATATTCATTTTATAATTTGAAAAGATCCAAGTAATATATTTTTAAAGAAACTATGGTTGGTGAGCATACATCTTTCAAAGATAAAGAGAGAAGACTGTAATAATTTGATGGGTGAGCACCATTCAAGAAAAGTGATTTAGGTCTTTTGCTTTTTTTTAGGAGAACTTACACATATTTGAAGGCTAAGGATATAAACTCAATGGAGAAAGAGAAATCAACGATACAAGAAAAAAGAGAGGGAATAGAGTGTAAGAGGGAACAGAAGACGGGTTATAATAGTTGAGTAATAGCGCCTCTGCAGGACAAATGTGGAAGAATGTTCTAGGCTGAATGGCAAAGTTCAGAGACCCTGGGATATGAAACACCCAGCTTTGTCCATGGATCACAAGGACTTTGGAGCATAAGTGTGACGGAGGAAATATTAAAAATGAGTGGTACCTTTGCAAAGGAATAAGGATAGTATCGAAACAAAGGAACTGAGAGAGGTTAGTCTAAGATAAATTTGAAGAAATCCACGATTCTGCATGTCTATTTTTTTTCAGTGGATAAAATAAGTTATAAGATCTGATAACATTAATGAGGGTTGGTTTGGTTGAAAGTGGATGAATGTAAGATCTGGGAAGCCTTCACATGGAAGGGGAAAGTCAGGTGCCTGGGGATGGGTGAATGTGAACGTCTGAGTGGAAAGAGGGTCCATTCTTCCCACTGGGACAGCGATACGTTCACTGTCATGCAAGCTCTCTCAGAGTAGGCATTCTGTCTCTTTCACCCTCGGGCCCAATGCTTAAAACACAATCTAGAACAAGGTAGTCGCTACTCGTTATAGAAGCTTGGGGTGGAGTTACTCTCCCCATTATCAGCTTATGCATAAAATCAGGCCCAGAGGTAGCAGTGACTCTGAATTCACTGGTTCTTGTTCCCACCTGCTAAGTAGAACTTATCAGCCACTACATTTTCACGTTATGGGAGTCATCGAGCACCCCAAGAAACTAGGCATGGTGCTTACAAAAGGTGCAAATCAAACGTATGAAGTAGAATGAGGCCTGCCACTGTTCTCAGGGCAGTAGGCTGAGCAAGCGTTTCTTGGTGCTCTGACAACCAAACATGTCTGTTAAGTCTATTAAATGGGATGACTGGCCTAATTTGATTTTCCACTTCTTTTCCACTGTATGTAACATAATCAGTTTCAAAGAAACTTGTCCACCTCTATCTGATTCCACTACCAGCAGCGTATCTAGAAATTGTTGAGAGGGCCAAAATAATGTTTTGATGGCAAGGCTGATTTGACATGAAGTCAAAACAGTTGACTTAAAATATTTCTATTGGTCTATCCACACAATGTCAAACATCCAATTCAACGGGCTGTGGCAGGAATTGTGACGGGGTGGGGGGGGGGGGGGGTTGGAGAGGAATCCATCAAAGGCTTTCATCGTCCTTTTCATTAACTTAGTAGGTGAAATCAATGACCAAATCACTATTGGGTGTTCTGGAAGGTGAGGCTAAGCGAGGAAATGGAATTCTATGACTCCTGGTCCATGTACCTTAGTTTCTTTAAAAGGCAATCGTGCGGTTAAAAACTACCTAAACTTGGTAGAAGAGTGCTCTCGGCAATGCTCAGGAATGCTACTTACAGATTAAGGTTCTTCTGTTATTAGCAGATGGCTAAAATAGCCTTCTACTAATAAAGATTTATTAAATTTGGCTCATTTGAATTTATAGCCAGGGCCCTGATCCTAAAGTACAAGCCTTCAAGAAAAACAGAGAAAAAGATGTTCGAATTAAATATGCCGCTTCAAAAATGCATCACGTCACGCCTTCAGGAATGCATGTTTCTGATGCTCATGAGGTCCCAGAGGTAACAGCAGCTACCTGAACATGCCCTATCTCCGTATCACTTATAACACGATTTAGTCTCCAAAAAATAATTAATTTTAAAAGTTACAATTTCCCTTAGAAAAAAGATAATTGTTTTCCACAGCAAGGTACAGAAGCTTTGTACACTGACTTATGTCTTTTTCCTCAAAAAAATTTACGGGGTGAGTGGGGCTGAGGGTGGAGGGTTTTATTTTGGAAATGGACCCAATTCCCATGCGTCACATCTGCTTCCTTCCCAGTCTGAATTTCTGTGACCAGTCATAAAGGGTACAGTCAACCTTTCCTACATAACTATTGCTAGGAACATTTATTATACCTGGCTCCTTATTTTATGAAAATGACAAGTACATAAAATTTTCTATGCAAGTGCTTCTGTGATTTACTTAGCAAGCATCCTGAGCTAAGTAAGAGCTGAATGAGTTCTACTGCTGGGCTATACACATCAAAATTTAATTAAGCTTCTGACCTAATATCCCCCTTGTTTCATCGAGTAGGGAAGTCATGGGTGGACCACGTCATTCACAGAAGGACTGTGCAATTGTGAAATCTGAGCAGTCTCTATCTATTTTTTGCCCGAGTGTTCTTTTCAAATCTCATTAGATTATTATGAGTGTTACAGCTGTGCTAATCTTTTTCTAAGAAATGAACTTTTAAAATTGCACATTTTTAAAGTGACTTCTAGAGTTACCATGGCAGCTTCATTATAATGCACAGAGACGAACATTATCACAGCTAGGCCTGATCTATCCAGGGCTGTCAGGAAATGAGAATTTCACATAAAGTGCATTCTCCAGTAGGGCTCATAAAACTTGCCAGATCAAGTACCTAGACTTTCGGTTTAACAATTTTAAATGAAAAGCTTTCATCATATGCTGCACACATCTCTGTTTCCCTAAATGTATTCTTGATGACTCAGGGTCTCTGATATCGATAGCTTATTGTACTTAGAGCTACACACAGTGCTGTTTGATTTTTTTTTTTTTTTGCTTCTTTTTCATCTCCATTTGCTAGTTGCTTATGATGACCAGTGACAGAGTCATTTCAGACCCTGAGAGAGTGAGGTTTTGTCCCTCGCCTCCCAGCAAGAATAGATTTATACAGTTATGTTACCTGGACGAGCCAGGTCCTTTTCTGGGGCTACCAGAAATGGTAGCTTTGTACTGACATGCAATGTAGTTGGTTCTCAAGCCCTCTTTCTAGAAGTGGGATTGGATTTCTGCATTGATTCCTGGCTCTCAGAATCCAAGAGAGTCACTCCTTACCCACCTCTTACACTTTCCACATTCTGATGGGCTATTAACTTCCCTGCACCAATTGCCTTAAAGAGTCTCTTACATAGACATTTCTAGAGCTCTGACAAGAGATTAGGACACACCATTCACCATGGAACTTAGGGACACAGGTCCTATTTAACCTCTCTAGAACTCTGTTTCTCATCTCTAAAATAATATTATAATGAAATGCAATTATATGCTGGGAATACACAGAGCAATCCTTAACTCATAAGAAAAATCAACGGAAACAACTATTATGTGGAACACAACAGCGGTGATAGATAGAAAAGACTGGCAAAAAGTATTACTGTAAAGACTATTTTAGGACCTTCAAGTTTTATTTGGTTTAAGTATTGAGCTGCCATGAAATGATTATTCTGCTGTGCGTGGGGGGCAACTTTTTATGTTTATCGGTACTGCATGATGTCTGTACTAAGAAAATAGTGCAGTCCATTTTAAAAGTAAACTTGTAATGAAATTAGAGATTACAGGCATCTGACATCAGGCGTTGAGAACAAACTGTGGTGGTGGCTTACTAAAAGAAATCATAACGTTAGCTTCTGAGAGAGTTCTGAAAGAAGTAAGCGTAATTCCTGCCTGAATCGCTAACACAGCTCTCTAACCTTGGGGCTTGATTCGTCATCTCAGACCCTGAGTTTTCTTATCTGTAACGTAAGGAAAATAATACCTCCTCCCAAGCTTAGGAAAAAAAAAAAAAGTTTTTTTTACATAGTAAGCACACAAGGTTATCGCCATATTTAATTTCTAGATGTGACTGTATTTAAAACACGAATGTCATTTCTACGCATTCAGATGCAACTGAAGAATAAGTTCTGAGTTCACTCCTGGCTGAAGATACGGCTCCCCAGAAAGAATGATACATATGATTATAGAGTGCTGTTCTCTGCTGCAAAAGCAGCGGATCATCAATCATCTTACATGTTAGGAGAACATTTGTCTCCCCTGCTCTTTCTTAAATGCGGAAGAATAGAAAATACATAGAAGAGACTGACATTTATCATCCACTGGCCAAAAGAATTGGGCTGTCTCTACCTCCTTTTGCTTTTCTCATTCCCTTCAAGGTTTGCTCAAATGGTACTCTTACAGCTGATACTCCTATGTAAATTTGGAACCCTCGGGGCCTCTGGGTGGCTCAGTGGATTAAGCGACCAACTCCGGCTCAGGTCATGATCTCATGGCTTGTGAGTTCAAGCCTCACGTCAGGCTCTGTGCTGACAGCTCAGAGCCTGGAGCCTGCTACGGATTCTGTGTCTCCCTAGCTCTCTGCCCCTCCCCCACTCATGCTCCCTCGCTCTCTCTCTCTCTCTCTCTCGAATATAACATTTAAAAAATTATAAAAAATAAAATAAAAAATAAAATTGCAACCCTTTACTCACTCTTTCTGGCACTTATCATTTCCAACCCGCTGTTCAATTTACTTTTTTTTTTTTCTGGCTTTATTGCCAGCGTTTCCCACAAGGGTGTAAGGCCCACAAAGGTAGACGTGCTTTTTGGTTTTGTTTTTTTTTTTTTTCTTTTTGGTTTTGTTGTTGTTGTTGTTGTTTTTGCCCACTGACATATCTCCAATATCCAAAGCAGTATCTGGCATTGAAGAGTACTTATCAAAAGCATGAATTAAAGGTTTATTATTTCTTCTCAGAGACTGTATGGGGGGGGAAGGAAAATAAAAATAGTATAATTATTTGGGGACTAAATTTATAAAAGTTATTACAGGCTAATTTTAACTGCTCATCAATTAAATTAGCAATATAAATATATTAATCTAAAACAAAGTGTTTTATTACATTTTTATTTTCGTTATTGTTTGGGGGTCCTTTACCATTTTTTGCAACTCAAATTGGAGGTTTTAGTTATGTATACTCTTGCCTTCATTCGGTCATTTGGTAGTAATGTTTTCTGCCCATGGATTTTTTTTTTTTAACGTTTATTTATTTTTGAGACAGAGAGAGACAGAGCATGAACGGGGGAGGAGCAGAGAGAGAGGGAGACACAGAATCCGAAGCAGGCTCCAGGCTCCGAGCTGTCAGCACAGAGCCCAACACAAGCCCATGAAGGGTGAGATCATGACCTGAGCCGAGGTCGGACGCTTAACCGACTGAGCCACCCAGGCGCCCCTCTGCCCATGGATTTTAATACAGCTGTGAAGAACGTGGGTGTGCATTTGACTTTCCTTCTCTGGTTTGGTTTCCTCAAGGTCACGCTCTTCCCTAGCTGACCTGCTGAGATCATTAAGGCGGAGGGCTATGATCTCCAGGCCTATACACACAGTGGTCGCCCCCTTATCGGGGGGGGGGGGGGGCACTTTCTAAGCACCCCCCCCAGTGCATTCCAGAAACCGCAGATGTTATTATCTCTCTCAAAATAACTGTTCGTCCTGTACTCACCCTGCTTGCGATGATGTGAGATGATAAAATGCCTTCGAGAAGAGATGAAGAGAAACGAACGACCCAGGCATTGGGACTCAGCGTTAGGCTACCCCGGACCTGACGCTGCGTCGGGAGGATCATCCGCTTCCGGATGCCAGTTGCCAGGGGTAACCGAATCCGCGGAAAGCAAAACTGCGGAGAAGGCGGAAATACCGTACCTGTGGTAGTTGGCGTTAGTCACGCAATGGCGTGTGTTTTATTGTAAGTGTTTTTTTGTCTCTAGGTAGCCTTACAATAGTGGTCTAGGTCAGTGTTTTTTGTTTTGTGTGTGTGTGCGTGTGTTTTAACGTTTTTTTATTTATTGAGAGAGCGCGCAGGCTCGCGCGAACACCAACCTAGGGAGGAGCAGAGAGAGCGGGATAGAGAGCAAATCCCAAGCAGTCTCCGCATTGTCAGTGCAGAGCCAGATGTCGGGCTCCATCTCGGAACCAGGAGATCAAGACCTGAGCAGAGAGGAAAAGTCAGACATTTCACTGACTGAGCCACCCAGGCGCCCCAGGTCAGTGTTTTCGTGAACTTTCATGTGTGTGCAGATTACTCGCAGATCTTGTAAAAATGCATATCAAGAATAGGTAGATCTACGTAGGGCTCTAGATTCTGCATTTCTAATCAGCTCCGAGGTGATACCGATGCTACCGATGCAGAAAGCACCCTCCGTGTTACAAGGGTCTAGATTAAAATTGGGTATTGGCATTAATCTGTTTATTCCTGAATTGAGCGCCAATTTGGTTGCTTAAAGGACAGCAAAGAGAGAACTTACACATTTTTTTTTCTTTCACAGTTTAAACCTCAGGTCTGGTTAACATTTCTATTCAGTGATATTAATTATGGATTTCAAGTTTGCATACAGTAACATTTCCTATAAAATAGGAGAGTGTTCGTTTTTAGGAATGCTCTAAAGACAGGTGTAGATTTTATTCTCTAATGAGGTTCAAATTTAGGACTATAATGAGCCTCACTAAAAAAAAAAGTGAAGCAGGAAATGGCAGATTTGTTTTGATAGAGACCAAGAATTTTAAGTGCGTGTTGGCTTTACACTGTCTTTGAAACTCTGTGCTATGAAAACACAGGAGCCAGGAAATGAGCCCAGCCAAGTGATTCCACTTTCTAAAGATGTCAAAGTCGGTTCTCTGCAATATCCAAATGTTCCTCTTTCAGAAGTAATATGAGAAAAGGCCTCTCTATCAGTTGTAGCTGAACAAACCAAGAGTACTTTTTTCTCATGTGGATCAGTCACAGTCCCTTAAATTAAAAAAAAACAAAACATCCTTCCTCTTGAGGGCAGGTGAAACTTCTGTTTCTTCCTGTAGCCCACACTTGGTTTTCTCTGGAAACGGACAGGACGACTAATTACACTTTGTTGTTGTTCCTTCAAGAAAAATGAACTAGTTTAGAGAACTGAAGAACTGGGGGGCGCGCCCCCAGTTGGTGTCTCGAGCATCTTAGAGTTTCTTATTTTGATTTTGACTCAGAATTATAAAACCACAATTGCTTTCACCAGCTGCCCCTGTGTTGGGCTGGTACAGTTGGGCATTGCTGCCTGGGAAGTTCCGGGCGTCTACTGATCAAACATTCTCCTATACTATTCTCCATATGTCAGTTACTGTCTTCATTTGTACTTCTCTTTTCTTCTTTACTTTTTTTTTTAATGTTTATTTATATTTGAGAGAGACAGACAGTGCTCAAGCGGAGGAGGGACAGAGAGAGAGGGAGACACAGAATCTGAAACAGGCTCTAGGCTCTGAGCTTTCAACACAGAGCCTGATGTCTGGCTCGAACTGACAAGCCCAGCCTTGAGATCACGACCTGAGCCTAAGTCTGACGTGTAAACCCACTGAGCCACCCAGGCCCCCCTGTACTTCTCTTTTTTGACTCAGTGTGACTCTCATGTTTGGGCTGGGCAAAATTAAAGTTCTTAATTCAACTTGACGCAATCTAGCTGCACACAGACTGTGTTCCCCTTTTTCTTAAAATTTTTGGTAGCATCGCTGTGACTGGAGCAGTTAAGGAACTTGAAGCAGGAAATAAAATCATGGCTCAATCTAGGATTTTAAGGTGACAGAGTGTAGGAGTTCTTACGGTCACTTTACTACATTGACGCTGAAGCTTTGCCTTTGAAATTGGGTAAACTGAGCTTAACCATGCATGAGACAAATGAGATGCAGTATCTCAAGATCTTATAAGTCTCTTTTCATAGAACATCTGTTTTCTGAAGGAAAGCTGGCAGGCTGCATTGCGACAAAAAACAGATCATTTATGACAAAACCAACCTCAGTAGGTAATATAACACTCCAAAGGACAGGTTCTTAACACAGGAGTTGAGTTATACCTAGACACTTCTGAAATTGTATGGGACATTTGTATCATTTACTGAGAGAAGGTACATTAATTTTCATCACATTGTCAAATGATTCTGTGATTCTCCCAAAAAAAGGTGAAGAACCATTTCGTTTCCTTGTGTCTGTTAAAATGTAAAACGTTCATGACTTTGAGCTAAACATTTCAATTCCGGGGATCTATTCTACATAAATAGTCATCCTAGTGAACAAATATAGTGCACAAACATTTTTTTTTTCTGAATTGTTTGTAACGGTGAAAGAATAGAAAGGACCTGAAAATGCCCATCAATAGAAAATCGTTTCAAATATTACAGCACATTTGCACTATGAAATACTATACTGCCATTAAAAACAATAAGGCTCATATTGAAAACTCTCTAACGTGGACTGTTAAGAGTCCTTCAAAAAAAGAAAGGCAAGAGTCTTTCGTTCATCAGATGAGCAAATAAGGATCTATGGTGTACAAAGCATTGTGTTTGGTACTAGGGATAAAACTGAGGAACTACTGAGCCCCCTCCTTTTGCATTTTACTTGAGGTCTACATGAGATCAACATGCATTCATAATATGTGGCCAAAAACAGTGCAGGCTCTTGCTTACAGGGGTATTTGCCTACAGATGCCTAAAGTTTGGAAGGATATAAGTCAAGAAGCAAAATTGTAATGTCTGGGATTTGGAAAGGAAGGAGTGAGAAGAGGTTTTCAATGTTTTCCTTTTATTTTATTTGCACTTTACTTAAAAGCATGCATTACTCTTATAATACTTAAATATTTCTTAACCATTTACTTAAAACTCTAGAGTGAAAATACACTGCTTTTAAGTGGAATATGTAACTAGTTGTTATAGTCTACATACAGTAATAAAACAACTGTAGGTTTCGATTTCTTAAAAAATCCATTTTTTGACTGATCTGAAAACAGCCAATTTAACTATTATTTTGTATTTAAGACCACTTTTAAAACTGTCCACTGGCTTTCTATCCTATTCCCACATAGAAATGATTACACATGAACCTTCTTCCTCCCCCTCTTCTTTGAATAAATCACAGATACATCAGATACCCTCCAGTCTACAGTGTTTTCTGACATATAAAATACTGATATCAATCCCGAAAGAATGAATAGTTATTTGAGTTAAATATACAAGTGTGTTTGTTCAGTATGCAAACATCAATCGTACGCTCTTTCCAACCTTTTCTACGATGTGATCAGTTCACTGAGTACCCTCTTTAATGCTCAAACTCAGGCCCCAGTACGCAAATACTGTTTGAGTACAGTATTGAGTACTACATCATGCTTTACTAATGTAAGTCTTTGTGGGGATGTCTACAGAGATATTGTGACTACTTCGTGATCATGGACTCTTCCATGAAAGCAATACGTACGGATTGGTTGAGCTGCATTAGTGGCCATGACAGGGGAGCTGGAGTACAACAGTCCTTGAATGGTATTTGAGCATTACCTAAAAAGCCATTTAAAAACACATGAAATAATGGCTCTTATACGTGATGCCCAGAGATAGTGATCTCTAATTTTCATCACTATCAGTTCTCTTCTCCTAGACCACGTAGGAGTGTCACCAATCCAGCCGCCTTGCAGGTTTGTAGGGTTACATGATTGTTCTGGCTAATGACTGAGCATAAAGTAAAGTGTGTTAATTCCAAAGCAAGACCCACCTGAGATGTGTTAGGCACTGTGCTGGGTACCAGGGATACAAAGGTGAGCATCTCTAAGCTGACACAGCACTTGCATCAGAACCACCTGGAGGGGGCGCCTGGGTGGCGCAGTCGGTTGAGCGTCCGACTTCAGCCAGGTCACGATCTCGCGGTCCGTGAGTTCGAGCCCCGCGTCGGGCTCTGGGCTGATGGCTCGGAACCTGGAGCCTGTTTCCGATTCTGTGTCTCCCTCTCTCTCTGCCCCTCCCCCATTCATGCTCTGTCTCTCTCTGTCCCAAAAATAAATAAAAACGTTGGAAAAAAAATTAAAAAAAAAAAAAGAACCACCTGGAATGTGGGGTGGCTCAGTCAGGCAAGCATCCAACTTCGGCTCAGGCCAGGATCTCACGGTTTGTTGAGTTCAAGCTTCGCATCAGGCTGTCTGCTATCAGCACAGAACCTACTTCAGATCCTCTGTCCATCTTTCTCTCTGCCCCTCCCCTGCTTGCTCTCTCTCTCTCACTCTCTTAAAATAAATAAACGTTAAAAAAAAAAAAAAAGCCACCCGAGTGGCTCACTCGGTTAAGCGTCCGACTTTGGCTCAGGTCATGACCTCCCTGCTCGTGGGTTCAAGCACCATGTTGGGCTCTGTGCTGACAACTCGGAGCCTGGAGCCTGCTTTAGATTCTGTGTCTCCCTCTCGGCCCCTCTCCCACTCATGCTCTGTCTCTCTCTCTCTCTCTCTCTCTCTCTCTCAAAAATGAATAAACACTTAAAAAATTAAAAAAAAAAAAACCACCTGAAATGCTTCTAAAAGTAAAAGAATTCCTGGAACCTAATTCAGACTTATTAGAAGAGAATAGAACAAGCTTGTCTAAGCCCAAGTCTTGGGCCCCTTCATATTTGGGTCTAATATAATGGTAAATGGGGCACATAAATTATTATTATTAAACATAGACTGCTGTACTTACCTAATGAAAATTATGAGATGCCCGCCGGAGTTCTGCTTAACAGACTGAGCCATAATGGCATCATTCAGCCTTATGTCCCGGGCAGGACTATTTCAATGACTGTACGAAGACAACGTTGCTTAGAACAAAAGTCAGGTCTCCATTTCTAAAGGAAATGGAAGAACTGAACAGACTTCCGTTGTTATGGACCTT
>NW_024412413.1:28617134-28630314 GCF_014898765.1 Herpailurus yagouaroundi | reverse complement strand
GGAATTTATTCGTACCATTGCCATCACTTAGCTGTCTGCAATCTGTCACCTGCATTTGGGCCGTATTTAGATTTGAATGAACATAATTGTAAATGGCTTGTCATGACCTATAAAGGATTTATGGGATGGGAAAGTGGGGAAGCTCTCTCTTTACCATCCCGATGACAGCAGAAACTGGAATTATCTGGAAGGTAAACAAAAATTTAGCCAACGGTCTCCATTTCCAGGCCCACTGTATATTGATTTTCTGTCAGGAAGATATACAGCTCGTGGAACATGCTGCCTATATTCTTATTTATTCATATGTTTATTTACTCATTCATTCCTTTTGTGGTGGGGTAGCTGTGGCTGCCAAATAAATAAGCTTCGGGAGAAATAGAATATATCAAAGCCTTTAAAATGTGCACCCAATATAGGAAAACACTCCTTTAGGAATGAGGTAAAAGTCACTATGGGCAGGGGGGGGCGCGTTAGATGGTTTCTATCTACTATGGACTTTGCATGGAGATTAATATGTATACCAATAACTCACTTTTTTTAAAAATGAAGGTTTTGGAATGAATCAGGACTGCACAGTGGAAGGGATGCACTACAGGTACATCCCAGTGGAAATATACCAAGGAATCATGGACTGCTTTCTAAATTTCATTTGATCTCCTTCCTCACACCCTTTATTTTTCCCTCCAGATTAAGCAGAAAGTGGGAGGTGGTCACAGACAGCTACAACAATGCAACAATAGTAAGGCAGTGATTTACTGCAAGAGCTCTAAACATTGGAGATTTGTGGTGCATGTTAACACAGCAAAGGCTCTGAGAAGTCCTGTGGGGATGACATAGGTTTCCTAAATTTATTTGACTATTTTTACGCCACCTACTAACTTCCCACAGACTGTGGAAAATAAGGCCTGATTAGCTGTCCGATCTCATCTCTTACTGTTCTGTATCTTAAAATATAGGTCACAGCCACACATCCCTCAGTCTCCACAACTCTTCCACATGCCGTTCTCTTCAGCTAGATTTTGTCTTGCTTTTTTTGTTTGTTTGCCCCATCTCTCCCACCGTTGTCCCAGCTTTAATGGATTAAACCTTACCTATAGTCTAGGTCATAGCTTGGCTGTCACTTTGCCTGGGAAGATTTTCCTAACACCCCAATTATGCACACCTGTGCTCTGTTTCGCTACTTAATCCAATACTTCTGTCATAGCTACAATCACCTTTCACTGTAATTGTATGTTTAATGATCTTGCTTCCCTGTTAGAGGATAAGCTCCAAAGACCTGTGTGCTCTGTTGTCTTATTCAGTATTTTAGATCTGGTATCTCATATGGTTCCTGCCACATCAAAAGTACCAAATAGACATTTACTGAATTGCAATGAATATTTTGAACCACTGATTTAGCGAAATGTTCTTGGTGCTTTTAGACTAAATGAGGAGGGCACCTGGGTGGCTCAGTCTCTTGATTTTGACTCAGACTCTTGATTTTGGTTCAGGTCACGACCTCACTGTAGGTCAGTTTGTGAGTTCGAGCTGCTCATCAGGCTCTGCCCTCAACAGAGAGGAGCCTGCTTCAGATCCTGTGTCCCTCTTTCTGACCCTCCCCCACTCGCTCTCTCTCTCTCTCTCAAAAATAAATAAATGTCTAAAATAAATCTTAGGGGCACCTGGGTGGCTCAGTCAGCTAAGCCTCTGACTTCGTTCAGCTCAGATCCTGATCTTGCGGTTCTTGAGTTCAAGTCCCACATTGGACTCTGGTGCTGATAGCTCGGAGCCTGGAGCCTATTTCAGATTCTGTGTCTCCCTCTCTCTCTGCCCCTCCCCTGCTCATACTCTCAATCTCTCTCTCTCTCTCTCTCTCTCAAAAATAAATAAACATTATTTTTTTACTTTTAAATAAAATAAAAAATTTTTAGAAATTTAAAAAGGAAAGACTAAGAGAGCCACAGAATCTCAGTAACTTATTGTGCCTTTAAGCTGAATGAGTTATATCAGGTCATATAAATTGCTTCACTCTCTTTTACTTTATCTTATGTTTTTGTTTTATGATTTTATTTTATCTTACGATTTTATTTTATTCTATTTATTTTATGGACCCATCTTGAGGTCACAATATAGTTTATAAGCTAATGCCCAAGTTTTCCACACTTTGGGAGCTACAACACCCTGTTCTACTTGATGTCATTCAGAGATACGCTCCTCCCTAAAAATACCACATGATGTTTATTTCTCATTTACCTCTCAATTCATTTATATGGCTATGTTTAAGCATTATAGCTGTCCTCAAATTACTGAGCTGTCTGCCGGAATGCTGCCAAGCATCTGGTAAACTTGAGGCTAATTCCTGATTCCTACTCTGCTTCTAATATCCAAGAAAAGCAGGTTTTGTTATATCTCAGGTGACTCTCTAACGACATAGACACAAAAACCAAGTAGCATAATGAAAGTTACTCATGTGTTTTCAATGTTTTAATGGCCCTGCTCTGAAGTGGGATCATGGCTGACATCCTGACCAATCTTTGCTCTTAGAATAGTTTAGTAACCCTGGCGCCCTTGAACAGCCTGTCACCCCGCTTCAGTTTCTCTGGACAATGTTTAATACTGAGCCGCTGTGATGGTTAATTTTGTGTGTCACCTTGACTGGGCCAAGAGATACCCGGATAGCTGGTAAAACATCATCATATCTGGTTTTGACTGGGAAGGTGTTTCCAGAGGAGATTAGCACTGAACTGGTAGACTGAGTAAAGAAGATCACCCTCCTGTTGTGGGTGGGCATTAGCCAATCCTCAGGGCCTGAACAGAACAGAAAGGCAAAAGAAGGGTGAATGTACTTCCCCTGCATTGATCTTCTCCTGTCCTCTGACATTGGCTGCCTTGGTTCTTGGGTCTTCTGACTCAGTGTGGGATTTATACCATTGGCTCCCCTGGTTATCAATCCTTTGGGTTTGGAGTAAAACAATAACACCAGCCCTCCTGGGCCTGCAGCGTGCAGCCAGCAGATTGTAGGAGTTTTCAGCCTCCATAATCACATGAGCCAATCCTTTGTAGTAAACATTTTGCTTTCTCTCTCTCTCTACACCCTCCTCATTGGTTCTGTTTTATGGAGAAAGCTGAATAATGCACCGTCCTCGTAAATACACTTATTACTCAACCAGTAAATACTTTGACTGATCATGGTATTAGGTATTGTATCTATAGGATAAAGATGGATAAAGTCTTTGAGAAGTATAGATATGGATGCTGTGAAAAAAAAAAAAAAAGCTATAGCTCAAAGTGAAAATGGCATGGGTGAGTAGAGAGTTTACATTTAGCATCAAGAGTTCCCAGACTGCACTTATAAAACAATACCTGTCCTTCAGTGGGGAACAAAGCAGAACATGTATTTGGGAATGAGTAGAAACCTTCTAGCTTTGGAACTCTTTAATGCTTTCCAGTAGTTATATCTACATGCTTGCCTTTGCATAGTGAGACGTATTTTCTAGAATATTTTTATACGCTTTAAGAAAGATATGGCACTATATGTGGGCTAGCTGAAGTCCCTGTCTCCTGACAGGATGTGAAAAATAAATTGACTCAAAAGAAAAAGAAAAACAACAAAACGGAACTTAGAATGATTATTTAATGCAATTTAGAAAAAAACGAATAAAATAAAATGCATTAAATTATTGAGAGTGGCTATCTATGGTAGTTCATTTCTTCCTCCTGCTATTATGAATTTTCAAAATTTTATATAGCAGAAAGGACTTACACGATTTAATAAAGTTTATTTTATTCATTTTCAATTATAAAATGTAAATGTACATTTTAAAATTGTACACAATGTATAATACTATGTTGTTGTTGTTTTTTTAATCAGGATTGATTGTTTAGACTAAATACGGACTTCTCACACACAATGGGAGCCTTACCTCCGCACTAACCCTGGGAGCGGCTCCTTCACATAAAAGACCATTAAAGAGTCTACAAATGCCAGCATGAAGGTCCTGAAAGCATCCTGTAACTGTTGCCCATCCCCCACTCACCCTGTCCCTGCTCTCACTCGAGCTCTGCACCTCATTATATCATAAAAACCTCCCTCTCTCAATTATCTTCTCCAGCATCTCCACAGCCCGGCCCATAAAACTACTTTCCTTATCTTTGCAACCACTCTCTCGGCACATGTAAACACACTCAAAAACATATAATGTCCCCCCATCCTAATAAAGCACACTGCTGTTGGTCGTGGTGCACATATGCATGCACGTTATATTCTCTTACTACAAAACAGCCAGTTCATCTAGACTACATAATAATGAAAAATGATTTACCCAGTTTATTCCCAATATTCATATTTTATTTATTATCGTAATGAGCTCGATGCATATCAGAAAGATGGAGTGCCATTTGGACCTTCTGTGGGTAGGTTTCTGTTTCCTCCCCTTTATCTTTCAGCTCCCCATTAATAAACTTTAGGAAGCAATGAGAGGAGGGCTGAGGAAAGACGGAATTTCTGTTCGACCCGGGCCCCTCTTGTGTAGAGCTAAAATAATTCCAAAATGAAATGTTTTGAAAAATAAGAGAATGAGGAGAAGGAAAAGCAGGAGAAGCATATAAGGAAGGAAAGAGCAAGGGAGAAGGTGAAGAAAAAATAGAGTGTTGTGTGGTTTTAGGGACCAAGAGACATCGGGTCCCTCAGACATGAGCGGTATAATCATTATGCCTGCATTTGTGTGTGTGTGCTGATTTGTGGCAATCAGTTTTTAGTATTGAGGTATAGTGTTAATTAGGGCTTATGCACCTCCAAGTCAATTAAATTTGGTTTATTAATGCATAATTCAATATTGTTATGTATAGCAGAACACTTGAAAGGATTTTAAAATGCTCTCTTCTGATGTGGCCTGAAATATTACAAGGAAACACCCACTGTCAAGTGAGTGAAAATGAATAATTACGGGAGCCCTAAAACCCCACAGTTGAGCAGACAAGACAGCTGCTATTATTAAGCCCTCCAAATTGAAAGTATGGATTCTATCATTATAAGAACAAAGACAGTGCTGTGATAATTATGGAAGCGCCATAGCTTCCATTTTTGCTAATGTTTTTAGTAGAATGTTTAAAGCCACAAAAGGTTAAGACGGAGAGCTCAATTTTTGTATCTTGTTACTCACTTAGATGGATGCATTTTTCTACCAATTGTAGTCATAACAGAGCTTGCAGTCCCTGCGACATCATGATAAGAAAGTGCCGATTTGGGCAAGAAATTAAATGATAATAAACATAGTGTAAGCTCAGTGGGGGTGATATTGTTTAACGTCAGTGGTGATTGAAACTACCTTCTAGATGACTGAAGCTTTGTTGGCCTCATCTGTTTATATTAATTTCTCCTTTTCGAAGGCCATTATCTTAAATTGCATGTTATATAACTTGCACCGCCTCCCTCCAGCCCGCAGCACCGCTTCTCAAGCAACTTGATGATGCATATTGTGGAAAAAAGTCTTTCCTAGGCTCAACGTCCAGGGAGATTACAATCTTGAGACTGTGATAGGAATGGATTAAACTTTGCACAATTTCCTTTTGCCACGTGAATGGAATCCCGTTGTGCTGTTTTCTATCGTCCTTTCGATCTTTGTCACAGAAATGATCTTATGAAAGTGTTCGCCCTGCTTAAGTAACCCCGGCCTGGTTTACCGAGCCAGGCTCTTACAGTTTGATTGGCTCTGAATTTTCCTTCCCTGGGAAAACAAAGCAAGAAGACTCAGACAAACCCACCCCACAGATGATAGAACATGGAAAAGGTCATTGTCCTTTGGCTCAGGCAGGCTTAACGAGGGCAGTCAATGATCTTCATGTTGATCTCATACAAAAAAACTGAAAGCGAAGGGGAAATGTCACCACATAAATCCAGTCGCTTGTCCACGATAGCACCCTCTGCAAGAGGGAGGCTGAGACAGTACAGAGGTGCTCCCATTTCCGTACAGCTTCGGGCTCTCAGATTCCACTCGCCGACTCTTCCTCAGATGTCATACTTTCCACGTTTTCATTAACTACCACACCTACTTCTAAGGTTAAGATGCAGTCACTCAAATGTTGATGGTGTCCACAGAGTTTTATATTGCCTTTTATTGACCCCCACCCACAGATGAAACAAAAACATGTATATTAAGAAGGAGAATAAGAGGATTCCTTCCTCAGAACTCAATTTTGTTTTGATCTCTAGAGTATCTTTGATGTGGGGCAAAGCTACTCTATGCAATGCAGTCTTCGGGATTTTGGTTGCATGCAAATTAAACTCATTTGGTGGAAGTTTAAAAAAGTAAAATATGTTTGCTATTTATTTTTGTGTCGACTTCATATAATTCCATGACCACCAATGAAAAATTTCTCCAAATGGAATCCATAAATTTCCCCACATTAAGGTACGCAGTGATAAAGAATGATGCACTTTAAGTTAGCTGCAACCTGCAGTTCATTTTTTGTTGTTGTTGTAGGAACCTACAACAAAGGTGAACTGCTTTGTCTCATCTCTGTCTTGTTTTAGAATAATTCATTTGTGGGCACCTGTTTTCCAAGTAGCTACATGGAACGTGGAATTATGGGTCAGGAAACCAAGGCTATAAGTGGTGAAATCTTGGATGGATGAGCTCTTTTTACCACATGATGTGAGATCAGCATTTTCCATTGGAAAGGACTAGCTCAGAAATAGTCCCACGAGACTTTAGTCCTATCACAAATCACTAGAGGGACTGCTGAATCTTTCTGAAAAGAGATGTATTAATAGAGAGAGATGACCCTTTAGATCCACTTTATACTGTTCCACACTTATATGCTATGTTGATGCAAAATCTTAAATAGACACAGGTTATATACATCATATTGTACCCCAACCAGAGTGTTTACAAACTGGCCTAAAAGGTATTCCACTCAGACTATATCCTTTTTATCCTCCAGGATTATACCTAAAAATAAAACTTAATGAAGCTAAGGAGCCAACTAAGAAAATTAATATTTACTGAGCACTGGAACAAGACAGGGATCTCCACTCTCATCACTTTAATTCAGCATAGTACTAGGAGTCCTAGCCACAGCAATCAGACAAAAGAAGAAACAACAGGCATCCAAATTGGCAAGGAAGAAGTAAAACTTGCACTATTTGCAGATGACATGATACTGCATATAGAAAATCAGACTCTACCAAAACAAAACGAAATAAAACAAACAAAAAAAGAAAACACTGGAATTGATAAATGAATATAGTATGATCACAGGCTACAAAATCAACATAGAGAAATCTGTTGCATTCCTATATACCAATAATGAAGCAGCAGAAAGATAAAGAAGCAATCCCATTCACAATTGCACCAAAACCAATAAGATACCTAGGAATAAACTTAACCAAAGAGGTGAAAGGCCTGTACTCTGAAAACTAAAACCCTGATGAAAGAAATTGAAGATGACACAAAGAAATGGCAAGACATTCCATGCTCATGGATTGGAAGAACAAATATTGTGAAAATGTCTACTACTCAAAGCAATCTACACATTTAATACAATCCCTATCAAAATGACACCAGCATTCTTCACAGAACTAGAACAAACAATCCTAAAATTTGTATGGAACGACAGAAGATCCTGAATAGCCAAAGCAACCTTTAAAAAGAAAAACAAAGCTGGAGGCCTCACCATTCTGAACTTAAAGTTATATTACAAGGCTGTAGTAATCCAAAGAGTATGGCACTGGCACAAAAATTGACACATAAATCAATAGAACAGAATTGAAAACCCAGAAATGAACCCGCAATTATATGGTCAATTAATCTCCAACAGAGCAGGAAAGAACATCTAATGGGGGGAAAAAAAGTCTCTTCACCAAGTGATGTTGATAAACCTGGACAGCAACATGCAGAAGAATAAAACTGGACCACTTTCTGTTACCATACACAAAAATAAATTCAGAATAGTTGAAAGACCTAAATGTGAGACCTGAAACACAGGCAGTAACCTTTGACATTGGTTGTAGCAACTTCTTTCTAGATATGACTCCTGAGGCGAGGGAAACAAAAGCAAAAATAAACTATTGGGACTACATCAAAATAAAAAGCTTCTGCACAGTGAAGGAAACAATCAACAAAACTAAAAGGCAGCCAACAGAATGGGAGAAGGTATTGCAAATGACACACCTGATAAAGGTTTAGTATCCAAAATATAGAAAGAACTTACAAGACTCAACACCCAAAATATGAGCAATCCAATTAAAAAATGGGCAGATGACATGAATAGAAAACTTTCCGGAGAAGACACACAGATGACCAAAAAGACACATGGTAAGATGCTCAACATCACTTATCATCAGGGATATGTAAATCAAAACTACAATGAACTATCACCTCACACCTGTCAGAATGGCAAAAATCAATAACACAGGAAACAACAGGTGTTGGTGAAGATGTGAAGAAAGGGGAACTTTCTTGCACTGTTGGTGGGAATGCAAACTGATGCAGCCATTCTGGAAAACAGTATGGGGGTTCCTCAAAAAGCTAAAAATAGAACCACCCTATGATCCAGCAATCATACTACTAGGTATTAACCCAAAGAATAAAAATATATGAATTCAGTGGGATACATGCACCCTGATGTTTACAGCAGCAGCATCTATAATAGCCAAATTATACAAATAGTCCAAGTGTCGATTGATGAATGGATAAAGAACATGTGGTATACACCCCCATATACACACACAGTGGAATATTACTCAGTCATAGAATATAATGAAATCTTGCCATTTAAAACAACATGGAGAGAACTACAAAATATTTTTTGATGTTTATTTATTTATTTTTGAGAGAGAGAGCATGAGCTGGGGAGGGAGAGAGAGAGGGAGACAGAATCCCAAGCAGGATCCATGCTGTCAGTGCAGAGCATGACATGGGGCTCGAACCCATGAACCTTGAGATCATGACCTGAGCTGAAATCAAGAGTCAGTCACCCAACCAACTGAGCCATCCAGGCGCCCCAGAACTACACAGTATTATGCTAAGCAAAATAAATCAGTCAGAGAAAGACAGGTACCATATGATTTCACTCATATGTAGAATTTAAAGAAACAAACAAAATGAGCAAAATAAAAAAGAAAGAGACAGAGAGGCAAACCAAGAAACAGGCTCTTAACTATAGAGAACAAACTGATGGTTACCAGAAAGGAGGGGGGTGGAGTATGGTTAAGTAGGTGAATGGGGATTAAGGAGTGCACTTGTCATGATGAGCACAGGGTGTTGTGAGGAATTGTTGAAATAGTATATTAGTTAATAACTGACTAATAGAAAGAGTTGTCCAGGGCCTGTTAAAACTTCAGTTGACTTTGACTAAACTTTAAGTTACAAAACTATATTGTTGAAAGGATATTGAAGCCACATGATTGAAGTTGGTCATTTTTGTTTATTCCAGGCACTGAAATATCCCGTGTGCTACCACAAGAAAGTAAATAAATAGTTATAAATACAGGCAGAAATATGGACATAAACACAGACATTAGTGCAACTCCCTAAACCAGAAGATGGGAAATTGCATTTTTGCAATCATAACCAAATCAGAGTCTGAAAACAGTCTTAATTTAAATGTACATCTCTCAACCTTACAGTTAAAACTGCTCATCATGCCCCATTATGTCAGGTTATAATGCAGAGCAACTGCGTGGACACCTGGGATGAGTCTCTTTTTATGAATCTTTTGATTATACATTCCATCAGGATTATTTTTCTTCATGTGTGGACCTCTCAGATGCTGTTACCATCAGGGTTATCTGGAAACAGGACTAGACCAATGCTTGGAAACTCTCAGTAGTAACCCGTGTTTCCACTTAAGAGTTCATGCCCTTTAAAAAATTCTGTAACTCACAGTGGTACGTCAAGACTTGCATAATCTCCCAAAGTTTTGCAATAGAGTTTAACATTTCCTTAAAATCAGTTCTTTTATTACATTGTTCCTGTGCCCAAAACCACTGTCAATTTTTCAGATAAAAAATAACAAATAAACAACTTTTTAGAAATAATTGTCCCTGTATTTTGGAAAGCTGGGAATTATTAATAGAATTGTTAACATCTTTTTTAATGTTTATTTATTTATTTATAGATAGAAAGTGAGCAGGAGAGGGGCAGAGAGAGAAGAGAGAGAGAGAATCCCAAGCACACTCTGCATTGTCAGGGCAGAGCCCAACTCAGGGCTCAAACTCGTGAATCACGAGATCATGACCTGAGCCTGTATCAAGAGTCAGATACTTAACAGACTGAGCCACCCAGGTGCACCTATTGATAGAATTTTAAAAGATGGGGGTATGATATTAGCAAAGAAGAGAAAACACAACTATTAATAAATTGTTTTATTATAAACTAAACTTGTCTGTTGGAATTATGATTTGATTTCCTTTTAGAAATGGTACAAGTAATGGTTAGCAACAAGAGTAGTACTGGCTAGTAAGGGGAATTTCAGAATTTTTTGGAGGGCATTTTTTGGTTATATCAATAGTGTGGAAAGGCATTTCATGAGTGAGAGCAATAAATGTTAAAGGTCCTGTAAATGCTCAGGGTTGTCCCATTCAACTTAAATATCTTCCCAGATGTTCAGGTACAGCCATCACATGGAATCATTTATGTTATGCTCTGGTTGTGCACATTGTTTTAGTAGAATTACTGCCCTTATGTTTTTTTTAAAAATGTGAAAGCTAGGATACAACATTGATCTTTTAAATTATGTTGTTGGTAGTTTTGTCATCTATTCATTTCATTCCAGAAAGGTAAAGAGTATATATACTACAAAATATTTGTTATAAAAATATTTTTTACCTTATAAAACTGAGATCTAGAGGGTAAGAAATGAAGAAGGCATTAGGGTAGAAAAGCATAAGATTGAGTCTTAGAAACTCCTAAACTAGAAAATGTCCAACAATGGTTATGATAGCAGCTTATGTGCTACTGATGTCAAGTTGTTGTGCCTAGGTTTGTTTTAATAGCTTGACTTTCTCGAGTCTCTCAGTGAGCCAGGGAAGCAAATGTTGATTTCAGTGGTATTTTCAATAGTTTCTAGGAGTACCATTTCAAACTATTCAAGGAAAAGCTTCTCCAAGATATTTGTCTGCGGCAGGGTTTCATTGTATGTTGTTGGTAGTAATGGTGGCTTTCTGTCCATGTCAGTCTCTGGAGAATTATTCGTGACATTTCCAAATGGAACTCTTTAAAATTAAAGTGGCATATAAGAAAATCAGTCCAGAAATCCCAGTATTAACAGCTCAAACTTTGACATATTTACATTCCTTTGTATTTTAGCCCATCTGCGCTATATGACTGAAGTCTTGCCCAAAAATGTGACCTTTTGAATAAGCTTTAAATACTCACTGGGCCAGTTAAAACAAATTCTCATGGGCATCAAAGAACCCTCTTTTTAAAGGATGATCAGGATGAAGACATATGTAGCCATCCCTAATGGGATTCTGTCCATCTTCTTAATAATTCAATCACCTGCATAATCATAAAGCTTAAAATATACTCACCTTTGTACTCCTTTTATTTATTAAACAAACACTGACATCTAACTGTATAATACAGAAATATCTTCAAAGACATCTTTCCCCAGTTCTTTTTTTCCTCTGAAGCTAAAGGATGATTAATGCAGATAAGATGTAACTCAAGAGAAAGCATCTTTTTAATTAAAATCCTAAGTTGAACAACATAAGAAGATTGTTTCTAACCAATAGCTTAGTAGTTATTTTTCTATGAACAGATATGCATGAATATATGAAGTATCCCATAACTTGCTGCTTGAATGGATGAGGATAGTAATTAATGAATGAATACATGTGTGGAGTAAATACTCACACATGTAAATACTCACACTTTTACTCAGTAAGTACTGACTAAAACCCCATTTTGGGGGCGCCTGGGTGGCCCAGTCGATTGAGTGTCCAACTTCGGCTCAGGCCATGATCTCAGGTCATGATCTTCCAGTTTATGAGTTCAAGCCTTTCATGGAGCTCTCTGCTGTCAGCCTGGAACTCGCCTCAGATCCTCTGTCCCCTCTCTCTCTGCACTTCTGCTCACACTCATTCTCTCTCGAAAATAAACATTAAAAAAGAACAAAACGTCCATTTTGGAAATATGCTAAGCTAAAACATAAAGACATTCCTAATAATTTTTTTTTGAATAGAAAGAACATAAAGAGAATAGGGGAGCCTGGATGGCTCAGTCGGTTAAGCATCTGACCTCTGCTCAGGTCATGGTCTCACAGTTGGTGCATTCAAGCCATATGTTGGGCTCTGTGCTGACAGCTCAGAGCTTGGAACCTGCTTCAGATTCTGTGTCTCCTTCTGTCTCAGCCCCTTCCCCACTTGCACTCTGCCTCTCTCTCTCAAAAAAAAAATGAAGAAACATTTTTAAATAAAAAGATAACATAAAAAGAATATAGTTAATCATATTGGTGTAAATAATTACAAAATTCAAATGTATTTGTTGTTATGTATACTTGCCTGGTGCTGTTATTCAGAATTTATATATAAACTCACTTCATTCCTATAACAAATCTATGAAGTGTTTCACACCATTTTACTAAGAATCTTGTTAAGTGACTTGCCCTAGGATACATATGACCTTGGAATACATTATAATAAAAATGCCATTGCTTGAGCTAATGAATAAGATCAGGTGTATTATAGACTTATAAGAGTTAAGACTTTTGTAGCAAGGAGGCACCTGGGTGGCTCAGTTGGTTAAGCGTCCGACTTTGGCTCAGGTTATGATCTCACAGTTTGTGGGTTCGAGCCTCACGTCAGGCTCTGTGCTGACAGCTCAGAGCCTAGAGCCTGTTTCAGATTCTGTGTTTCCCTCTCTTTCTGCCCCTGCCCCGCTCATGTTCTGTCTCTCTCAGTCTCAAAAAAAATAAATAAAACGTTAAAAAATTTTATAAAAAGACTTTTGTAGTGAGTACTGGAAACATGAATTAAGCAAAGAAGAAGAAGATGAAGAGGAAGAAGAAGAAGGAGAAGAAGGAGAAGAAGAAAGAAAGAAAGAAAGAAAGAAAGAAAGAAAGAAAGAGAAAGAAAGAAAAAGAAAATAAAGAAAGAGAAAGAAAGAAAGAAAGAAAGAGAGAGAGAAAGAAAAAGAAAGAAAGAAAGAAAGAAAGAAAGAAAGAAAGAAAGAAAGAAAGAAAGAAAGAAAGAAAGAAA
>NW_024412413.1:28592199-28617124 GCF_014898765.1 Herpailurus yagouaroundi | reverse complement strand
AAAGAAAGAAAGAAAGAAAGAAAGAAAGAAAGAAAGAAAGAAAGAAAAAGAGAAAAAGGCAGTGTATTTCCTGGACTATCTTGCAGACTCAAGGGTAGGATGGTGGCCAGACTTGTGGAAGGATGAGAATCAAGAACAGAAAAGCTTCTAGGGGTGTCACAAGATTTTTCCTGTTTCTCAAATTATCCTTGGTGCTTGGCTGTGACCTTATTCTTTTTCTCTCTGCTTCCCAACTCACGTGGTCATCAGTGGCTTACAACCCAATTTGTTAAAATTCTGGTCACAAAAGGCAATTAAAATTCCTTCAGTTCAAATTTCAAATTCCTGGAGAAGAAGCTTTGACTGTCCAGATTGAGTCAGGTGATAACTCCTGCTCCAATCAACAGTGTGCTGCTATGTGATTATGTCTAACTCATACTCCACCATCTCCTCTATGGTTGTGCACCACACAGAACCAAGGTGGCCGTTGGAAGCCCTTCTGTTACCATGGGGAGTGATAATTTCCAGAATTTTAGGCAGAGACTGTGGTGGACATCTATCTAAAGAATCATGCACTTGAGATATCAAATATTCAAGAAAGAATCTTGCTAGTTGCTCTCAACATATTCTCCGATGTTGGTCTCTAGTGTTGTGAGATCGTTTTAGTGTATCTGGGTCAGACTGTCAGGTTTTCTGATCAGAAGCTACACTTGATCCTGTTATCTATATATAGTATTTCAGGTTCTAGGGAATTAACATTAAGCTAACTCATAGGAGACAGTTTAAAAATATATAATCAAATAAATAAAATAAAACTTTAGCCCCGATTTAATACAATGACAAATAGGCCTGAATCAAAGATCGTGACTGATCCTGCATGTAAGACTTCCCAGGACACTAAGTTATAGATCAACTGCTTGATAAAAAAAAAAAAAAAAAAAAAAAAAAAAAAAAAAAAAAAAAAAAAAAATCACATCAGGTAATCATTAACAGGTGAATTGTCCTCTCTCTAAGAAAAGAATATTTCTATCTAAATAGGTAGGGCAGACCTCTCCGTCCACACAAGGGAGCAGTGTCCACTATGTAGTGTAGTGTAAACTAAACACTCTTGTTCTTCTCCCTTTTATATGCAGTCTGCCTCCTCTGAGTAGCAATTGCTTTCATTACATTCCAGACCTAAGGGTGCCATTGTGATCCTATTGGAGTATTTCCTAGGCTTCTGCAATAAAATATTTGCAAATATCTCTTGACAGGTATCATTTTTCAGAGGGATGCTTTCATCTTCTTTATTCTGATTTTTACCAGTTTTACATCAGAGTGACCTTTTGTGTATATGTGTGTGTGACAAGAAATATAGCTTGATTACCATCAAGAACATTCTGTAAACAAAGACCTAAATAAGAGATGTAGTCAAGAATCAGGAAGTGGGTGGGATCAGAACCCAAGTGTGAGTGTAAGAGTAAGCGGAGATGGCCCAGGAAGTCTGCCACAAATTTTGCTGGTGTAAGAATCATGTAATGTGCAAATTGGTATGTCTGGAGATGTCAGGCTAGATAAAAATACAAGATCAAGATGTACCTAGGTAAATACAGCATAGTGCAGGATGGCCAAGAACCCATCAGTTGAAATTATGGGGAAGCAATCATATGCCACCTACCAAAATAGTTGCATTTGGTTGTATGAATGATGTACTGCCTAGAGGGCACTTCACATGTTAGTCATAATATATTTGTATACTGATTACAAATTTATGGCAGATAATAACATATGTTGAGGATGGGGTGTCTTTTTCAAATTCATGTCAAGTTGATAGGCTCGAGTGGTACCAATTGCCATTTTTGTATAGGTAGAATGCAAATGCTACTAGAGATTATAAAGGAAACCCAGTTATCTTAACCTCTGATCAATGTTAACAACTCCATTTGTCAAGAGTGGACAACATAGGGGTGCCTGAGTGACTCAGTTGGTTAAGTGTCCGACTTTGGTTCAGGTCATGATCTCACATGATCTCACAGTTCATGAGCTTGAGCCCCACATCAGGCTCTCCGCTCTCAGCACAGAGCCTGCTTAGGGTCATCTGTCCCTCTCTCTCTGCCCCTTCCTCCCTCCCCAAAAAATCAACAACAACAACAAAAAAGAAAGACAGCTTGGGGTGAGGACACCCTGCTCTAATGTGGCCACCGTCAGTAACTCATGCCCCCTCCCCTGGTTCTAAAAAAAAAAAAAAAAAAAGTATGGACAATATATTATGTGCTAGGCATGAAATCAGACATTTCATATTTTGTCTGCAATCAATGCAGACCACCAAGTTTTCCTCCTAACTATAGTAACCAGCACTTGATGGCTTACAATTTTGGTTAAACAGATTCTTAACCTACAATCTGCTTCATAATAGCTAAAATTTCTATTCGCATAATTAAAAAAATATTTTGTCTTAGAATTTTATTCATAATTCTAAAGAACCCCCCAGTTTCCACCCCCACATCTGCCTCTCCCTATCGTTGACGTAAATTGTGAGTTTTTAAAACTTCTTTGAATTACCTCAAAATATGTGATATGTGTGGTAGAGAGAGACCAAAGAGAGAAAGAGATCACAAGAAAGCAAGCTTTAGTAATTGAGCTCGAGATGTTGAGAATAGAAGGCAGAGGATGCCTCTATTAACAGTGCTTGAACAGCATGGTTCCTATCATCCCTATTGTGGGAGAGACTGACCAATGGTTTATTTTATAATTTGAAAGCCAAACTAAAGGTGAAAGAAAACTCCTGTCTTGCCAATAATTCCGGGCTTGGAGATGCACATGTTCCCGTGGGAGGCACGCAGCAGGTGTGAGAGCAGGGCTATTGCTGTTGGCTGTTGATTACTCTCTGTGTAATTTGAAAAGCTTTCTATTCCCACAGCTTTATGCAATATATCAACAGTAATAGATTCATAATCATTATCCAGCCTACTAGAGGTTTGGCCACTGTGACAGATGTCTTCTCAGTTTCATATTATGAGCTTTCATTTATTTACCCCTCCCTCTTACATAAAAACCTAGCATCAATGTATGTGATATGATGTTTATATTCAATAGTGACATTAGTTACCAATCTCTAATTTCCAATGAGTATTTAATTATTAATTAACCATGATGAGCCAAACACACCAGCACTGATTCAGTATAGTTTATCCTTATTAGAATTTATGGCAAAGATTACTAGATGATAAACAAACTCTCAGATATGCTTCTGTTTTTAATATTCGCAATGAACTGTATTTGGGCTAAATATTTAAAGGCATTATTTTCTTTCAGAATCTCAGAGATATTTGTCTTAGTTATTTTTGTGTTTCTTAGATTTTTGTCTTAGAAATATTCCATCACTGTGGAAATGTAGAGTAATCCTCAAACATCTCCACCAGGTCCAGCAGTAACCCCAAGACACAAAATGTCCAAACCACCTAAATCGACATCTCTTTGCAAGAAAAATTGCATCCATTCTCAACACTATTTTTTCTCTTTCTTAACTCTTACCCAGTGGACTTGTGGTGAATATATAAGAAAGGAACAAATTTATTTCCCTCTATTTATTGTTTAGTTTCTTAACAAATCTTGAGTTTATATATTTACATTAAAAATTCACAACACCAATTGGACTTGAGAAAGTACTTTCAGGGTTCTGGTATTACTTGCATCATTGTGATTCCTTTAACTTTGAACAAAAATTATTGTTATTTTTCTTAAGCATTAACCACCTGGTTTACTTTATCTGATTGCTGCCTCTGTTTTCATTTCCACTGAATTTTAAAATACATTATACTAATTATTTCTTTTAAACAATTTTGAGAATCTTAGAAACAGTCATGAATAGTAATAATGAGTTATATACCTTACGGAGAGAGTGAGAGAGAAAAAAATGCTAGTTCTAAGCAGAAAGCAAGTCCTCTGCATATAAAAATTCTTTTGGTCTTTTTAGTTTATCATCAGATCACCCAGAAAGCACAGGTTAAAAGCTTTAAAAAAAATCCGTCTCCCTCAGTTGAGTCTGAATGCTTTTTGAAGAGCTTACAACATTTCTTCTCCATTTGCATGTTTTCTTATTGCTCTGACAGTAAGTGGGAGGCCAGCTGGAAAGAACTGTGAAAAATATATGCTTGGTATGGATGAGTCTGAGATTTCCATAAGCAGTTCCATTTTCTAGCATCTGAGATCAATTTCTTATAATGACATTGAATAAAAACCTGTTAATGCATCACTTGTAAGCTCTGAAGCTGCTTATTCTACAAAGTGTATCTCCCATTGACTTTCATTTATCCTTTACCTCATTAGGAAGTGTATTTAGTTGTATTAAAATTAATTTACTGAATGACATTAAGAAATATGCCTAAATATTAAGATTGCCTTTTTGGTTCTTCCAATCCATAGGCATGAAATATCTGAGCATTTGTTTGTGTCATCTTCAATTCTTGTATCAGTATTTTACAGTTTCCAGAGTACAGGTATTGCACCTCCTTGGTTAAGTTTACTCATAATTTTTTTTATTATTTTTGATATAATTGTAAATGGGATTGTTTTCTCAGTTTCTCTTTCTGCTACTTCATTATTGGTATATAGAAATGCAACAGATTTGTGCATATTAATTTTGTATACTGCAATTTTACTGAATTTATTTATCACTTCTAGTAGTTTTTTGGTGAAGTCTTTAGGGTTTTGTTACAATATACCTAGTACCCAAAGTGATCTACAGATTTAATGCAATTTCTGTCAAAATACCAACATATTTTACAGAACTAGAACAAATAATCCTAAAATATATGGAACCACAAATTATCTGAATAGTCCAAACAATTTTGAGAAACAGCAAAGCTAGAGGTATCACAATCCTGGATTTCAACATATACTACAAAACTGTAGTAATCAAAATGGTATGGTGCTGGCACAAAAAACTGACACATGGATCAGTGAAACAGAATAGAGAGTCCAGAAATAAATTCATATAGTCAATTAATCTATGGCAAACAAAGCAAGAATATACAATGGGTAAAAGTCTCTTCAACAAATGGTACTGAGAAAACCAGATATAAGCAAGAGAATAAAACTGGATCACTTTCTTATACCATACACAAAAATAAACTCAAAATGGATTAAAGACCTAAATATGAAATATGAAACCATAAAAATCCTAAAAGAAAAGATAGGCAGTAATTTCTTTGATATTTAGGCATAGAAAATTTTTTCTAGTTATATCTCCTGAGGCAAGGAAAACAAAAGCAAAATTAACTATTGGGGTTAATAAAAAAACTTTTGCACAGCAAAGGAAACTATCAACAAAAGTAAAAGAAAACCTACTGAATGGGAGAAGACATTTGCAAATGACATATCCAATAAGGGGTTAATTTATCCAAAATATATAAACAACTTCTACAGCTCAACACCAAAAAAACAAATAATCCAATTGAAAAATGGGCAAAAGACACGAACAGATATTTCTCCAAAGAAGAAATGCAAATGACCAACAGACACATGAAAAGATATTCAACACTCATCATCAGGGAAATGCAAATCAAAACCACAATGAGATATCACGTTATACTTGTCAGAATGGCTAAAACCAAAAGCTCAAGAAATAACAAGTGTTGGCGAGGATGTAGAGAAAAAGGAACCCTTGTGCACTGTTGGTGGGAATGCAAATTATGCGGACACTGTGGGGAACAGTATGGAGGTTCCTCAAAAAATTAAAAATAGAGCTACCCTATGATCCAGTAATTGCATTACTGAGTATTTATCCAAAGAATACAAATATACTAATTCAAAGGGATAGATGTACCCCTATGTTTATTGCAGCATTATTTACAGTAGTAAAATTACAGAAGCAGCCCAAGTGTCCATCAATAGATGCATGGATATAGAAGATGTGGTATGTGTTTGTGTGGATGTGTGTGTGTGTGTGTGTGTGTGTGCATGCGCGCACGTGTGTGTATACTGGAATATTATTCAGCCATAATAAAAGAATGAAACCTTGACATTTGCAACAGCATGGATGGATCTAGAGAGTATAATGCTAAGCAAAATAAGCAGAGAAAGACAAATATGTGCTATCACTCATAGGTTGAATTTAAGAAACAAAGCAAATGAACAACAACAAAAAAAAGAGAGACAAACCAAAAAACAGACTATAGAGAACAAACAGGTGGTTACCAGAGGTAAGGTGAGGGGGGAGATGAGAGAAAGAGGTAAAGGGGATTAAGTATTTATCTTGATGAGCACTGAGTAATATATGGAATTGTTGAATTGCTATATAGCACACCTGAGCGAATACAATACTGTATGTTACCTATACTGGAATTAAAATTAAAATAAATAAAAAAACATGCAAAACAAACTGGTAGTTGCCAGAGGGGAGGTGGGTGAGAGGGTGGGTTAAATAGATAAAGGGGATTAAGAGTACACTTATCTTGATAAGCACTGAGTAGTGGATAGAATTGTTGAACATTGTATTGTACACCTAAAACTAATACAACGTATGTTATTATACTTCAATAAAAGAGAGAGAGAGAGAGATCACCTTTGTGTATATATCAAAGGTCCTGGGTCTAATCGGAAATCCCGTGGCAGCTTTCAATTAAAAGAGTAGAAACATGCAGGGTATAGAGATGATACAGAAAAGCATTTTCCATCAGCATATCAAAGGTCGTTTGCCTAGTGGTTGGTTAAGGCCGTGGTCTCTGGCAATAAGACCGCTTAGTTGTAAATACCAGATCTTTCATTTAAATCCCATGTGGGCAATATACTTAATATTTCTATACATTGATTCCTTCATCTATCAAATGGGTATAACAATTGTACCTAGATTATTGTGAGGGTTTAGTGTGAATTTATTGACAGTATGTACTAAGGTGTATTAGCTACTATATAAGATTCACAGCATCTCATAAAAGTCAGACTTAATCCACTAGTGTCTGAGATTAACTCCACTTCTCAGACCTAGGGGTTGATTTTTTTTTTTTTCCTTTGAAAGAATGCTCCAACAATAAAACTGTGCAAAAAAAAAAAAAAAAAAATGGAACACATTCAGAGCTCCATCACCAAAAGGCTTCAATGAAATCTGAATGGACTTTTGTCATGGATAATGAAGAGATAAACCCCACAGCAGATCAGCCATTTCTTGGATGACCAGTGAACCCTTCTAACTGGAAGATGTGATGATTTTCCCTGGGTTTTGAGATTGTTAGAGGGGAAAGTCAGAGGACTCAGAGGATAAATTGGCACATAGGGGAAATTGTTTGATAACAAATCCTTAAAAAAGATTTCCAATGGTAATGTTTTTTTTTTTTTGTTTTGTTTTTTGTTTTTTGTTTTTTTTTTTCCTACTGGGATTCCTAACCAAAAAGGACTTGGCTCTGTGACAGCAGGTTTAGAAATGTATTTAGTTAAGATTTATAGTTTTACCATGTTTGTTAAAAATCTAGCCACTGTGCCCCAGTGGCTGGCTGGAAGGGTGGTCAGATTCTGTTCATAACCTGAAAGAAATTAATCTCCATCCACAACTCATCAGAGTGGACAGAGAGTCAATCTTTAGTTGGATGCCTGTAGTCCCATAATCTTCTTCTCTTTTTCCTTTTCTACTTTTCTTCAGAGTCCAGACTCCATCATGCTTCAGTACTTTTTGATTAAAGTTCCATGCTGAAAGGAATATGTTACATCTTTACCCTCTTCAGAAAGGATCGGCTACAAAACAGACAAAATCATCGAATACCTCTTTTAGCAAAATCCTAATCCTTGAGGATGATTTAAAAAACAAATATGGGGCGCCTGGGTGGCGCAGTCGGTTAAGCGTCCGACTTCAGCCAGGTCACGATCTCGCGGTCCGTGAGTTCGAGCCCCGCGTCGGGCTCTGGGCTGATGGCTCAGAGCCTGGAGCCTGTTTCCGATTCTGTGTCTCCCTCTCTCTCTGCCCCTCCCCCGTTCATGCTCTGTCTCTCTCTGTCCCAAAAATTAAAAAAAAAAAAAAAAAAAAGGTTGAAAAACAAATAAATAAATGAAAGCTTTCCATTGCAACAGTGAAAATGCAAGAAGCATAGGCAAGAAAGAACCACGTCCTGCCACAATTTGAGAGAATGAGGAGAGCTTCTCTAAAATCATGTTTGACGCGATATTTCATGATTCTATAATTACTTTCAACTATATAGAAAAATGCAGCCTTACTTCTGCTGAAGGCAGGACCGAATAAAGCAAGACACAGTTTGCCTAAAAATCAGTTGGTAAAAAAGGGTATTCCAGTGAATTTTAAGGAGACTTTTGGGTGTCCTAAGTTTGAATAATAAAGGAATAGTGGTAAAAAGGAAAAAAAAAGAGTGGGAAAGGAAAACAAAGACAAAGGGAAACTTAAATAAAATCTATGGCCTGAGTAAACAGAGTGCAAGTAACTCAAAAGTGCAAGTAACTAACTTTGCTATATTTTAATGCAATTTCTATGTTTTACATGCATTAGGTATGCTGTTTGGCACTATTTGTTTTTCTCTAAATTGTATGTCAGTGATTTAAAAAAAGGAAAGAAACCTCTTTAGTTTTTTTCCATTTTAAATTAAATAATTCAGTGTAATGCTTCAAAAAGTGAAATCTAATCTCACATGACCTCTAAGGTCTTTTTGATCTCTGCTCTTCAAGATGCTAGGAGTCTATGACATGCTAAACACGCAACCCAAATCTGCCATGACCAAGTCGATTTCAGATTTCCATTGTTACCAAGCTTGTGGACTAGATGGATACGGACTTTGTAGAGTGGTTTATAATTTATCTGGTTGTCTTTCTGTGCTTAATCCATCTGTGGGAGTGACAGTTTGACATAATCACTAGCTTCAAATAAGTAATTCCATTCACTATCAGTTTTTAATTTTATTTCCTCATTCCTTTATTGATGCAGTAAAATGCTGGTTAATCTGCAGAGCCCAGGCAAGCCTGGTGTTGTCAGTATTAATTTCACACTACTGCATCTTCATGTTTGGTCTTATACAGTAATTAAAGGAAATCATTATAAAGTTGAAATTAAGCTGGGTATATAATCTTTGGTTTTAGTTTGCATGAGACCAATAGATGATTCATACCAGTCTTTATTATTTTCTTCACATAGCCAAGATTTTCTTTCTCTGGTAGAATATCTAGTCAGGTGCATTTCTTTGTCGATGCCGTTTTTATTTTATAGTGTGCAACCTTCCCCCAAATGCCTATCTGTTAGGCAGATGGGAGTTATTCTTTTAACTCTGCGAAGATTTAAATTTTCTAAGAGCAGTGGTTCTCAAAGTATGGCACCCAAAGGAGTAGCATTAAACTCACATGGGGTCTTAGTCTGTTCGGGCTGCTCTAACAGAATGCCATAGACTGGTGGCATATCAACAACAGAAAGTTTATTTATCTGGTAGCAGATGACTGAGGTTAGGGTGCTAGGTCCGGGTGCAAAGTGATCAGTTGAGGACCCTCTTCCAGCTTTCAGACTAATAATCTTTCATTGCATTCTCCCAAGTTGGAAAGAGGGTTAGGGAACACTCTGGGGTCTTTTTCACAGGGGTCCTAATCCCATTCATGAGGGCCCCACCCTGTGACTTAATTACCTCCCACAGGTTCCACGTCCTCATACCGTCACTTTAGGATAGTAACATGAATTTTAGGGGGACACACAAACATTCAGTCCGTAAACACGAGGTCTTGCTAAAATGTAAATTATGTCAAATCAGAAACCCTGGAGACAGGGCCCAGCAATCTCTTTTAACAAGCCTCCTAAGTGATTCCAATGTATGCTAAAATTTGAGAACCACTGAGTTTGACTATTTATTTACTTATTTAGAGTTAGAATTTTTAAAGAATTTCACTCACTGTATCTACTTTACCATCATGACATCCTGTGGAGTGGCACCATTAATCCCATTTTATAAATGAAGGAAGAGGGGCTTAGAAAACTTCAAAGAGTTGCTTAAATTCACAGAACTGGTAAATTGTAAGACTTGGATTTAAACCTGAAATTTCATAATGTTTTTTTCTGCCATGTTTATGGATTTCAAAAATATCTCAAAGGAAATATCCTGTGGATGCCCAGTATATAAATGAGATAACATCAGATCATTCTTTTATTGAAATGAAGTTATATGGGAGTATACCTTTCATAAAATCACATCCACTTAGTCCACATCCCTTTTCCCCATACACACACACCGTCACCTCTTCACATAGTGGACACTCGGCTGTCTGGGTAGATTCTTCAAACGATAATACACAGGCTCCACTTTAGATTCTCTCCTTATTGGTAAATGCCTTGAATGTCATGATAAGTAATTAGAACTTCAGTGTTACAAATCGGTGAGTCTGCCCTTCAGTGCCATGGATGGATACTCAGTTGTGGAGGGACAACTGGAATTTTGCAAGTGGTCCACCCATCTAGAAGCATGGGAAGCAGTGACTTTAGACAGGATGAATATCTTTCAATATGTAACACAAAGATTCAGATGCCTAGAAATTAATAAAATACCGATTTATGTCAGGGTACACTAGATTCAGAGTAATTTTATGCCATCATGGATTTCCTCAAGCAACAGATTCCAAAAGTTCAACTACCAGCACATAGGCATTTGCAGAGTTTATTGATGTTATAAGGGAAATTTGGACTCAAAGTTTGGCATTTCTTGCCATTTATGCTTCTTGGTCTATACCACCTGTCTTCATTCAAATTCAGGGCTTAATTTACCTTGACTATCAAAATAACTTGGGTGACCATGTAATTTATCATCTAAACTAGGATACTTTTGAGAGTGAAAGAGGGCACTATTAATAATTACACTGGGATAGCTGCCATAAACCAGGGCAGTCCTAAGCAAACAGAGAAGTACGGTGATCCCAGCAAAAACCACTTCCTTCCCACCTCTGGCCTCTGTCTTTTGCTACCCAATGTGCATTCGGTTTGCATGGTTAATACATAATCCTGGTCATGTCACTCCCTTGCTCAAAGGTCTCCTCATTCCCTGACACAAGACAATTTTAGGTTATTTACACTGACATTTAAGATCCTACAGGATGTCAGGATTTTCATTTTAGTCACTTTCTCTAGTCAAGACTGGTTACATAATTGTTGAGGGCCAGTGAAAAATGGAAATCTAGGATCCCTTGTCCAAAACTAATTACAAATTTCAAAATGGCAACCACAAGGTAATAAGCCAAGGGTAGGGCCCTGTGTAGCTGTACAAGTCATATGACCAGGGAATCTGACCTGGCCTCCAAGTAAACCAGCCCATCCGCCAGCCTCTCACACATTTGGCACTCTCCTCCCTCTCTCAGGTCCTCCTTGGAATGCCTCATTCCTCGTTTCTATCCTTTGAAACTCAATTTGTACTTTGAAGTCTGGCTTGGAAACTGTTTCTTCCCCCATAAAGTCTATCTTAATTCCACTCATTTCTTCTTCCTTAAAACCCCCAATTCTGTTTTATCTGCCTACTTCTCTTGGGTCATATTGTATTACTTTGATCATCTTCTGTTACCTTAATCATCCGCACCACCTAGTTTCCAATTCAGTTTAGTTATAGAAACACAGTAAGAATTCCAAGAATCCTTGCTGAATGAATGCACTGGCAAATTTTTAATTTCACTTCATTTCCAAATATGCAGATTATTATTATTTTCTGACAATAATCCCAATTTCATTATACATTCTTTAATATTGCCCAAGTATATATTGGCTTATCTTCATTTGGAGGAAATTCTTTGATTTTTACTTCAATGTATACATATACTACCTAAAATTTCCTTTCTTCTTGTACAGTGTGGAAAAGGAAAATGCTACTCACTAGGCACATATCAAGTGCCAAATAATGTAATAGAAACTTTTACAAAATATATCTAACTTAGTACTTGCAAAACCCATGTGTTAATATACCCAGATTACAAATGACGAAATAAAGATCCAAGGAGGTAAAGTCATCTGCTCAAAATCACACAGTCAGTGAGAGAGTCAGAAGTTAGAACAATATCTGTTGGTCTCTGTCTGTGCTTCCCACCATACAACACTACTTTCATAAGAACAGCTCTAAGTGATAGGTAGTAACAACCTGTCAGTTTAACATTCAGTTTATGAAAAGATGGCAACGAACTGCTAAAGTCTATGACTGGGCATTTCCACAGTGGCATCCACCTGGCTGAATCTGTTCCCTATGTTTCAGGTAAGGAGATGAGCCATCCTCGGGCTATGGTCAGTTCTGAGGCCACTGTAGGCAATTAGGTGGCCTGGCAGCATGGCCAAGGGTATCCACACAATCCTAATCTCCTTTCTCTTCTGAATAGGACAGGATACATTACAACTTTATGCTGTCTCTAGTAATGTTCTGCAGACTGTAAATATTTGTTGGCTAAAAGTGAGTAAATGGAGACATTATAAAACTCCTGAATTCCCACAGTTGACTCTAATTAGAAACATCTCAGCCAACAATTCCAGATGTAAATACACACTCAGGATCCTACAAGGGGCCACGCAGCCCCTCTACCACCCAAGGCCAGCCTCCCTTAGGCAAAGATGGTTTCTTTTCAGAGATCCCAAATCTTGATTACAACATATCCTTAGTTGTTGAATCTTGATGGTGTTACAGATCTTGCCTTTGGATCAGAATTCATAATTTTGATTATGTGCAGCCCCAAGAATTGCCCTCAGAATCAACACATTTCATTTGCATTTGACACTTAGGAAATAGCTGGTGCTCAAGAGAAAAAAAAAACTCATGGTTATGAGAAGCTCACTTTAGGGCATTTACTCTGGGTGGAAGTGAGGGCCTAAGGTCTCTAGGAAGTGGGAACAGGTCAGAACAATCAGAAAGGGTTATGTTTAACTAACTAATTAGAAACCTCACTCTCTAAAATAAGGAGGCCCTCGTAAGCTCAACTGTACCCCTGGGGTGAATGGGGCTTTTTAACTCATACTTCAGAGACTGTCTGCCCCCATTTTCTCTTCAGATCCTGTGTTATTTCTCAGATTTTCACTTCACTTCTGAGGCAGATCACAGAGACAGAAGAAGAGTTAGTGAGACTATTTCCCTTCTAACACTAGTATTGATCTGTTCTTTGAGATTCAGCTCTAAAGTCAAATTTCTCTGAAGTTTCCTCAATTCCCAAAGAAGAAGATACAACATGTTGTAGTAGAAAAGATTATGGAGTTTGGATCAAGTTCAAATGCTGATTCTTTGATCTACCTGCTGGTGACCCCGAGCACATAACCTAACTTCTCTGAGCCTCAGATAGCTTGGATGATGATCCTTACCCAATCAGATTTTTATGTGATGGTACCTGGTTAATAAATGTTGGTTCCCTTCCCCTCACCATATCCCCATTGTAACCAGTACCATCATTAACTTATTTTAGACTTTCCTTATATTCGGGTTTGAAAATACATGACTTGTGTTTTCTCCTATGATGCAAACTGCCTTTCAAGAAAGGGAGATGTGCATCCTTGTAGGCTTCATGTATATTTTACAACATATGTTCAGTGCATGCTCTTTACAAGGAATTATTTTTTATTCATGGAAAAGGAATAAACTTTGCCTCAAAATGCAAAGCAAATAATCACTAATATAGACATTTACCCAAAGAAGATATACAAATCATCAACAGTTATATAAAAGGGTGTTCAACATCATTTATCATCGGGCAAATACATACCAAAAGCATAATGAGGTCACCTGTTAGAATGACTATTAGAAATAAAACACAAAGGGGCGCCTGGGTGGCGCAGTCGGTTAAGCGTCCGACTTCAGCCAGGTCATGATCTCGCGGTCCGTGAGTTCGAGCCCCGCGTCGGGCTCTGGGCTGATGGCTCAGAGCCTGGAGCCTGTTTCCGATTCTGTGTCTCCCTCTCTCTCTGCCCCTCCCCTGTTCATGCTCTGTCTCTCTTTGTCCCAAAAATAAATAAACGTTGAAAAAAAAAATTTTTTTAAATAAAAAAAAAAAAAAGAAATAAAACACAAAAAGAAAAAAGGCAAGAAAGAGAAACAAAATAACAAGTGCTGGCAAGGATGTGGAAAAACTGGAGCCCTTGTGGACCATGTGGGGGAACATAAAATGGTGAAGCCTCTATGGAAAACAGTATGAAGGTTCCTTAAAAGTTAAAAAGAGAGTTACCATATGATCCGGCAATCCCACTTCTGGGTATTTATTTATTCAAAGAATTGGGAATAAGATCTCCAAGAGATATTTGCGCTTTGACATTCATTTCAGCATTCTCTACAATAGCCAAGAAATGGAGACAATCTGAATGTCCATTGACAGAGGAATGGATAAAGAAAATAGAGTATATACATACACTGGAGTATTATTCAGCCTTTGGAAGAAGCAAATTCTGTCATATGCTAGAACACTGATGAACCTCAAGAACATGATGTTAAGTGAAATAAGGTAGTCACAGAAGGACAAATACTATATGATTCCATTTACTTGAGATATCTAAAACAATCAAACTCATAGATGCAGAAAGTAGATTGATGGTTGCAGGGGCTGGGAAGGGGGAAATGGGGAGTTGCTTTTTCAAATAGGTGTAGATTTTCAGTCATGCAAGATGAAGAAGTTCTAGATATCTGCCGTACAACAATGTGCATATAGTTAACACTACTATATTGTGCACTTAAACAATTGATAAAAAGATAGATTTCATGTTCGGTGTTTTTTACCACACACAAAATTATTATTAATAATAATAATGAATACTAGATCTGGTTGCTTGTAAACTTATATTTAGTACTTTCTTAAAAAAACTTGAAAGAATGGAAATATTTTTAGTGCCTTACTATTTTAATACCCTGGGACTAAAGAAAGTCAAAATGTAGTATTCTCTGACCAGCACTAGCCTCTAAATAGTCGTCCTTGATCTGAGTATCACAACAGTCAAACCAAGAGATCAGACCATATATAGTTGAACAGTTAAGAGCTCAAGCTAAAACGGCAACTGTCAATCTCATCTCTTACTGGCTTCTTCCTTTGAGCAACTTACCTTTATTTACTCAGATATACAATGTAAATAACAGGGCACCTGGGTGGTTCAGTTAGTTAGGCATCCAGCTCTTGATTTTGGCTCAGGTCATGATCTCATGGTTCGTGAGTTCAAGCCCCGCTTCAGGCTCCAAGCCGAAGGTGCAGAGCCTGCTTGGGATTCTCCCCCTCGCTCTGGCCCTCCCCTGCTCTCTCTCTCTTTCTCAAAATAAATAAATAAATTTTCTTAATAACATTTGAAAAATGAATCAAATGCAGATAATAATAATGCTTCTCTCATAGTATTGTTAGAATGATTACATGAGAGAATACATCTAAAGCACCTAGCTCAGTCAATATAATACTATTAATTTGGACTCACAATAGGTAAAGAACTCAGATTGCACATGAGAATGCGTGTGAATGTGTTTGCGCACTTAATTATCTTGTTTCATGCAGGTTAACACTGTGAAAGCATAACCCTCATATTTCTGCCCATGATGTATTTATTTTGTCAAATTCAAATTTTTTTCAAAGTGAGTCACTTTAATCTTTCATCTACAAATTATGAACTCTTTTTAAGACAGATTACATCTACTTTTTTCTGTTCTGATCTCCCTTCCTTTTATCTACCCCCAAATCTAGCAGTATAGCTGATCTATTGTAGGCTTTCAGCAACATTTTTTTGAATGAATAAATATTTACAAATTTAATTTTTAAAATTTCTTAGTTTATTTTGAGAGACACAGAGACAGTGTGAGTGGGGGAGGGGCAGAGAGCGAGGCTCAAGAGAGAGAATCCCAAGAGAGAGCTGCCAGCACAGAGCCCGATGTGGGCTCGAACTCATGAAACCCCAAGATCATGACCTGAGCTGAAACCAAGAGTCAGACGCTTAATCAACTGGGCCACCCAGGCACCCCTATGGATTTAATTTTTAGAAACAAGTGCTGCAATTATTTCATCAGAAGAGAACGGAACTTGCTTGTTTCTTCTCCAAGCATTTCAAATCCTTGCCTTCTGAGGAGCTATCGATGAAAGAGTATTTCATAGAACTATACAGTCAGGAAGATTATAAGCGGCCTGAAAGTTCATTCATTATAGTTTATAGACCTATAAGATAGGAAATTAAAACCCGAATAGACCTATAGAATTGACTATCAAGGACTTGGGGCAGGGTCTTCTGGTGTCTATACCTGGCTGCATTTGACTAAGATCTCTGGCTTCACTACAGCCAAGACCATAGCTAATATAACAGCTTTCAGTGGACCTCAGAGTATTTCTGTCTATGGGGAAATATGTTAGCATTTACTCCATTGTACCCTCTTAACATCTCTTCCCTCCTCTCTTTTCAAAATCACACACACACACACACACACACACACACACACACGCACAATTTTACATTTGCAAAGTCCTTTTGACCACCAGGGGGCCTTCATGAGAAAGGGCAAGCCTGGGAAGAACTCTTAAGAGTTCCCCCTCATTCTGTCAAGGAACCTTTGTATGGATTGCTAGAATACGAAAAATATCACCTTTCAGAAACCAGAGGCTTTCCTTAAATGACAGTACTATAGCTGTGTAAAGTCATTCTGTCAGTAAAATATAGGTTAGCATAAAAATGTAGATTCAGTACATTTTCATTCACTCACTGAATTCACATTGTCATTTCCCTTCACAGTGACCGGATCGTTAATAATTTTAAGGAATTATTAATTTTTTGCATTTGTATGATTTATAAGGTATATAAGTGATTAATACAGTAGTATATGCATATAATTTATCATTATATGTTTACACATACATTGGAATAGGAGTTATTAATTTTTGATGAGATAAATGGTATTGTGGGTTTCTTTTAAAGTCTTTAGCCTTTAGAAATATATTTTAACTATTTGTGGATGAAAATGAAACAGTGTCCAAGATTTGGTTCAAAATATTTCAAAAAGGCAGAAGTATGTGGGAAAATAGATTTTAAAAATGTGGCCATGTGCATCATATAATGATCCAAACAATGCAAAATACTTTATATGTTACATGTCTATATATGTAATATAACCTCAAATGATATAGGTAGATGGGTAGAGTAATGAAAAGCTTATGACAAACCTCAACCATAAATGCTGGCCAGATTTTTAGGATAGGATTACAGATAATTTTTATCTTCTTTGACTTTTTTCTGCATTTTACATAACAAATACGTATGAGTAATATAATCAAGAAGACACTAGTGTTCAAAAATTACAAGTATTTGGAGACACTAAAATTGTATAAAGATGACATATACACATAGCTCCATCTACTTCCCTCTAGTATGTTATAGAATGTAGTCATGTCAAACCACTGCCGGGATTTAGCAAAAGGTTAGATGTTTTATATGCAAACTACAGGCAGGTTCTTTCTTTCCCCCATAAGTATTTATGCCTTAAGAACTTCCTAAAATAGTCTTCAGTCAAGGAAGATCACTTTCACCCGCTAGATATTTGGCCATGTTTGGCAACATATGTAGTTGTCACAACTGACATCTAGTGGGTGGAGACCAGGGATGCTGCAAAACATCCGACCGTATACAGTAGAGCCCCCACAACACAGCCCAAGTTATCAACACTCCCAAATTGAAAAACCCTGTCTTACAGTCGTATTATTTCAGACCTGGAAAAAGTCTTAGTTCCATATAGTACTTTCATAGTTAAGGTCAGAAAGCTAAAAATAATTCATTTTTCCCTCAATTAGTATAAAGTAGAATACTATCTACTAGTGAATCAGACCTGAATCAGTGAAAATCCTATAAAGAATAGCTCATGGTAAACATTTCTCCTGATATTTATATTTTGTGATATCTAGAGCCTTCAGCTGAGAAGATTCTTAACTCAAAAATGCTAGTGTAGTTAGCTTGGGCCTTTCCTTTGCCCAAAGTAAGTGCTCAGCGAATTAGTGCTCTAATCCAGAACATATTCATTCATTACAGTAATAAACTTGGTCTTTGCTTCAGAACTTGGCTCAAACTTCATTGCCCCAGTTAGACCTGTTGAAAGAGATTTTGTTAGGAAGACTTGTTATGAATGAATGATCCTAGCCAGTTATAAATGTGGAAGATCAATTCAGACACCAATTTTTCAGCAGTTTTAAATTGAACTCTCTCGATATCTTTGAGAAAACACAGAGCCTTTATAGAGTTACACAGAGGAGTGAAAACGACAAGGCTAACTAACCTACTGTACTTAGTGTTAGAGAAGTAAGGTTTCCAAACCTCAATAATACCAATGTAATATCGAAACAAGAACCAATAGTCAGTCAATGATTTAATGACTTATGCATGCATTTTAAATAGTTCCTTACAGAAAATCAAGCCCCAAACCGTCCTCATAGATTCATGAGTCTGAGCATGGGCTTTCAATGGTTGGCACCATCACAAAAATAGAGGTGGTCATTCATGTTATGCCTCCAGTGGGAGAATACATCACCACGTGTATTTTTTCCTCCCTTCCAAAAAAAGAACTTGAGTTTAGTCAAATCTCTATCCAACTACCAATTTACCCAAAATCCAGACAAGAATTTCTATGGATCAAATGACCCATGTTTAAGAAACATTTTCAAAAGGAATAAAGGTAGAGGAAGAATGTTTAGATGAAAAAGACTTACATAGCACATTAATGAAAAGCAGGCAAAATACAGTGCCTAAGAATGCATATTTGAGTGGAAAACTGAAAATTTTAAAGAAAGTTATTAAAATATAGGGCAGAGGTTTCTCTTAGGTAAGAAGAAGAGTGCTTGATTCATACAGGATACCTGGTGTATCACTTGAGTTACTTTCAAATATCTGTGTCTTAATCTAAGTGATAGATGCATCATGAAAAGCTATTAAGCTCTACATATGTTGTATGCAGTTTCCTGTATATCTTATAACAAATATCTTATTAAAATTTTACTTTACAATGAATAATTATTTTATAAAAGCAAACCATTTATAGTCTAACATTTGCCCAAATAGCTGAAGTTGTCTCGCATACAGAATTGGGGAATGACATACGAAAGTCATGTGTAGTGGCCATGTTACATAAGGTAGGCATTGCCCACTGAGATGACATCATGCAAACAGAGTTTGAGATAAATGTTCTTAAGCTGTACTTTCCACACACATTCTTTGCCTCACATTCATAGTGTCTTACCACTTTAACTGACACAAGCTGGGGAAAAAATGACTTTTTAATATAAAAGGTGGGTGTTCCCATAATTGTAGTGCTTAATCACTATTTCTATGACAGTTTACTACCATTGGAAACTCATATCTCTAATCCATCATGTGTAATGATAAGTAATGCATGTTTAGCAAAATTACATTAGCATTTCATTAAATATACACGGTAAAATTGGTGACATTTCAAAGGCCCTAATGACTTGTCATTTACTGGAATTGTTTAGGTCAGTAACTGTGATGGCATTGCCCATTTTTAGCCAAGTCTCAATTACCCATCAGTAGATGATCCACAAGACATTGCGTTATAATTCACATCAACAGTCATTTCTTCTTGGCTGCAGATGTAAGTCTAGAGGGACGCTTTAGAAAGCATTTGCTCCAGTGCCCAATTACACGATGAGGAAAATAAGACTCAACCAGATTAAAAGACTTGTCCAAGGTCAATCATGTGATAAATGCTGAAAAGGTGAGACAAGAATCCAGTTTTGCTTGATGCCTGGACCAGCGTTCTCACCACCAGAACCTCTCAAATAATTTACACGCTGTGCTCTTTTTCAGATTTTTCAGGATTTAATCTGTTTAGTGATGTTTACACCACACATGTTACTTGTGACCCAGAAATACTACCACTACCACTACGGCTACTACCATGTAGGGGAAAACTGTACTTCAGTGGAAAAGTATACAATCTTTAGCACATGGCTCTTCATTTTAAAATTTTGAGTCCATGGAGCTGTTTTATTATTTTATAAGCTGTAGATAACATGGCAATGTAAGAAGATCTCATCTGTAGATATGTAAGCTCTACCCAGCAAGCATTCAATTATTCTCCCTCCTCCCTTCCTCCAGAAGAGGCCAGTTTTGGCCCCCTTTTCACATTCATTTTGATATTCCTAATTAATTAGTGTATGTAGGGGTGCCTAGGTGGCTTAGTCAGTTGAGCGCCCAACTCTTGATTTCCACTCCATGCTGGGCAATAAGCCTGATAAAGATTCTCTCTCTCCCCACTCTACCGCTCCCCCCCATTTGAGCATTCTCTCTCTCTCTCTCTCTCTCTCTCTCTCTCAAAATAAAAAGAGTAAAATAAAATAAAAATAAATGTGTATATTCTTTGGGTTCCCTTTTGAACTTGTTATAGCATATGCTTGGTTTCTGATTAAGAAATTAAATAAAATTTGCCATATGTTCCAAGGGAACCTGGGTGGCTTAGTTGGTTGTCTGACTCTTGATTTTGGCTTAGGTCATGATCTCATGACTTGTGAGATCGAGCGCTGTGTTGGATTTAGAGCTGACAGCACTGAGCCTTCTTGAGATTTTCTCTTACCCTGTCTCTCTGACCCTCCCCTGCATGTGCACTCTCTCTCAAAATAAATAAATAAACATTTTTTAAAAAAATTGTCACGTGTTCCTTTTATATCTCTGTAAAAGTCGTGATTTGACTGTTTTTCAAAAATTACCTTTTAAAACTGTTACTACTATTATTATTACTCTTATAATTTCTACTACAAGAGATATTAATACTACTGAATTAATTAGAGGCCTTATGCTAGCAGAAGTTCACCATAGTCTTCAAATTGGGCCAATAATTTGCTTGCTCACGTAATCTTCACAAAAAATTGTAAGAGGTAGATAATCCTATTATTAACCCTCTTTTATGAAGGAAGAACCTGAGGCACAGAGAAGTTAATTCACTTGCACATGTAACACAGTGGGTATCTTGCCTAGATTTTGATATCCAGTTGCATCTAACCCCAGAACTCATGCTTTTAGTTATAATACTATACTGATTATTAACACAACACCACTTAAGCAAAATTATTACCTCCACTGGAGAATGGAAGCAGAAATATCAACCATCTATAAAGAGGTTGGACAACTCAAGTTAAGCTGAAGTTTGTACCGGTTTATCATATGACTTTCTTCAAATGTAGACTGAAATATGGGAGCACCTAGGTGGTTCAGTTGGTTGAGCATCAGACTCTTGATTTCAACTCAGGTCATGATCCCTGAGTCCTGGATTGAGCCCCACATCAAGCCCCACGTCTAACCCCATGTCAGGCTCCACACTAAGCATAGAGCCTGTTTGGGATTATCTCTCTCTCTCTCTCTCTCTCTCTCTCCCCTCCCTTATTCCCCAGTCCCCCACTCTCTCTCTCTCTCTCTCTAAATAAAAAAAACAATTAGACTGAAATATGTATCTGAATCTGGGCAGTGATGAGGGGGGGAATCGCCACAAAGTCAAGACAGTAAAGTTGAATCTATTTGACCCTTCTAAGTTTATTATTAAATAAAAAATAGTTGAATACCTAAGGTAACAGAACTCTAAATAATGAGGTGCAGATATGCAAGAAAACTTATTCTCCACATGGCGGTAGAAAAAAAAAAAACGTGTTAGAATTTTGCTATCAGAGGTTATGTATTTCCTAATTTCCTACATTGTTATTTAAAATTGTGATTAGACAATATCACTGAGTAACTGTACTCTCTAGTTATATACAAATGCACCTTTATTTATCCAACAGAGGCACTTTCAAGAGGTTACCTCTAAATATTTTCATTCAATAAAATAATATGTAGCTTTCTGATTTTATCATTTGTCCTTATCACTTTTACACATCATCCATCTTTAGGTTTTTCATCTGTGCATTTCTGAATCTTACCAATTTCTCCATTTTCTAGACTTCTAGGGCCTTCTTTTATATTTTCCTTTTGGAACCAATCACATTCCACTTTTATTTATTGTCAGGGTCATTTTCTCCTGAATTTTTGCCTGCAGGGGCACTAGCAAGAGGACTTCCCAGTGACATGGAGGCTTTAAGTTCAGTGGATCCTTTATGTGTCCACTGATGGAAACATTCCACCATTGAGAATCTGAACTTCTAATCAGGCAGTAACTAAGGTTACTTAGAGGTAATGAGAAACATAAATCCGCAAGTGGGTTGGTCATTAAGAATGATGATGAGAGATTAATGATACTTCCACCCATCAGTTCCCAGACTTGTGTGTTCTAGCTATTGGGTCAACGTATATCAGTGCCAGGTTCAACCTACATCTACATTCTGTAAGGTGTTGTCTCTGAGTACCACTGTAGAATTTTCCATATCTGTCTTCTCAGTATCATGTTCCATTGTTTATAAAGTGCAATGCATTTTGTCTCCTAAGTTTTCTTGCATAGTGCCATTGCCTTATTTCAAGTCTTTATTATCTACTTGGATTTTGTAACGCCTTCTAACTAGTCCTTTGCCTTCTAACCTTTGTAACGCCTTCTAACTAGTCCTTTGCCTCCTCGCCATAAGGATGATCCAAATGAAATCCGCCCCCACCCCCGAAACTATTTCTAGATCTACATTTGGACCTGCTTCCAATTCCTATTGCCTTTTTACTACATTACTCATTATCCCACCCACGGCTTCAGCTGGCTCTTCAAACTTGACCACAAGCATTGATTTCTGTCTACCTTGGTTGCATGATCTTACTGTGTTTCACATCCTCCCTGTGGCTACACTGCCTTAAGCTATCCTGGTCTGGTCTAGACTTGGACAAAGAGCACTAAGCCTAAACTGGACAGTTCTCCTGCCACGTGTGTCCTGGTCCACCAAGAAGGATTGGGACACTTCTTACCACTAAACTGGCTAAGTTATTTTATGCCATGGATGCTTTGTACACGCCATTCCCTTTGTCTCAATGTCCTTTGCTGCTTCCTATCAGCAAGATCACTGTTCACATATTGTTTTCTCTAATAAACCTCTCTTAGGAATAATGAAAACATTCAGGTCTTCCTATAATCTTTGACACGTATTAGTAATATAATACTTTGTTGCATTAATAATAACATAACACAGTAATAACACTATGGCACCAGATTTATTAAACGCCTTTTACATGCTGGGCTCTGGGTTAGTATCATTGGTCTGTGCAAATCAGTCAACTCCCAAAGCGTGCGTTTCTTAAGGAGAGGAATGTCATTCAATGTCTCAGATATAGTCCATTTCAAGCCTTGATGATTGGTGTCTATAAATGATTACTGAACTGAATTAAATTGAATTGTTTGAGATTTCTAAGTTTACCACCTTTTCCTTCTACATGGTTAACAAAACAATAATTCTTTTGTATTAAGTCACTTAATGCTGAAATTGCAAACTTAATTCTTGCCTGAAATTCATTCTTCCAAACAGCTGGCTTCAGTCTTGTGTAACAATTGCATTTACTCTGATTGTAGTTTTTTATCTCCACAATAACAGCTTCCAGGGCAACAGAAAGAACTTTAAAACTCGTTATTCCAGTAGGGATTGGTGCAGGTGAGGGCCAAAGAGAGCAGGCAAAAGCCCCGTCATGTTGGCTCATGGAGTGTTTGCTGTACTTTGCTAGGTATGCCGGGGCCTCTGCTTAACTGAGTTGAGGATTAAAGTATTGAACAAGCAAAGAATTGCTCAACTCCCTGGATAGGTGGGTCTCATTCAGTATTTGACAGGTAACTCTGTCATTTGAGTGCAACCTGTGCTTGGAAAATCTCCGTATGTCCTGTGCAATCTCTGCTGCTTACCAAAGTTGATAACATTTAGTAGTCCGCTCATGGGAAACAGAGAGTCTGCCTTGCCTCCAGGCATTGAAGCCTGAAACAGATTAAGTTTCCATCTCTCCTCTGGCTGTTTGGGTCTGAACAATCTCTAAAACAGTCCAGTAAACAGGCAGGCAAGACTCTACTTGAATTGCAACCCTATTTCTAATCGAAAGCTAAGGACTTAGGAACTCACACACCAGGTTGGAGCATGTTAGATCTATAGTAAAGAATCAAAGATCTGCAACTGAGACATGGGGTAGGGCAAGGCAGCGCTGTTGAATTAAAATGGATGCATTTTTCAACGGGTCTCAATGTGAAAAGGCTGGTTCAGAAAAGCTGCAGAGCACTCAGAAAGGGATCTGTGTCACAGCAGAGTGGCAGCGGGCCTATGTAAATTAAAGGTCGCAGCCAATGTAGAAAGCATGTTTCCAGCAAGTAAATAATGCCATTTAAGGAGACAGATTGCTAAAGCAGCCTCGCGGCCTAATGGGAGCCGAGTCACTCGTTCGACAAATATTTACTTCTGGTCTTGGAGCTGACACAGCAATATATGCTGTACAGTGGTGAGCGACAACCCCACCCTGGGGTTCCACTGTTTTTATATAGGACACTAACAAAAAACAACATAAAACAAAGAGATTTTTAAAAATCCTGTAATTTGTAATAAAAGCCCGAAGGAGACAAAAAAGTGCTGTTCTGTTTCTAACGATAGAGTTACTTGGGCAAAGTATGGACAGATATGCTTATTCTGACCTATATCTGTCGAGTTCTGCCCCACCCACTCCCCCAAAATACACACACACACACACACACACACACACACACACACACACACCCTAATCTTTGTGACCCTTCACTTGAGGTCTGTTCCAACTGTAAATGTCTACTGGTCTTTCTGGTCTTTCTCACCATTCAAGATGGGAGACTAGAGGACCTGAATTATATTTAAGAAGGACACAACTACCTATTGAGATATGGCTTTAAGCTTCAGTTTAGAAGCTTCAATTGTCTAGATCAAGATGATCTAAATTACATAAGGTGGACAACCGACAAGTTCTTCTATTTCATTTAGTCCAGGTAGCCACAGATCCTGATTGCTTAATATCGATAATAATTATAATGTCACCTTCATGCAGGCTGTGGTGATTCTGTTAACAGGCTGAAAGACAAATATACAGAAAAGAAAAGAAAAGAAAAGAAAAGAAAAGAAAAGAAAAGAAAAG
>NW_024412413.1:28322426-28592189 GCF_014898765.1 Herpailurus yagouaroundi | reverse complement strand
AAAGAAAAGAAAAGAAAAGAAAAGAAAAGAAAAGAAAAGAAAAGAAACAGAAATAAAAGAAAAGAAAATATACAGAAAAGAAAATATACAGAAAAGAAAAGAATCGTAGTGGAGCTCACATGAAGTTATAAGTAATAAAATCAGCATTAAAAGGTACAAACCTAACATTGCCACGTGGCAGAACCAATCCCTGTTGACAGAATGACCCATATATTATGCTTATGAAATGTCCTCTCTCAGAGTGGACATTCCTGTCTTCTCTTCCAAAACAAATTCCTAATAATATCAGGATTTAGAAGAGTCAGGAGCCTAGCTGTGTGCCACACACTCTGTGACCGGTTAATGATATTAGGTTGTAAATCCTCCAAACACAAATATCCAATGTCATGTTCATATATCATATGTCACTTTCATATATCATACGCAAATGTCATTTTCATATATCATATGCAAATATAATTAGATGCACTGTACTTTTTGTTTCTTCAGCTGAAAGTATTTTGAAATTAACAGTAAAAATCAATAGCTTTTTTTTTTTCTTTTCCTTTGTTGTCTTGCTTGGCTTTTAAAATGAACTTGCAGGAAACAGATTTGAATTAATTCATGGGTCACAACACACGATCAGCACTGATCCACGCGTGACCCTCTTTTACTTTTTTAGTTATTTATTCATTTATCTCAAGAACTGATAAGCATCCGTGAACCCAAAATCCAGGCCAAGGACTAGAACACGGACAAGTGTTTACATGTATCTCTGCACTCGTCCCATCCTGTCTTCCTGCCTACAGTTTGCACCCAAGTATTTTGTATTTTATTCCCCTATTTTTCAATAATGGTCTTCTGACATATAGCATATGCTTCAGCAATGTGTTTTATATGGAGCTGTTTTTTCACTTTTTTAAAAGAAAGTGATATACAAAGTTATGTTCTATACAACTTCTAAGGTTTTATTTTTACCCAAAACTAGGTATGATTCATCCATGCTGTATATTGTGGTTCATTCATTTTCACTACTGTGTAATGTCACAATTTTAACGATTTCTTTTTATCTATTCTCCTCTTGGTGATTATTTGCATTTTACAGATGTTTAAATTTTCTTTTTGTTCTTATGAACAGTGCTTCTATAAACATTCTTATACATGTCTCTTTGTGCACATAAGCAAGTATGCCGCTTGAATTTTTATCTAGGGGAAGAACCGATAGGTCACAGGATATGTGAATGTTCTTTTTCACAAGACAATGCCAAATCGTTTTCCAAATTGGTTACCAACAATAGAGGAGAATAAAATAGTACAGCTACTGGGATCTACATCAGGCTTCATCGATCTGTCTCTCTCCAACAATTGATACTATCAAAGTTTTGTTTCAGTCAAATGGATGTAAAATGACATTTCCTTGTAGTCATGATTTATAGTAATCTGATTACTAATTAAGTTAGCTAAATATTCACGTGCTTGTTTTCTAATGGTTTTCCAATACGTTTGTTAGACAATCATACTAAGCAGCCTAATAGGGAGTAATTTATTCTGGGTAGGAAAGTGTTTCTAGCCCAACATTCTGTAACTTCGTTTCTAGAATATTAGCTTTTTCATAATCAATAAATTTACAGGCGTTCTATCCATATTGTTCGACCTGTGTAGCTAATCTATTTGCCTCTGCTGTGCACTTATAGTTTTACCGTCTAATAAACCCCAAAACTCCAGAATGAAAGCTGGTGAATCTCAAAGGCAAAGGATGTTTTCTAAACGTTGCTCTTCTTTTTGTTTATATATGGAAATTAGTTCCAACTTGTGAGAGCTTTCTGTGAATTATGGAGTTGAATCATGTTAGGTCTAAGATCTGTTCTTTGACAGATTGTAGACTTTTCTTCTATGTCTTCAAGTATCTCTACGTTTCTTTGAGGACTGAAATATACAGATCAATCTCAAAAAATCATAAAAAATAACTTTCATGTTCTTTCCTATTGCATAGGAGTTTATTTAACTCCTAGAACATATAGTTCATAAAATAACTTAAGCAGTTTCTCCTTGGGAAGTTATAAATCACTGTTCTACTGCTGTTGTCATACATAGGAGTGGCAGAAAACATCCACAATCTATTTCATGTACTCTATAATGGAAATACCAATTATTTCTCACCCTGTCCAAACGGTTGTAGGGAATGGTCTGATATGTTGTAGGTTTTTTTTTTCTTCCCTGGGTATCCAATATCAACAAACTTTTCAACCTTGCTATCAGAAAAAGGAGAGCAAGAAGTTGAGAAGAGAATTTAACAGCCAGAATTACAGAATCATGGAGACAAGTTGTCTTCAGTCCAAAGTCTAGGGATACTACCTCGTTTGAGGACTTGTGGCACCTCTCCAGGCAGAGTGATGATATATTCATAACCTGGTCATGATATGCACTCACTGGGAGAAAATGTAGAAATTATGTAGTCAAAACTCAGTTACTAGTATCTCACAATAAAAATCTTTTCCTTTTCACAATTAGCACTTGCTGTTATTTTTGGAAGAGATTAAAGATCAATTTGTTTTTGGAACTCATTTCAAATGTATTTGCTATATACTAATCAGCACAGAATGGTGTGGTTGCTTTTTAGAAAAAAAAATAGTGTTACAGTTGTAAATAATATCTCCTCACAAATTTACTTTAAATCAATTTGAACAATAAATAATTCTTAGAGGTCTTACATCTTTCATTGTATAGTTGTATAACAGCCAAACAAAACATAAGTCAATCTGAATCATTTAGTTGAATATCTTAATTTCTCCATTTTAACCAACGTAGATTTTGTGATTATTTCTTGTATAAATGTATTGCCGGTCATAAGTATAAACTAGCTCTTTTGTAAATTAAATAATTTCTACAAATTGATTATAGAATATGTTTTTATTTAAAGTGTCCACTTCTGGGGTACCTGGGTCACTAAGTCGGTTAAGCATCCAACTCTTGATTTCAGCTCAGGTCTTGATCTCCCAGTCATGGGATCAAACCCTGTGTTGGGCTCCATGCTGGGCATAGAACCTGCTTGAGATTCTCTCTCTCCCTCTGTCTCAGCCCCGCCCCCCCACTCTCTCTGGGACCCTCCCGCAAAAAAAAAAAAAAAAAAAAAAACTTAAAAAAAAATAGTCCATTAATGTGCAATTTGCTTTAAAGCATTAGATAGATAGATAGATAGATAGATAGATAGACATATACATATACATATATAGATATATAACAAGTTGTCTTCAGTAGATGTGAAGAATACTCAAAATGGTGCCAGAGTGATACATAACTGGAACAGAAGAGAAACAGATTAGAGTTAAGTAGTTAGTTACAGCTAAAAATGGAATTTTGGCAATGGAGTAGTACCATTCTTCAGATCATTCTTCAGATCACCTATAATAAAATCACATCTGAAGAATCAAAGTCCTGACATATGTATGTGAGCAGGTACTCACTGAATTCTGACTGAGTTAGAGGATATATCCCTTAGCTTTCCAGTCTCCAGGGTAAAATAGTGCTCTGGCATGTTTTAAACAATCAACTAACAAATATTTATTATCTACCACATGCCTAGTACTTTGAGGGAAATAAACAAACAAATCCTATCCTCAAAAAACACAATTTACACCAAAAAAAAACAAAAAAAACAAAAAAAAAAACCTTGTAAGCATAAAATAGTTTTTCTCTCTCTCTTTCTTATTTTGTGCATTATTTTCCTTTTCTCTCCTTTTTCATTTAGTCACTCAACAAATGTATTTATTTTATACTTAATGCAGAAAGTACCAAGAAGCCCTGTAGGGAATAAAAACATGAATGATGTAATTTATCTCTTCTTAAAAGAGTTCAAAATCTATTAGGGAACGTAAGTATTTGTATACAAGTAACTACAAGGACAGCACTGAATTTTCTGTTGGCTAAAATGAGTTGATAGATTTAAAATACTCAGAAGATTGTACACTGTATGTTAACTAACTAGAATCTAAATAAAAACTTGAAACTAAAAATAAAAAAACAAAACAAATTTTTTTTAATTTCTGAGAGAAAAAATAAATAAAATAAAATAAAATAAAATAAAATAAAATAAAATAAAATAAAATAAAATAAAATAAAAATACTCAGAACCCAGAGGTGGGAATGGAAGGAGGAGAAACTGAATAAAAGTGGCCAAAGAAACAAACTCCTAGTTATAAGATATGTAATTACTAGGGATGTAATGTACAACCTGATGACTGTAGTTAATACTGCTGTATGGTATATTTGAAAGTTTTTAAGAGAGTAGAACCTAAGAATTCTCGTCATTAGGAAAAAAAATCTTTTTAAATATTTTTCTTTCTTTTTGTATCTATATGATAAGATGGGTATTAATTAAACTTTTGTGGGAATCATTTCATAATATGTGTAAGTCAAATCATTATGCTGTATATCTTAAACTCATATAGTGCAATGTCAATTATATCTCAATAAACTATATAAAAAGAAAAATAGATAATAAAATAGTGCATTTTAATATGAAATCAAAAAGTAAAAATAAAAAAATTTAATCCTCAGAACAGTGCTTTGTCAAGAAAAACTCATTAATATAGAAAAACTCATTAGTAACTTATTATCATTTTACTAGTATTATTAGAGCTGGATCAATGTGGGTATGTAGGAGCTTGTCAAATGGAGAAGAGAGACGAGGGCATGGCTTCTACCTGTACACCAATATCCTTAACTCTGTGTGTCTTTAGAGCTTTCACCTTTCCTAAAGTTCAGATCTCTATTCTCAACTTTTTATGGCCCCTCACTCTGGATGACAACATACAGGCAGCACTTCAGGGGAAGGCAAGAGTAGAAATAGAAGATCTATCTTTGGAGATCTTCTAAATTTCAAGGATAGTAGAAGAAGGAAAAACCAAAGAAAACAGAGCTAGGGTGTTCAGAGATAATAAAATATCATTGGTGCCAAAGTGAAGACACACTTTAGGGCAAAATGGAAGCATTTATGCAGTCAGACTGATCCTTATGTGTTACAGGAGGAGTTTTCTCCCCCTACTTTAAAGTATACCTACACACAAGTGTTATATATCTATATCTATATCGATATATCTATATCTATAGATAGATCTATATCGATATTGACATCAATATCGATATAGATATATTGATATCGATATTGATATATCGATATCGATATAGATATAGATATAGATAGATATTTTATTTTCTGAGAGTCTCTGTAGCTCCAATATGTACAATGTACCTGTTTGCTCTAACCTCTCCTAAACCTAGGACATTTAATCATTCATGGAACCTGTGGGATTCTTTTATTTTTTTTTCTTTTTATTTTTTCTCTTTTTTTAATTTTTCCCTCAGAGGCTATAATATAAAAATTCACTTCTCCTCAAAACCCAGACTTGATGCCTCCTCCCTCATCCTTACTTATGGACATTATGTTCTACTTGAACGAGAAAGAGAGACCAAAGAACAACAGGTTTTTCCAGCTTTGCCCCCTCATGCCTACAATGTAACTCATCCACTCAGAATTTCCTCCTTTCGCAGTGAAAGAGGATTCCTTCTTCCTATTTAAAGAACTCTCTCCTGTGAATTCCAATGTCAAGGTCCTCAGGGACCTTGGTTCATTAGTTACACTTTCTCTTCCTTGTCCCTGTTTCCCGGCCCCTCCTCTTCTTCCTCTCTCTCTCTCTTCACTATCATCGTTTCCCTCACTCTCTTTCTTTCCCTCTTTTCCTCTTTATCCTTAGTCTTTCCCTAAAATTGATACACATTTTTATGTATATAGAGTTAAGTCTCTCCAACCCTGAATAAAAAATAAAATAAAAAATGACCCCATACTCCCCTCTACCTCTACTTTTTTACTGCCAAAATCCTTGAGGAATTTCCTGCTACTTGCTATCTCTACTTTCTAAGAAGCAATTTGTTTCTTACCCTGCTGTGATCAGGCTTTTGTTTCTGACTCTTCTGGAACTTCGCCTACAAAGGTCATCAAGGACTTTTGTCTTTCCAAAGGCAATGGGAAATTTTCAGTTCGGCACTGATATAACTATCTTGCAGCATTTGACCCATTTGACTAGTCTCTTCCCATTCTGAAAACTTCTGTCCTCTCTGAATCTCTGAAACACCATCCCTCTTGGTGCTTTGTACCTTCGTAGATGTCAGGCCCTTTTTGGCTTTTATTTGCCTTGATTTTTTTTCCTCCTGCCTTGGTTTGACTGGTGCCCTGGTTCCAGAATACATAGAATAGATTTATTAATTCTGTTTTGTATTTCCATCATGGCTGCCAAAACCCTCATTCAGGGGTCTTCTGTCACAAGTGCTATGTTCTGAACTCTTGCCTTCAACAAAGGCATCTAAACAAGGCAGGCCAGACCCTTAGCCAAGGAATGATATAGAAAAGAATGTAGGAACTGATCTGTATTTTGTAGCTATTGATGTAGAATTAAGTCTTCTCTGTGATAAATAAGATGTGGTACTCATTAACACCTTCATAACAAAAGATCCCAGAGAATTCCTTAATCCTTTCCACCATGTGATGCCCAGCAAGAAAACTGCTTTGTATGAACCAGCAAGTGGATTCTCACCAGACACTGAATCTGCCAGCCCCTTGATCTTTGGTTAGTCTCCAAAACTGTGAGAAATAAATTTCTATTGTTTGTAAGCCATCCAGTCTATGGTATTTTGTTACAGCAGCCTGAACTAAGGCAGAAATTAGTACTGAGAAGTGGGGTGCTGCTGTAAAAAACACCAAAAAAAGCAAAACAAACCAAAAACACCAAAACGTGGAAGTGGCTTTGGATCTGAGTGATGCATAGAGGATGGAAGAGTTTTCAGATGCATGCTAGAAAAAGCCACATTGTCATGAATAGACTGTTAGAGGTGATTCTAGAGAGATAGCTCAGAATGAAATAAAGAGAACTGAAGAGAAGACCTCAGTCTTCTTAGAGAATACCTAAGTATTCTTGAAACTTGAATGAATGTTAGTAGGAAAATGGATAGTAAAGGTCATTCTGATTAGTTTCAGATGAAATGAGGAATGCGTAATTGCACAAGGGAAGAATGACCCTAAAGGCAATTCAGATATCACCAAGGTGGCCCCTACCATCACAGGTTGACAGCTGGAGAAGTAATCCTGGAGAAGCAGGATGAATCATACCTTGAGTCTCAACCACATCTGACTTAGATGATATGTATATGAGAATTTGAACTTAGAATTTAGAGTTGATGCTGAAATGAGTTAAGAATTTGGTGGTTGTTGGGATGTAATGGATGTATTTTGCATGTGGTAAAACTGCGAATTTTGAGGATCTAAAGGCAGAATGCTGGGGCGCCTGGGTGGTTCAGTCAGTTAACCATCCAACTCTTGATTTTGGCTCAGGTCATGATCTCACTGTTCATGAGTTTGAGCCCTGTGCCAGACTCCATGCTGACGGTGCAGAGCCTGCTTGGGATTCTCTCTCTCTCCGCCCCTCCCCTGCTCACACTCTTCCTCTTTCCCTCTCTCTCAAAATAAATAAACTTGGAAGAAAGAAAGAAAGAAAGAAAGAAAGAAAGAAAGAAAGAAAGAAAGAAAGAAAGAAAGAAGAGAGAGAGAGGAAGGAAGGAAGGAAGGAAGGAAGGAAGGAAGGAAGGAAGGAAGGAGAAAAGAAAAGAAAAAAGAAAAGAAAAGAAAAGAAAAGAAAAGAAAAGAAAAGAAAAGAAAAGAAAAGAAAGAAAGTTATAGACTGAGTGCTTATGTATCCTCCCCCAATTTATATATTAAGTCCTAATGCCCAATGTGATGGCATTTGGAGATGGAAGTCTTTGGAGTGATTGGATCATGAGGGTAGAGCCCTAATGAATGGGATTAGTGCCCTTATAAAGACCCCAGAAAGCCCCCTCACCAATTCCACCATATGATGCATAGTAAGAAGACAGCTTTCTATGAACCAGGAGAGGACCCTCATGAGACATGGAATCCAGCAGCACCTTGATCTTTCACTTCCCAGTCTCCAGAACTGTGAGAAATATATTTTTGTTGTGTATAAGCCACCCAGTCTATGGTATTTTTGTCTAGCAGCCTAAACTGAATGAGACATAGCCCAATTTAAAAATGTGTTATGGACTTGAATAGACATTTCTCCAAATAAGATATATAAATGGCCAATAATCACATGAAAACATGTTCTACATCTAGTGACATTTGTCACTAGAAAAATGCAAATCAAAACCATGAGACACCACTTTACACCCATTAGAATGAGCAAAAAGACAGATAATAACAAGTGTTGATGAAGATGGGGAGAAAACATAACCCTCATACATTGCTTATGAAGATGTAAATTAGTGCAGACATTTTGTGCATTAATGCAGACATTAAACAAAATCTGAAGTATCCATGCAGTAGAATACAATACTGTTTAGCAATAAAAAAAAAAAAAATGAAGTACGGATACATACTACAACATGAATGAGTCTTGAAGACATTATGTTAAATGGGAGAAAAAGTCACAAAAGATAATGTATAATTCCATTTATTTGAAATGCCCTGAATAAGCAAATCCATGGAAATAGAACATAGAATAGTAGCAGTTCCCCAGTTGGTGAGCTGGGAAACAGAATGAAGAATGATTGCTAATCGATATGGATTGGGGCTTCTTTTCTCTTTTCTTTTTTTTTTAAGTTTATTTATTTATTTTGAGAGAGAGTGTGTGAAAGAGAATGAGCAGGGGAGGAGCAGAGAGAGAGGGAGACAGAGAATCCCTAGCAGGCTCCACACTGTCAGCATGGAGCCCAACGTGGGGCTCGATCTCATAAACCATGAGATCATGATCTGAGCTGAAATCAAGGTCAGATGCTTAACCAACTGAGCCACCCAGGTACCCCTGTGGTTTCATTTTGTAATTTTATAAGTGTTGTAAAATTAGACTATAGTGATGGTTGTACAACACAGACCCAGTCTGTGTAATAAATAAATAATAACATAATGTTTCTGTTCAGTAATAACAGAGACAATAACAAAAGCTCTCGAAAACTCAGGTAAATACCATAATGTTTGAAACAGATGAGAAAAAGGCAGAAACTGGATTTCAAGTCATGAAAGGGTGAAATCATCTAATATAGGTCCAGGTACCCAGGGAGTGTCCAGTAAATCAAAATTGATGATTCCAAGTTCCTTGATCTGATGTGGTCCTCCTGAGATCACAATATTCATCCCTCTACCCCATAAAATCAAACCCAGATAAGTGGACCATTTTCAGTGATGCTTTTATAGCCAAATTGGAAAAAAAAAACAAAAAAACAAAACAAAAAAAAAAAAAACAGGGCTTCACAACCTCTTTGGGTTATGGTTACTTGATCTGGGGGGATGCTGAGTGTTAGGGGTGAGAATTTCCTCTCTGAGTCTTTGTGATCATGACATTGAGCACTCTGATAAGCACCTCTTGGTAAGAGAGAGTGGTACCACAATAGAAGAAAAAGCGAACAGCTAAATGCTTCAGAGGAGAGCGTTCAAGACAGCTGGTGAGGTTTAGGACGAGCAGGGAAAAAAGAGTAAAGCCAACAGCAGGCAGAAAGAGTATGGAAGCAGTAGACAATGAGGAGAGAATAATGATAGAAAAATAAAAGGATATATCATAGAAACTTTGATAAGGCTGAAAAGTTTAGAGAAAAGAGAGGAAAAGTGGGGGGAAATAGAAAAAAAGAACAAAGCTGTGTCTTGTTTTTTCTTTTAACATGTCTTCTTCTTCTTTCTCTCAAATATTGATAAATATGGAGCAAAACAAGACATTTGGCCCTGACATCTGCTCTTTGCTTCACCAGCAGAAAGAGCATTTTACAATCCAATACTCAAAGTGATGGAAAAATGTTTAGAAGAATGGGGTAAGCATTACAATATCCAATTCTCCATAATATAGCTGTCCTGGAGCAGCAGAGGTGAATTGTTTACTGTGTTCTCATTAACTGGCTAATAAATAAATATAAATTATTTTTTTCTATCCAATTTATAATGCATATTAGTGACAAAAAATAATTATTTAGCTTGTTATTGACTAAAAATTGACAGAAGCAAAAGTTTTGATAAAATTTCTATCTGCAAACTTTGATTTAGAAGAAATGCACTTGGTAGATATAATGTCCATAAAATAACACCTCCAGTCTAGTAGCTGATTGTTGATACAAAGAAAACTCTCGATTAGAAAGCCTTCATTTTCACTGAAAATTTTCCATGGAAAATAATGATTCTGATGAGAATAATTTCAGCAAAATAAAAATGAACGTTAAGAAATTGGGTGCGATTTGAGTGCTAGGTGGGAAATTGATTAAGGAATTAAATTATCTCAATGGGGAAAACCGTCTTCTCAGTACAGATTCCTGTTGTCTGAGTACATTCCTCTCTCTGTGCCCTGGAGGTATTCCTGAGAGTGTGTGTTGCTGGCACACAATGAGCCCCTCTGTATCTATTTCAGAGGAAGCTTGATTTCGTTGTCCTTCTGATAAACAGTGTACATTTAAGAGAATAAGCAGCCCATATTCCCTGGGCTTGGCACGGGGAGGAAACAGATGATCTGATAGGTTTTGTTGCCTCTAATTTTTGTGACTAATATAGAGGCTCTGTTTGAAAGCACCCAGACCTGGCTCCATTCTGGTTTAGCTAAAAACAAATTTGGAACAACATGTACTCTTTCCCAAAAGCCAGGCCCTCAGAACTATCCTAAGGATAGTTGTGAAAAGCAAAAAGCAAGCCCAGTACAGTTCAGAGTGTCCATGAAACTTGCCAAAGGCCTAAAGAAAGTCAGAGGCCTAATTGGATTCAGACAGCGGGTCTAAGAGAAGTCCTTAAATGCTAACATGAAGAACTCTACCTATTCCTTGTCTTAAGGTTCCCCTATGGAAGAAGCATCTCTAGAGAAAGTCCTGTCTTGCCCATGCCCCCCTTACTCCCCTTTATGTGATTGGTAAATTGAAAAAAGGAACTGAGAGTGTTCTTCTCAACTCCCTCCTCTTATTCTCTGTAGAAGCCAAAGAGAAGCCCTCAAGGAAGATGCAATCTGAGCTTCTTGTTGCTATAAAATTTACAAGAGCACATAGCTGCTTGTCACTATGTTCATATCAGGAACACTTATTTATCTACCTCTGCCTGGTGAACACAGTGATGAATCTGTCCCATTCTGGGAAAAGATTTAGTAAGTCCATTTGCCACATATGTAAGTGATGTTTTCTCATGGGTCTTCATCTAAGATAAAGCTGATATTTTGATGACCATCCTGACTCCTGTTTCTTAGATGGTTCCAAACTCGGGCAAGGAAGAGGGAGTGTTGTGCATTAACTGCTAAAGTTCCAACATAAACCCCAATCTGCTCTCTTCACCCTCTAGCTGTTTCCTTCCATGGAAACTTGTGGAATTTTTGTTTATGGTGTGTGTGTGTGTGTATTTTTAGGCAAGAGAAATAGAAATAAGAATTTGGGGTGCTGCTAGCATTCTGAAAATCTTGTGTAAATGAAAAGCCATAAGCTTTTTTAAGTTTTTAGGACACAAAATTCTAAGGGAAAAAAGAGGGTAGTGACAAGAAACAGAAGTAGGTAGGGCTGGGAGACATATGTTCGTAAGGAACAGGCTTATTTCATGTACAAAGGACATTTGAAACAAATAATATGTATTTTAACATGTAGTCTCTGGATTATGTAAAATAAACATTCTCTTGAATGTTGAATGAATCTCCTCTTAATATCGCACAGACACCAATATATTTTTTATGAAATTGATCTCATATTTGAAAAATTGGTTTGAATCTCATGAGACTTAACTTTTAAACAAAATGGGCATTATTAGTAGTATCATTACTTCACAAACAGATGGTAGGTTTTCCTGTATTCCCAGGCCACGTTCGATTTATTCAATAATGTAATGGAAAATACTCTACAAGGAAAATGCGTGTACCCCCAGGGATTACATTTCTACTTATGCTTGCACTTGCCATCAACATCAATAAATACCAACAAAGTGTTACTGCAATTAAATGCAGAAAATAATTTTAGAAATCTTTGAGAAATAAAGGAGAAAAGTTCTGAAATAGGAAAATAAAGAATGCTTCTCTGGCTACATGGAGTGGCCCCAGAGGAAATTGTAAAGCTGGAGAAGTTTGTCTTTCAGTTTTTTATTTCTCTGGTTCCCTTGTAGGCACTTTATAATTTCATGCCTCCTTTTCAGGACCTTGGACTTGGCCTATCTTGGCTAAGACAAGGGGAAGAAAGCATCCCTACTCACTTTTCCCCAAGCACCTTAGTCCATTTGGCTTACTTCTATACACCCTTCAAGAATTAGCTGAAATACACACTAGAATATTACTCAGCTATAAAAAAAAAAAAGAATAAAATCTTTTCATTTGCAACAAGATAGGTGGATCTAGAGTGTATTATGCTAAGTGAAATAAGTCAGTCGCAGAAAGACAAATACTATGTTTCACTCATATGTGGAATATAAGAAACAAAACAAATTAACGAAGAAAAAAGAGACAAACAAAAGATCTGACTCAAATATAGAGAACATACTGATGGTTACCAGAGAGAAGGTGAGTGGGGGGATGGGTGAAATAGGTGATGGGGATTAAGGGTACACTTATCATGATGAGCACCAAGTAATGGACAGAATTGTTGAATCTCTATATTGTGCACGTGAAACTAATATAACTCTGTATGTTAATTCTACATGAATAAAAATATACATGAAAAAAATCTTAAAATTAAAAAAAAAAAAGAATTAGATCGAATTATCCCTTCTCTGAATTAGAGAATCTTCTCTCTATTTCTACAGTTTCCTGTGCATACTCAAACAGAATAAAAGGCATGTCTTTGCCTAAATGATAAACTGTAAGGTTTAGCCTTTGTGGGTATAGGAAAAGTCTGAGCTGATAATACCTACTCATAACCCAACAATCACCACAGACACATTTGTCTACCCAGCCTTCACCTCAGTCTAACCTTGCCCTATTATTCCATTTCAAGCTGAGAGAACTTGAGAGACAGAAGCTCTCTACCTGGGTATTTCTACCCATAAGAACAGTGTTCTCATCACAGACAGTTCTCCAATTGTTTTAACCTATATCCAATGCAAAGTTTCACTGAGATTACTAACAGGTGAAGAACCAATTAACCAATTTGAATTTTACCATTATCATTGGCATTGTCAACAAACACTTAATGAGTGTCCCTAGAGCACTGCACATTGTATTTGATGCTAGCGGTTCATCTTCTTTCCCCCAAAGGACATTTTAATGAACAGCCAAATAGCTAAAATGTAGACATGAAAAAGAAAGGACTAGAAAAATAAAAGGAATTAATAATTGGTCCCTAAGTAAAGAGCTGCCTGGATTTTTTTCATTCTTTATTTTTTCTTTCTTTGTTTGTTTGTTTGTTTATTCATTCATTCTTGAGAGAGAGAGCAAGCATGAGCAGGTGAGCGACAGGGAGAGAGAAGAAGAGAGAATATCAAGCAGGCTCCACACCCTACACAGAGCCCAACTCAGGACTCTGTCTCCCAACCCTGAGATCATGACCTGAGCCAAAATCAAGAGTCAGTTGCATAACCAACTGAGCCACCTTGTGTCCCTCATCATTCCTTTTAATATCAATAGCATAAGTCATTCTAAGATATAAAGAGATTTATTTACACACAAACTGAATAGAAAGAGAAAGATGATGTTATAGATTGAATGTTTGTATTCGCACCAGATTTATACATTAGGCTAATATCCAAGATGATAATATTAGGAGATGGGGCCTTTAGGAAATGAGTAGGTCATGAAGGCTCCACCCACATGAATGGGCTTAGAGCCCTTATGAAAAAACAAAACAAAACCCAGAGATCCCTCTATCCTTCTGCCATGTGAGAACACGGCAAGAAGTTGCTGTTTAGGAGCCAAAAATTAGACCTTCATCAGACACTGAGTCTGCTGGCACCATGATCTTGAACTTCCCAGCCTCTACAATCATGAGAAATGAATGTTGTTTATAAACCACCCAGTGTGGTATTTTTGTTATAGTAGCCCAAATGGACTAAGAGACGATGATGACATGCAAATGTGCATGAAGATCTGCAGTCTAGACAAAGGTGCATCTGATACACCTATATGTTCCTATGTCTTTATCTAGATAGTAGACATACACAGAGAGATACAACTGTCTAAAAAATCTTGTTAGCAGCTCTTAATATATTTAATGTAAGTGGATAATACCTTTGATTTTACTGATTAAAAATGGCGCTAAGAATTTTCCTGAAACATCACTTGAAATTCCTGATTCAAATGTGAACTCTGTGGTTAAAAAGAGTACAGCAATCTTGGATAAAACCCAAACAACAGCACTAACTTTGACTGAGGAACTGAATGAAGAAATTTCAAGGCTAAGTACAAATAGCTAAGGAAACATGTAAGCCTAGGCCTAATTTAATTTGTAAGCCCCAAAGTAGTAGGGGAATTAGTTAACCTAGTACAAATGAGTTTTCCAAAAGGGCTTTTTATCTTTAGCCTGAATAATGGAAAGTAAGTCCAGAACAGGTACCACTGGTTAAAAAAAAAAAAAAAAAAAAAAAAAAAAAAAAAAATTTCCCAAGCACTTATGTTAACATCGAGCACATTTTAAACAAAATTAAACATTGACACAGACCTCATTCCTGGGATGCAACACAATGTTACCTGGATAGTGTACTGGAAAACTGAAAAGTCTTCTTACCTAATGTGTGATATATTTGTCTACTCATTTAAGTGGCACACTACTTTGTTTAGAGGTCTATTTAAGAACTGTTCAAAGAACTAGAGTGGTGCCTAAAGATGGGGATAGGTCATAGAAGACTTCACAAGATATAAAGGTTTGAGCTGATTCTTAAAGAGCCAGGGGTTAAGAAGAGAACCTGGAGGAGAGGTCAGAATTGTTGCAGAGAAAATTATTTCAGACAATGGAAATTGAATTAACAAATGCCATGAGGCCAGAGAGAGAATGGCTTGTTTGAAGAACATAGAAGAGTTAAGAGTGGTCAGATTGCAGAACACAGGAGAATGCTTAGATTGAATCTGAAAAACTATCCATTCTATTCTAAAGAACTAGAAAATATACAGGCCTAAGAATCCCATCTTTAGGGATAGAAATCATATGACACTCATCACCCCCACAACTGTGTAGTGTTTATTGTCTGATATTTTCACCTCTGTTAACAATGGAACTTTTATCAAAACCTGAATACCAGTTGGTGGACAGAACACTGCTTTGGCTGTAAAATTCTCTAAACAATTTAAGTTTAAAAAAATTTTTAAGTAAATAAATACATATAGTTATGCCACAAGAAAGCCATCTTCCATTTTTACCAAATTCTCTTCTCTACCTACTAAGGGACTAATCTCATTATAAACCGCCCCCTGGAGTATTCTGTCTTTCCCACAAAAGAGGGAGGGGGAAAAAAAGAACTTTCTAGGGATAGTTTTGCACACAAATGACAGGCATAGGTTTCTAAAGGACGGTTTCCAACCTGTTAATAGTTTTCAATACACAACAGCTGCAATCCATGAAAGGGATAAATATTCATGGCACAAAGCATTTATATGTATCAAATGTATATTCATGAACAAATGGCTTCCCCTGCCTTTAATAGTGTTTGCTGTGCAGTCAGTGAAGAATGGACCAAGCTTCCCCTGGCTGCTACTGCTGAGTCTCCACCCCTCCATCTCCTCAATGTCAGTTCTGCAGTGGTTCCCAACAGGACAATAGCCATGAAAGCGAAAACACCAAAAATGTGCCCAGAATCACTCCGCACTCATTCCAGATCAGATAGCAGCAACACCCTGCGTCAATTAATGACAGGTTTTATATAGCTGCCAACTTATTTTTCAGGAAAAGCATTATATATTCAAGACTGGTGTGGCCATGTGTGCACCGTAATATCCATGGTTGACCCTCCTCTTTCAAGAATGCTTTGTCACTGCACCGCCTTCCCAACGGGCCTTCCTAAGAATACTGGAAGGGGAATTTGCATACACTGAATAACATTCTCTGGTGATCATCAGCATCCAGTAGTCATGGCCTCCATCAGAGTGTTCTGTGCAGCATGGAGGCAAGATAATGGCAGTGCAAACTATTCAACACAAGTCTTTGTTATTCATAAGGGTTGGTGGATGGTATGTGCTTTTGAAAATTGGCATATTGTTTGATAAAAGTGTTGTTTGCTCCATTAATTTCTCCAGGAGGGAGGAAAGAATAGAACCAGGTGAGGAAATGTGCCTTTTGTTGAAAAAGAATAAGGAGTCATTATAAGGTTTTAGGGCATTGCACAAAGCCTGCTAAAAATAAAAAATAATACTAACAATAAGGAAATGAAATCATTTAAATTGTAACACGCAGGCAAGGAGCTGTCAGCTTTGCAGACGGGGCCTCCTCACTTGCTCTGTTAATTCTTGGTCATCTTCCCACCTTCCTTTATATTCACAGGAAAATAAGTCCATCTCTATCAGAAATGCCAACTTTCCCCTTTATCTCTCATGGCCTTTGTTCTTGATCCATTCTAAGAGATGTGTTTTTAAGACCACTAAGAGAAACTGAAAATAGGATTCAATATCATTCCCTCCCACGTGTTTTTTATAAGGATACCACCTGTATCTGAATTTTAGTTTTTATAGTTAAAGTATACCTATCCTTCTTGGTAGTTTCTGCAATATATTGCATCAGACTCTGAGTTGTAGTCTACTATAAAATATGAAAAGATTTTAGCTCTTTATGCTAAAGACTGAGATTGCCTATAATAACTGGTGAGGAGGAAGCACCTTGCTGGATATGTCAAGTTTCCAGAAATATCATGGGTTGTAGCTGTACTTGGCTAGGATGAAGTCATACCTCTGTATAAATGAAATGGTTTCAGTATTTAAAGTATAGTTTCAGTGTTTAAAACAAAGCTAATTTTTGCCCTGTATTATGAAAATTAATCCTTCCAAAAGGAAATGTTTCTGAAGTTATCATAAATAAATAGCAGAGGTTCTCTAGAGGCTGATGAATCTCTGCAGACCCACAATTAATTCCCTAGATCCTTCCACTTCTGATTATACAATGTGAGGCATGTGCCATCATCTTTTTTCCCCATCTCAGTGAAGTCTTAGTATATGTGTCAGATCCTCTGTGTCAGCTTTGTACTATCCTTATTAATAAAGAGCAGTCCAGATTCCCATCCAATAGCATACCAACATTGTCACTTTACCAGAAATAAAAATAATATAAAAGGCATAGGAACTGATCTCATCTAATTTGTTTATTTGAATTATTTCTTCCATGCCTATTATGTTCCAGTACCGTGCAATTTGCTATAGGCACAGCATCTTCTCTCAAGACATTTTCAGTCTTACAGAGACATCAAATGAGGTAGCCATACAGTTAGAATACAGGGTGCTAAGTGCTCCAGTGGAGGAAGTATAGGGTGTTATGGGAGTGGAGAGTTTAACCCACTTGCCCAAGATTCTACAACAAGAAAGCATTAATGCCTGGATTTGCACCTAAATTTCCAGGCTCCTAACTCTATACATACCGCTTACATAAAATATTGATGTAGCTTTGCCCAACCTTCCTATGTATAGGAAGAGTCACTTGAATGGCCACAGGAAGTTCTCTTCCCCTGCTCTTAGGTAGACTGGTTAGAATTATGTCACCGATCTTAGCCACGAAGGAGGCCAAAGCTGGAAAGTAGAAAACAGGAATCTCGTGATTCACTGAATGAGAGTTCTGTTAGAAAACAGGCACAGTAGAAAGGCTGTAGCTGCACATGAAGTCTGTTACTTTTGTCATTACATTTTTGAACCTCTTTTGTTCTGGGGTCAGTCTAACTGCACACTACATGAATCCAGGCTGGAATGGGGCTAAAGTACACAGATAGACATGAGCAGAAGGGGAAAAAGCAGATGGGAAAATTTCCAGGGACCCCGTAGTCTCCACCCAAGACTACCCTGTCTCCCTTAGACCAATCCCTTTTGTGATTTAGCACAGTCTGATAAGCAAAAGATGAAGAATCAAAGACTTTCCTAACTTTGAAGAATGCACACTTAAGGAAAACCTTGTCTGCTAGTAACCCCAAGACTGTTATAATATCATTATAATATCATTTGCCTTGCGGTTTGCCCCTCCCCACCAAGGTTTTCTTTTAGGTGCTCATGGGAAGGTAGAGAGGACAGGAACATGCCCAAAAAGTGGGAATGAAGGAAACCAGGGCAAATCCAGTGGATGGTGTGATAATGACAACATAGACCAGAGAGACCTCCGTAGATAAACACAATGCAGAACTCAGTGGGCTGCTACCCACCCTCTGTTCAGCCCACTCCTATGTCTTTGGAGTGTACCTTCGCTTTGCTAAATAAAATCTTTTTTGCTTTATTTTTAAAGTATATTTATTTATTTTGAGAGTGGGAGAGAGCATGAATATGCACATGGGGGGGGCAGGGACAAAAGGAGAGGGAGAGAAAGAATCCCAGGCAGGCTCTGCACTGTCAGCATGGACCCCAGTGCCGGGCTCAAATTCACTAACTGCGAGATCATGACCTGAGCTGAAATCAAGAGTCTGACGCTTAACCGACTGAGCCACCCCGTTGGGTACCCGCGAATCTTGGCTGCTTCAACTCTCTATCCAGTCTCTTGACTGAATTCTCCCCTTCAAGAAGACAAGAAATGAGAAGTTTTACAATCTACTCCCCAGTAACACCTCCACCAACTAACCAACTCTTGGGAAAACGAGTCCTCTTTGTGTCTATACTTGATAAGAAGCTGTTGTCTTGAGAAGGAGGGGTGGTGGCACAGACCCAGCCTCCCACTGGCTTCGTTGCTTTGTATTCCCCACCCTAATATCTGCTAGAGTCCATACTGGAATTCTTGCCATTCCCTTCACCACCCTTCCCACTCCCACCAGTTAGTGGCTAGATTCTCAATCAACTTTTAGCCTAGTACCAACCATGATGTCTTTGGGTAAGGTAATACACTAATGAGAACACAGAAACTAACCATACATCTCACAGTGTTTCACGATTGTGGCCAGCCTCAGAACAATCTCCCAAAAGCTTGGATGTGGGCAATAACTTCTTCCCATTGTCCAACATTTCAGGATTAGGAGGAGAACCAAGAAATAATGAAAACTAGGATGGGGAGCGAAACGGGACTATTAATATCATTTTAGGCACTTGTTTTAATGAATGTTTTACTTCATTAGCAATTCAAAATAACCTAAGTAGGCAAGTGTTACTGATTGAGAAGAAGTAGTGAGGTTAAAATCATTCCTGAGGTCACACAGCCAGTAACTGCCAGATCCAAGATTTAAACTCAGTCATAGGCCCTCCCACTACCGGTGCTTGCTCCTGAAGACAGATGTGTCCGGCACTCAAGGTGAAAGAGGGGATGAATTCACCTTTCCATAAAAACTGAGGAGCGTCATGCCGCATCTTTTTTGCTCCACATACAGAAAAATGAAAGATCAAATATTCAAAAATGAAGGAGAAGAAGCAAAAAACACAAAGAAGTACACTGCAAAATTCTTTAAGTACTACAAGGAGGCCAGTGCTTCTGAGTCACCAGGACCAGTAGTGCTCCATGGGGTCTGGAATTAGGTTTACAGCCCTTGGGCAAACTGCTGATCCCTGGAACTATCACTATAAGGAAAGCTACTTACTTGAAGAAGGAGGGTTGACCACCCAGAGCCAACTCCATAACTGGATTTGCAGTATCCCAAATATCACCCCAGCATAGAATCTCTTTATAAATGCTGGTTCTGGACTGGGAGCCCAGGGGGTTGGGGGAGGCATCAGCTAAGACCTAGATGGGGAGAGGTGAGCACAAAGAAAGGGAAAGAAAAACACTGAAATGTGTGGTTAGTTTCTATGATTAGCTCAGTGTGATTACCTTACCATAGGACACCATGGGTTTGTATTAAATAACAGTTAACCAAGAACCTAACCACTAACACATTCTGAGTCCTAAAAATCTACTTCTCTGTATGTCTTTGGAACTTTATGCACACACAGACACACACACACGCACACACACACACACACATATATATATATAATATATATACAAATATACATATATATATTTTTATATATATTACATATAATATTTATATGTATATATATACATTATATATATAAATATACATTATAATTTATATATATACATATGATATATGTATATTTATATATATTATATATATATAAATATATATATAAAGTTCATATATATAGTGAGCTAGCCTTGGAGAAATTTTAAAGAGAATTTTCACTTGAGAAGGTATGAAACCACCTTGACCATTCCAACTGGGAAACTTGGGGCACCTGGGTGGCGCAGTCGGTTAAGCGTCCGACTTCAGCCAGGTCACGATCTCGCGGTCCCTGAGTTCGAGCCCCGCGTCAGGCTCTGGGCTGATGGCTCAGAGCCTGGAGCCTGTTTCCGATTCTGTGTCTCCCTCTCTCTCTGCCCCTCCCCCGTTCATGCTCTGTCTCTCTCTGTCCCAAAAATAAATAAACGTTTGAAAAAAAAAAAATCAAACTGGGAAACTTGCCACTTATTGCTCTCAGCAATCATCCACAGGTAATAGATGAATATTATAGTCTTCTATTGTTGGGCAAGAAGAAGTTGGCTACTAATTTAAGACAGTTTTAAAATTATTAAGAACATTGAAGCTTTCACACTGAAATCCTGAACCAATGTTCATTGTTCATGCTCTATTGTTTCTACCTTTAGGTATGTTACTATTTTCTTTACATAGTTAGATGCTTTATGTTGAGTGCATAAATACTGACAAATGTTGTATTCTTTTGTTTGACTGACCCCTTTATCATTATGTAACACCCTTCTTTGTCTCTCATTATAGAAACAAAGGATCTCTGTAATACAACAGATTAATACAAAGGATCAAAAAAGACTACTACAAATAATTATATGCCTACAAATTGGACAAACTAGAATGGATTAATTCCTAAAAATAGTCAACCTATGAAGACTGAATTATGATGAAATAGAAAATCTGAACAGACCAATTGCTAGCAATGAGATGGAACCAGTAATCAAAAACCTTCCAACAAACAAAAGTCTAAGACCAGACAGCATCACTTGTGAATCCTACCAAATATCCTAAAGAAAAATTAACACCAATACTTCTCAAACTCTTCCAAAAATAGAAGAGAGGGGAATTCTTGAAAACACATTTTACGAGGCCAGCATTATTTTGATATCAAAACCAAACAAGGGTGTCACAAAAAAGAAAATTACATGATGAATATAAATGTAAAAATTCTCAACAAAATATTAGCAAATAATACATTAAAAAGATCATACACCATGATCAAGTGAAATTTATTCTAGGGATGCAAGAATGGTTCAACATCCACAAATCAGTCAATATGAAACACTACATTTAAAAAATGAAGAAGAAAAATCCTATCATCTCAATAGATGCAGAAAAAAAAAACACTTAACAAAATTCAACATTCATTTAAGATAAAACTCTCAACAAAGTGGGTATAGAAAGAACATACTTCAACATAATAAAGGCTATATATGACAAGCCTACAGCTAACATTCTGTGGTGAAAAGCTAAAATCCTTTCCTCTAGGATTAGGAATAGGACAAGGATGTCCACTCTCACCTATTCAAAATAGTATCAGAAGTTATAGCCAGAGCAATTAGGCAAGAAAAAGAAATAAAAGGTATCCAAATTGGAAATTAAGAGGCAAAACTGATTACTAATTAGCAGGTGACCTGATAGTATATATAGAAAACCGAAAGACTCCACCAAAAAAAATCTGTTAGAACTAATAAATGAGTTCAGTAAAGTTGCAATACACAAAAATCAATACACAAAAATATATTGCATTTCTGTACACTAATAACAAATTATCAGAAAGAGAAATTAAGAAAGCAATCCCATCTACAACTGTATCAAAAAGAATAAAATACCTAGGAACAAATTTAACCAAGAAGGTAAAAGCCCTCTTTATTGAAAACTACAAGACTTTAATGAAAGAAATTAAAGTAGAAACAAATAAATGGAAAGATATCCATGCATATGGATTAGAAGAATTAATACTGTGAAAAAGTCTATACTACCCAAAGCAATCTACAGATTCAATGCAATCCCTATCAAAATTCTAATGGTATTTATCACAAAAATAAACAATCCTACAATTTGTGTAGAACCACACAGATCCTGAAGGGCTGAAGCAGCCTTGAGAAAGAACAAAGCTGAAAGCATTATGCTCCCTGATTTCAAATTACATTTCAGAGTTGTAGTAATTGAAACAATATGGTATTGCCATAAAAACAGACATATAGATCAATGGAACAGAATAGACAGCCCATAAATAAATTTGCATATATAATTCATTATTTATGACAAAGGAACCAAGAATACACAATGGGGAAAAAACAGTCTCTTCAACTGGAAAATTGGAGAGCCACGTGCAAAAGAAGGAAACTGAACTATCATCTTATGCCATACATAAAAATAAACTGAAAATGGATTAAAGATTTGAACATAAGACCTGAAACCACAAAACTCTTAAGAAAAAAAAAAAATGCAGTAATATCCTTGACAGAGGTTTTGGTGATGGTTTTTTAAATCTGATACCAAAAACAAAAACATTAAACTAAAAATCTTTTGCATAGCAAAGGAAGCCATTAACAAAATGAAAAGCAATCTACTGAATGTGAGGAGAAAGAATGCAAATCATAGATCCGACAGGAAAAATATCCAAAAGAGACAAAGAACTCACAGACCCCAATAGCAAAGACAATCTGATTAAAAAACAAGCAGAAAATCTGAATAGCCATTTTTCTGAAGAAGACATACAGATGGCCAACAGACACATGAAAATATGTTTAACGTTATTAATCATCAGGGAAATGCAAATCAAAACCACAATGAGATATTAACTCACACCTGTTGGAATGACTGTTATCAAAAAGACAAGAAATAACCAGTGTTGCCAAGGATTTGAAAGAAAGGGAATCCATGTTCTATGTTGGTGGGAATATAAATTGGTGCAGCCACTAAGGAAAACAGTGTGGAGGTTCCTCAAAGAATTAAAAATACAACTATACGATCCAGCAATTCTACTTCTGGGTATTTCTCCAAAGAAAATAAAAACACTAATTCAAATAAAATGTATGTACCCCCATATTCATTGTGACATCATTTACAAAAGCCAAGATATGGAAACAAACTGTCAATCAATAGATGAATGAATAAATGATGGTATGTGTGGTATATGTATACACACACACACACACACACACACATACACAAAAGGGGGGTATTATTCAGCCATTAAACTGAATAAAATCTTGACATTTGCAACAACGTGAATAGACTTTGGAGGGCATTATGCTAAGTGAAATAAGTCAGAAAGAGGCAAATACCACATGATCCCTGTTATATGTGGAATTAAAAAAAATAAGCTAATTGGGGCACCTGGGTGGCTCAATCGGTTGAGTGACCAACTTCGGCTCAGGTCTTGATCTCAGGGTTTGTGAGTTTGGGCCCCACATTGGGCTTTCTGCTGTCAGCACAGAGCCTTCTTCAGATCCTGTCCCCCTCTTTCTCTGCCCCTCACGCCGCTTGTACTCTCTCAAAAATAAACATTAAAAAAATAAGCTCATAAATATAGGGAACAGATCAGTAGTTGCAAGAGGCAGAGTGGGGGGATGAGGAAAATGGGTGAACTGTTTAACAAATTGAATAAATTTTTTAAAAATACGAAAAGCTTTTAAAAGTAAATCAATTGAGCTATAGTCGTTCTAGATCAAAGGCACAATATTATTAAGATGTCAATTCTTCTTAAATTGATTTAAAGATCAAGTATAATTTCAATAAAAATCTCAGCAAGCTGTCTTGTAGATATTGGCACATTTTTTTTAGACACTGTGTATTCTAGACAGTACTGATGAAGAGCTAGTCAATGAACACATTTCCCAATTTCAAGATTTATTATAAAGCTCCAATAACCAAGAGAGCATGATATTTTAAAGCAAATAGACACATAGATAAATGGAACAGAATACAGAGTCCACAAACAGACCTATACAAATACAGACAACTTGACCTTGGTCAAATGAATAAAGGCACAGCAATAAAAACGATAGTCTTTTGGTTCTCAATAATCATCAACAAATGATAAGGGTACAAATGGATAACTACAAGGAAATAAATGAGCAAACATACAGACTTTGCACCTGAGGCATAAATTCACTCAAAATAATTAATTTCCTTAAATGTAAAATGCAAAACTATAAAAATTATAATTTACTAGTTACTTTGAGGACTAGTTTTTATATACCATAACAAGCATATTCATAAAAGAAAAACGTTGGCAATGTGGACTTTATTAAATTTAAAATGTCCACCCTGTGAAAGATAATGTTGAAAGAATGGATAGATAAACCCCAGGTTAGGACAATATATTTTCAAAAGACATATATGAAGAAAGATTTGCATGCAAAATATTCAAATAACTAGTAAAATGCCACAGTAAGAAAACAAATTCCACAATAAGAAAACTCCCTGAATTAAATAGGGCAATATAAAGAGATATCTTTTCAAATAATATATGTAAGTGGAAAAAGCATGTGTAATTGCTCAACATTGGGGAATTAATGGAAAATAGTATGCACTGTGCATAAGGAAAAGCAAATTGAAACACCAATGAGATACCCTACCCATCTATTAGAGTGGCTAAATACCAAAAACTGATAATACTAATTGCTGGTGAGGATGTGGGGCAGTAGGAAATCTCATTCACTGCTGATGGGAATACAAATGGTACCACCTCTTGAAAAAGCATCTGGCCAGATTCCTGTGGAGCTAAGCCTAGTATCACTATATGGTACAACAGTTGTGCCCCAGTATATTTACCCAACTGGTGTGAAAACATATGTTCACATAAAACCACTAAGAACACATTTGCTTTATAGCAACTTTATTAACAATGGGCAAAACCTGGAAGGAACCAAGATGTTCTTTAACAGGTGAACAACAACCAAGTGAGGCACACTAGGTGGAGACACTTGAGGCATTACAAGCAGCGTAGGCACAGTGTAAGGAAATCCATGAGCTCAGACACAGGCCGGAGGAACAATAAATGAAGTCTAGATGGACTGGACGCATGCAGAATGTGTACAGACATGAGCTGGTATAGCCTGATGCACAAGAGGTAGACACCCTTGAGCTTGGGGTGCAGGTGCAGGGAGTGGGAGGTCTTATATCAGATGCAGACACAGGAGATAGAGACCCTCAAGGAAGGATATGTGCTGCAGGCACAGAAGGGAGTGACACTAGTTGCCTGACATGGGTTTTAGGAACAGGACGAGATAGAGACTCATGTGGGTTGACATGGTTGTAAGAACAAAGGGAAAATAAACACATCCCACCAACAATACCACCAACACCACCACTACCAGCAACAACAACAACCCTGTACTGCCGCATCCCAGAAAAATGGGATATGAACGCACCCCCCACCTTCCTCTCTAAAAGCCAGGCTGATGAATTGGAAACTGCTATGTCTATGAGACGTGAGTTCTCCTAAGACGTGCTATTCTCCCTCCTTTCTGGCTGTAGGGAACCTGACCTGTCCAATAGCACCAGAAACTGAATGACTGGTGCTATGTATTGTATAGTGCAAGTTATATACACTCACAAAGGCTTAAATGAATAAGCAAATGGATTAAAAGGGGGGGAGGGGAAAGCTTTCCTTATGAAGGCTGGCATAGGTATTTGTCCACAATGGATGTGACCATGACTTTTAAGAATTAGTGGCTGCCAAGGACTTAGAGAACTGAGGCCAACCTCCACGTCCCATTCCGCCACTCCCCACTTTGGAAATTCCATCATCAGAAAGGCACAGTAAGTAAGCCATGCTTCAGGTAGACTCAAGTTGTGGTAGAAAGACCAGCCGGGGCAGATGTAGGAGGTAGATCTTCTTAGCTCTATTGAGGAGGCTCCTCTTCCTGTCCCTTTTCCACTGGGGGCTGGACGCCCTACAGGAAGCAACAGAGCAAGGATGTTGATACGACATTGGTGCAGCAAAAGCATGGTTTGTTACACACCTTATGCCTGCTGTACACTCCAGGTGATGTGAGATAAAACCAGTTTACTGGTCCATGTTATGGCCTTCTAAGAAATAAAAAAATTCCCACTCCATCCATACATTATACAGAACTCACAAAATGTATGAACTCAAGGGAACTATCAGTCAGGACCGAACACCCCTGCCCTGGCCTTACGCTCTTAGGTGAGCATGTGCTTTTTTGATGTCTCATTTCGGTTTTAGTACCTGCAACCCCTATTTCCATTTATATAAATGCACACTTTGTAACAGGACGGTATGGCAGTCTCAAATGGTCCATTCACCATTATCTGAAATAAATTTTTCCCCTTTCAATGACTTTGTCAGGGGGGAAAAAAAAAGCTAATATGTTCTTTTTCCTTCATGAAGCAAGAGCCACGTTGGGGTGGGTGCAGCCAACTTACTCCCCACTATATAAATTACATGTATTTAGCCCTTTTTGAAAATCCAAGGGGGGAAAGTGGTTGATGTGTGTGTTCAGCTCTTTTACCCCTACAGGCTCGTTCATGTGATTTCACTTATTACTAAACTCCATGAGATAGGTCACAGTTTCAGATTTCTTGGTCCCATTTTAATAATATTTAATAATGAGCAAACTGAATCACAGGGAACCAAAGTGATATGACTGCCTGGTAACTGGTTTGCCTGAGGTTTAAACCCTCCTGATATGAAAACCAATGTTTCTTTCATGATGCCACCCTGTTTTCTTCCATGAGAACACTTGTATTTATTTATTCTTCTCTCATTTCCTCAACTATCCCACATCAAATATTAGGGGCAAGCGGAAGAGGGAGGCAGTATTTAAAAAGGGTGAGGAGAGCAAGGAATACTGAATAAGAAACAAAGCCCCAAAATTTAAGGGGAAAATGTATAGTTTAGCTGGGAACCTTGTGAAACAGAAACAAGAATGACAGTGAAGAGAGAAGGGATAAAAAGGAGGCAAAGGATGATGCTAGCAGTACTGGGGATGGGGACTAATTGGTTCTGAAAGGAAGATCAATGAAAAATAATACCAGTTCTCTTTGGAATTTTGTAAGTTCTCATTAGTTGTTGTTGTTGTTGTTGTTGTTGTTGTTGTTGTTGTTGTTATCCTAGTCTTATAGCTACTTGAAGTGTACGTGTTGGGGGCTGGGGTGTGGATCTTTTCAAACTCCAAAGAATTTTGCCATGGTACCGCTGAGCTGGGAAGCAACTGGAAATCGAATTAACGTGTATAATGTGTCTGGCATCTGGAGGAGGCTCCTAAAAGAAAGAGCAGGTGGTAGCAATAGGAGTGGGCAAATTTTTTTTCGCTGTCACCAGCTTTAATGGCACAATTTGTACAGCAGTGTTGACAGAACGGCCTGCTTTCGTTATCTTTTTTTTTTTTTAATTTAAATCCAGGTTGGTTAACATACAGTGTAATCATGATTTCAGGAATAGAATTTAGTGATTCATCACTTATATACAACGCCCAGTGCTCATGCCAGCAAGTGCCCTCCTTAATGCTCCTCAGCTATTAGCCCATCCCCTCACCCAACACCCTGCCAGCAACTCTCAGTTTGGTCCCTGTATTTAAGACTCTTTTATGGTTTGTCTCCCTCTCTGTTTTTATATTATTTTTTCTTCCCTTTCCCTATGTTCATCTGTTTTGTATCTTAAATTCCACATATGAGTGAAATCATATATTTATCTTTCTCTGACTGACTTATTTCACTTAGCATAATGCATTCTAGTTCCATCCACGTCATTGCAAATGGTAAGATTTCATTCTTTTTGATTGCTGAGTAATAATACATTGTGTGTGTGTGTGTGTGTGTGCGTGTGTGTGTGTGTGTGTGTCACATCTTCTTTATCCATTCATTAGTTGATGAACATTTGGGTTCTTTCCATACTTTGGCTATTGTCAATAGTGCTGCTGTAAACATTGGGGTGCATGTGCCCCTTCAATGCGGCACTCCTGTATCCTTTGGATAAATATCTAGTAGTGCAATTTCTGGGTTGTAGGGCAGTTCTATTTTTAAATTTTTGAGGAACTTCTATACTATTTTCTAGAATGGCTGTACCCATTTGCATTCCCACCAGCAGTGCAAAAGGGCTCCTCTTTTCCCGCATTCTGGCCAACGTCTGTTGTTGCCGGAGTTGTTAATGTTAGCCATTCTGACTGGTGTGAGGTGGTATCTCATTGTGGCTTGGATTTGTATTTCCCTGGTGATGAGTGATGTTGAGCATTTAGAAATGGGCAAGGGATGCCTCGGTGGCTCAGTTGGTTAAGCATCTGAGTTTGGCTCAGGTCATGATCTCATGGTTCATGACTTCAAACCCTGTGTCAGGCTCTATGCTGCCAGTGTGGAGCTTGCATCAGATTCTGTGTCTCCCTCTCTCTCTGCCCCTCCTCTGCTATTCTCTCTCTCTCTCTCTCTCTCTCTCTCTCTCTCTCTCTCTCTCTGTCTCCCTCTCTCAAAAATAAATAAATTTAATTTTAGAAATGTGCAAATTTAATGATCCTTGAGACTTTGAGATAAGAAGAAAGGAGTTGCTCTATTTCTCCTTCAATAGTATAATACACAGTTGACATTTTTTGAGTACTTTCCATGTTCCCAAATCTGTTGTAAACACATGAGACCTGTTAATCTGTTGGATTCTGAAAAAATCTTATGGGATATGTACTATTATTACCCCATTTGATAGAGGGAGAAACTGAGGTCCAGAGAAATAACTTGCCCACTGTTATATAAACCATCCTTCTCCATTTTTTTTCTTCTTCACTCTACTTCTTAAACCATTTCTTAAAGGAGAGAGCTGATTTTACTTACCTCCCACTTATTCTTTGACCCAATAAAATTTGGCTTCCATTCTGTCCTCCCACCTCCAACAATGCACACAAGCAGAAGCATCTCCAGTGACCTCTTAACTTCCAGTTCCAGTGATTGTCTTTTATTCCTCGTCCTACTTCACTACTCTGAAGATTTCCATAATGTTAACACACCTCTTCCTTTTCAAAATGTAGGAGCCTCCTACTCCTGGCTTTGCTCCTTTTTTGCTGGTACCTGCCCTCAATCCTCTTAGTTGTCAGCCACTTCTTATGTTTCCAGACAGCAATAGGCTCCATCCTTCACCCTCTTCTCTCCTCCTTCTAACAAATGAGTCTCACTGAGATACAGGAGGGGTGGACAAGAGAACATGAGAATCACCTGGGAGATTTTTAGACTATTCATGCCTTCTTCCAAGCTCCTGGTCATTCTGATACATGCCCACACCTTGTTGGGGAGTAGAAGCAGAGAGAGTTATGTTACCAAAAATAAATTAACAGTAAAAAACTTTAAATAGCTGTAGGTACAACATGAAAAACACAGACTCATTGCTTCTGTAATGTCCCAACCAACACAACCTGGGTCTACTCATAAGGAAGCATTAGAAAATTCCAAATTGAGTAATATTTTACAAAATGATTGGCATCTAATCTTTAAAAATATAGGTATCATGAAAGTCAGGGGAAGACTGAGGTACTATTTAGATTGAAACAGACAAGAGAGACATGATTTCTAAAACCATACATGATTCAGACCTAGATCCCTTTGTTATAGAAAATGCTACTGGAACAATTGGCAAATCTTGTCTAGGGTCTCTAGATGAAGGATCCACAGGAATTATTTACACTACTTTTGCAACTTTTCTATAACTTTAAAATAGTCTCAAAATTTTAAAAAAGTTTTATTAAAATAAATAACAATAAATTGCCTACTTGACAACTTATGTATCAATAAGCATATCTCATTAAATATTCTTCGTGAATAGTAAAATTTATCTTTATTGGGTGATGAACCATGCTAAGAACTTTACATGTATTGCCTCACTTCGTCTTTATAACAACTCCATGACGAAGGTACTAGAATTACATTTCTTTTGCAAAGAAGTCAAGCATCTTGCCTGGCAAGAAGCACAGCAAGGATTTGAACCAGGGTCTGTCTGACACTAAAACCCATGTCCTTAAGCAATGTTATTCATCTAAACATGATGACCCAATATCATTAGTAATCAGGGAAATACAAATTAAAGCCACAGTGAGACACTGGCATACACCCACCCATCAAAGGGACTGAAATTAAGACTGGCAATGCCAAGCACTGCAGAGAATGTGGAGCAACCATAATCCTCAACATTGCTGATGGGAGTAGAAAAATGCCATAATCACTCTGGAAGAAAGTTTGCCAGTTTCTAATAAATTTAAATAGGTGCCTACCGTTGACTCAGCAGTTCTGCTCATAAATATTTATCCAAGAAAAAGGAAAATAAATGTCCACGTATAGATGGACACTGTAAAAATGTACATAGCCACTTTATTTGCAATGGTCCCCAACTAGGAACAGCCCAGGTTGATGAAAAATAAAAAATGTGGTATATTCTTTTAATGAAATACTACAGAGGAACAAAATGCTAAGATGCCCAACAACAGGGACGCATCTCACAGACATTATGCTTCAGAAACAAACGACAATAAATCAATCAATCAATCAATCAATCAATCAACAACGAAAACCAACCAGACACAAAAGAGTGCATGCTGCATGATTCCCTTTCACTGAGTTCTAAAACTAATTTATGGGTAAAAACTGGAGCAGTCGTTGTCTCTGAGCTTAGGTGAGAGGGGTTGACGTGCAAGAGGCATTGCAGAAGTTTCTGAGTTGACAAAAATGTTTATATCTTGATAAGGGTGTGGGTTACCTGAGTATATCTCTTAGTCAAGATCAGTTCACCTTAATATATGTAAATCTAACCCTAAAAGTAACTATATAAATAAATAATACAAAACCTGGGGGGAGGTAGGAGAGGGGCAAGATATAGATGAAACCAGCATAGTGGAATGTTGATGTTACTAAAGGTTAATGATAACTCCATGGGGAAATATTATACTATTCTATTTATTTTGCGTATGTTTGAAATTTTCTATAATAAAAAAAAAAACTTCCAGAAATGACTGCCAAATTCTCAGTATTTGTTAGGAGAACTAAAATACAAATGAGTGGTTGGTTGGTTTGAGACCAGATTATTGAACATCAGGGCCCAATACAAAAAAAGCAAATATGATCAAGCCTTTTCCCTTCTGAGAGTCTTTGATAAGTTTTCCACCCCCTGCCCTAGAGAACAGAGTGTGAACTCCCCAACATGGCTTACAAGTTCCTTTGCAGTAAACATATATACCCAAATCAAGGTACAGAGTTTTTTGGTAACATTTTATTCTATTTACTACTTAGACCATCTCCATGGAGATTTCATCCCATTTTATAGGTAAAATAATTTATATCAATGAAGGGACCTAAAACTGGGTGAATAGTAAGTGGTAGGGCCTAGAGAAAATTCAAGTTTTAGAGTCCTCCTTCAGTTTTTCTCTGTACCATTCATTCTTCTTTCTCTGTAATAGGAAGAATTATAAGATGGCTGGCAAGATTCCAACTCCCTGAATTTTTCCCTGTTATAATACCCTTCTCTTGAGTGTGGGCAGGGCTAGTGAATATGATGGGGTATCTCTGGTTACTAATCACTTGACTTTAAGTTAATCAAAGGGGAGAATGCCCTTGATGGGCATGATCTGATCAGGTGAGTTGTTCTAAGAGAAGGTGAAGTGTCGCAGCCCTGCTCTCTAATTGGCCTCAGAGATGAAATAAACTGGCATGTTTTCTGTTACAGGGCCTCTGGAGGGGCCATGTGGCAAAAACCTGAAGGTGATCTCTAGAAGCTTAGAGTGGCCTCAAATCAACAACCAGCAAGAAAAAGGTTCCTAACCACACAACCCAAAAGAACTGAATTCTCCTAACAACTATGTGAGCTTGGAAGAGACACTTAAGCCTCAGGTGAGATATAGGCCCAGCCAACCCCATGACATCAGCCTGGTGAGATGCTGAGCAGAGGACTCAGTTAACCTACAGAAATGTTGAAATGACACATGTATCGTTTTAAGCAACTAAGTTTATGGTCATTTGTTACACAGCAATAGAAAATGAATATACCTTCCTTTCTTCCTTTTCCAGCTACCCACTATCCCTCTCAATACTCCAGTCCCTCTGAACTTTTCTTAGTTTCCTAACTGGAATATTACTTCCAAGACTGTGGTTTTGCAAGGAATGTTCACTTTGCCTGGAATGCCCTTTTTCTCTTTTCTGCTTACTGAATATTAGCCATCCTTCAGGATCCAGATCAACTCATCCTTTCCTGGAAGACGTGACTTCTCCAAACTAAATTCATTTCTCCCTGCCCTGTACTCCAACAACATTTTATTCTCTCTCTCTCTCTCTCTCTCTCTCTCTCTCTCTCTCTCTCTCTCACACACACACACACACACACACACACAACTTAATTGAAAGCAAGAACTTATATTATCTACTTAGAACTAGAATAGTGCTTAGAACACAGTAGCCACTCAGTAAATAGTTAAATGAGTTAATACACCTATTGTTTTTCATTCAAATGCTTCTGGAGTTTAATCAATCTAACAAATACTGCTTTTCAGTTCCTCTTATAGCTGCTGTTAAAAAATAAAAAGATTAGTTAGTCAGGTTTCCTGTTCCAAACAGAAGGCATACGATTTGCACACAATAATAATTACGAGAGGCAGAGCATGATGTGTGGCCAATAAGAATCTGTTCTGTGGGAAGTCTTAGGGAGAGAGAGAGAGGCTTCACAGAATGGAGAGCATTATTTGTCTCCCAGCCTCATCTCTCTATGTATTTTAGGGAACCACACTTTTCCATCATTACTAAGGTGGAATGAAGATGGAAGAAAAATGGCTGCTCTTATCTTTCAGGTGGCTGGCTGGTGAGCCCCTCTCCCAGCAATTCGCAGTCCTTTGTGAGCAGACTGGAGCATACACACAGCTGTGAAAACAGCCAGAGGCAAAGTCAGGTCACTGAGGGGGAGAGGGTTGTTGAGCAACGTCAACTTCCCTCTCAGACCCTGTGGACAGCAGGGCCATGAGAGACACTGAGCCACAAAGTCTTACTGTTGCATGCGGTGCTACTCACAGCAGCGGCTTCAACTGCTGTTGGTGTGAAACCCAAGGAAAATGTCCCTGCAGCTGCTGATGTCAATATGCACATCATCAGGCACCCACATCCTGTTGCCTTACAATCATACTAGCTCTCCCTTTGTATGATATATCAAAGAGGATATGTCTTCTAACCACCCCCCCCCCATAGATGTCTTTCATTTTTCAGCAGAAAAGAGATGTGTGTTTGAGTTCTGCTCAAGTGCACTAAATATGGGCCAGGGTGACTTCCTCTCATGTCAAATGGTAACTCAACACACTTAGTCTTTTGGTATCAATTCAACACTCTTCTTCCTTCAAAAATTCCCATCTACTTAGTTGGCATCAGTCAAATAAACTTGCAGAGAATGACATAGGGTGTCTATAATATTAAAATCCACTTAAATTTTAAAACAGTTAAACATATTAGGGGAGCCTGGGTGGCTCAGTCAGTTAAGCATACGACTTCAGCTCAGGTCATGATCATGCAGTTCGTGGGTTCAAGCCCCATGTCAGGCTCTATGCTGACAGCTCAGAGCCTAGAGCCTGCTTTAGGATTCTGTGTCTCCCTCTCTCTCTGCCCCTCCCCTGCTCATGCACTCTCTCTCTCTTTCTCTCTCTCAAAAATACATAAACCTTAAAAAAATTAATCAAAAAAACCCCATATTGATCCAGTTGCTTCTCTAAGCTTACAAAATGTTGTAGATATAAAGTCATGATTATGCTTAACTTGGTTCCATGTTTTTGAGCTTTATCCACTTAATTAATCAGGCTGAAATAATCATCAGATCATTGGATCAATGTAGGTTACTCGTACCAAGCTCTCCATTTTGAACTTAACATTTTTAGCTTTGGAGAAGAGGGTAGGAAGAAGTGTTCAAGGTTTATTGGAAGTAAACCGACAGTGGAGAAACTTACTGTGTTTTTTCTATTGGAATATTCCCTCTTTTCATACTGCTTTGAATCATTTATGGGCTAAATTTGATAGTACCCTGGTTACCTCAGTAAGGGTCACAGAGAAGCACCTCCCTTGGCAGCCACCTCCCTGTGGGACTTTCCAACACTTTTCCCAGTCTCTAATGCATTCATTGTAGTGATGATGACACATGTCTTGGCAAAATATCTCCATGTTCAGAAGTAGAACAGCTCCAATGTTCTTGATTCTATTTTAGACTTGTGCTAGAGTTATCTGCCCACCACAGTCTGACTTTCTTAAACCTCGTCTAATTTCGTTCAGATTTAGTTTGGTCAACCATATTAATCTCCAAGGATAAAGAGATAATATTGCCTTCTAGAGTTGAAGCTAAATATTAGAGATAATATTGTGTTAAGCCATATGTTTTCTAACCTGGTGGTATTCATTTAAGTTGGTAAATGCTTGTGAGGCTACCATTAGCTTTCTTATAAAATGTCATGTGGAACATAAGTGTTAAAAATATGCCTATAACTTGGAAGACATCAAGGAGTGCTTACAAAATGTTCTACATTTTATCTCTTTTGATTAACTGGTTTTAACCTTTCTTAGTAGGCTTTTGCATTGAACCATGGGCTAGCCAAGCTAAATTCCAAAAGTTTAAAGACAACTTGGATGAGAAGCAGGACAAATAAAATATATATTATGGAAAACATAACAAGTTTCACAAGGTAATCTCTCTCAAAGAAAAATGCCAACATACTTTTATTCAGTATACATTAACCCTTTAGGAAGTATATACACCAACTGATAAATATTTTGAATTCTTCAGTGGTTGTACTTGCTTACTTGTCAACAGTTCAGGTTTAGAAATGCTAATTTTTGTTCTCATAGCTGAGTTTATCACATTGTGTTCCTATCATTTTATTAAACGAATGAAAGTGAATCAATCAAAAGAATAATATTATGAGTTATAAATGTAAATCCAATATGACTGAAACAGAGAAAATTATTATGATAAAATAGCAGTGAGTAGTTATTATACTAAATCAGGCCAACTCTTCATTCAAATGTTAAAGGAAAGAATAGAATTAAAGAATAGCATAACATTGGGGTGCCCGGGTGGCTCTGTCAGTTGAGTGTCTGACTTCAGCTCAGGTCATGATCTTGCTGTTCATGGTTTTGAGCCCCACATCAGGCTCTGTGCTGACAGTTCAGAGTCTGGAGCCTGCTTCAGGTTTCTCCCTCTCTTTCTGCCCTTCCCCCACTCATATTCTATCTCTCCCTCTATCAAAAATAAATAAACATTAAAAAAAATTTTAAGACAAAGAAAGAATAGCATAACATTGGGGCACGTGGGTGGCTCAGTTGGTTAAGCGTTCAACTCTTAGTTTCAGCTCAAGTCATGATCTCATGGTTGGTGAGTTCAAGCCCCATGCTTGAGATTCTCTCTCTCCTCTCTCTGAGCCTCTCCCACTCTTGTGCACATGTATGCATGTGCTCTCTCTCTCTCTCTCAAAATAAATAAATAAACTTTACAAAAAAAATAGCATAACATAATGAAAGTAGATCACCAAAGATTATGCTAATAGATATTTACTTAAGAATATCAGGGGCGCCTGGGTGGCGCAGTCGGTTAAGCGTCCGACTTCAGCCAGGTCACGATCTCGCGGTCCGTGAGTTCGAGCCCCGCGTCGGGCTCTGGGCTGATGGCTCAGAGCCTGGAGCCTGTTTCCGATTCTCTGTCTCCCTCTCTCTCTGCCCCTCCCCCGTTCATGCTCTGTCTCTCTCTGTCCCAAAAATGAATGAACGTTGAAAAAAAAAAAAAAAAAAAAAAAGAATATCATAAAATTTAGTTTAGTCTCTAAAAATAAACTAGTGTCTATTCAGTTTTCAAACTTTAGATGTGCTTATTTTCAGGAGTACATAATGTACCAAAGAGATTTATTAACTGTAGTTGTTTAAAAGACTTCTGTTTGAAGTCAGACAGATCTGGGTTGAAATCCCAGCTCCTCTGCTTACCTAATGCAAGTTACTAATTTTCACTGAGGCTTAGTTTCCTCATCTGAAAAATTAGGATTACCAAATGTGTTTGGTGTTTATGTTGTTTATGTTTAGAGTTGCTTATGAGGGGCAAAGGACAACATATCTTTTTGGATATGGAAAGGACCTGTCATGGTACCTGCCATGTAATAGGCTTTCGTGAGATGTTACTTTTTTAAGGAAAAGCTGTGTGTCACATATGTACTGACTGTGGGCTCATTTCTGAATATATTCCCAAGAAAAACTGGAAGGTATTTACTCTATGCTACATAATGTGGCCCATCTTATACTGGTAAGCTGGGAAATAAGAGGTATGGTCAATGCAGTGGAGACAAGGAGCTTCACCTGCCCTCACTGCCATGCAGCACCCTTGAGAAAGCTCACGGAGGCCCTTCGTGCCCAGCCGGGCATGAACTACAGAGCTGCACCGGGCAAACAAGCTTGGGCTCATTGCTCAGCCAGCTTACCTGAATGAAGAAGAGGGAGCATCCCGTATTAGCCAGGGTTCTCCAGAAAAACAGAATCAATAGGATGTGTATATAGAGAAAGAGAGATACATTTTAAGGAATTGGCTTCAGTGATTGTGGTGGTTGGCAAACCTCAAACTTGCAGAGCGGGCCAGCAAGTTGGAGACATAAGGAAGGATCGATGTTGCCATTCAAGTCAGGAGGCCGTCTGTTGGCAGAATTCCTTCTTCCAGGACTCCAGTTTTTGTTCTGTTAAGGCTGTCACCTGATTGGATGGGCCCCGCTTACGTTATGGAGGGTAATCTCCTTTACTCAGTGTCCACTGCTTTAAATGTTAACCTCATCAAAAAAAATACCTCCATGACAACATCTAAAAAAAAAACGTTTGACTAAATGTCTGGGTACCGTGGCCTAGTCAAGTTGACACACAAAATTAACCATCACATTTCATGAACATCATCCTCAACAGATGTTGACAAGTGTAGTGGTTAAGATTACAAGTTTCAGAGCCCAGCAGAAATGTGTTTCAACTCTGACTTTTCAACTTATGATCTCTATGAAACCTATGTAAAATTTCTAAACCTTATCTGTAAAACAGGAATCAGGATATCCACAGCAGAGGTTTGTCAGGATTGGTGTAAGAAGAAAATCAACTTGTGATGCCGCTGACATGTTTAGAATCATACCTGTCATATACTATGGATTCGATAAATTAATTAGCATCTTTTCCTGGTGAAAGCAAAACAAGAAATCTGTCTAAAAGAAAATAAGTCCAGAAGATTTGTTGATGACTCTGCCTTGGTTAGTGCCTGACCCATTTCAAATTAGATTTCTTCTAATGAATGCCTTTTCGTTGTTGCTAAAATAAAGAAGACGTTCCACTTACAACTTTGTAAAATGTACTTCCCACCCAGTTTGTCTTCCTGTACCTTTTCCCTCTTGTCTGTCTGCCCACTGCCATTCTCTTCTGCACATTTTTGCGGCAGGGAATTGCCAGGTATAGGTCAGTAGATGTTGCAGCAGCAATAACAAAAGGAAAGAAAAGCTTCCTGCACTTCTACCCTTGCAGGCACAAAATTAATCACACTTTATCAGTAAAGAGGCCAAATAAGTCAGGCCCTCACTTGAACTTGTTCTCTTCACATACATAGTTGAGATAGAAATGTTGATTAATATATTTGAACGGAAATGTATTTGTGCCTTCAAAAGAGGATGACTCTCTCCATCTCCACACAAGTAGACCCGCAAATGCCCACACATACACACACTCACAGTTCACACTAGTGCTGCAGAACATACTAGGAGTGACACATTTCTGCACAAGGAAAGCAGTGGCTTTCATTTGCAATGCCAATCCTCGAATTAACTTTGCAACAGTCCATTCCCTATCCCAACCTACAGCCTCAGAAAACTACGAGTGACAGAGTAAAAATGTTTACTATAATTTTATATGCATGTGAACATTGCTCCTAGATTAGGTTATTCAGTTAACAGATCATGATTATTCTTGGCTACCATGTAGTTTAAAATAACGACAGTGACTACATTAACTAGAAAATCTTATAAAGATTACAAGATCTGGGTTATAAGCTATCAGAGACTTAATATGTTGGAAATTTATTATTGTTTGTGTAGCTGAAAGAAGCCTGAGCTAAGAGACTGACACATGGGTTCTAGTTCTGGATCTACCACCAGTGTTGATCTTAAGTAAGTCAACTGATCTTTCTGGGCCTCAGTATTCATCTGGTATTGGCATCTTTACTAAGGCTAATTGAAATATTGTTATATGAAAGCATTTTATAAACTTATAGGCTAGTAGAAGTGACTAGTAATAGGAACTAATATTTATTGAACACTTGGTATGTGCCAGATTCTTTTTTTTAGGTGTGTGTGTATGTGTGTCTCATTTAATTTTCATAACAATACTCAGAAAAAGAAATTATTATTAGGCCCATACCACAGATGAGGAAACTGAGGCTAATCAACATAAAGCACTGGACAAGGTCTCAGCAATAGTAGGTGTTAGAAACAGGCTTCAAATCCAGTCATGTGGACTATAGGAGTCCGGGCGATAATTTCTCCCACCTTCAAGGTTAGGATTTGAAGGATTGTTAACATTAGAGAACCCACCCTGGCTAGTTTTGCATAAAATGATACCAAGGCAAAGGGAATGTGAAGTTCACACTATAAAAATACTAGACACATACAAGACATTTCTCCTGCCATTGATGTCAATGGACAATAATACTTAGGAAATTGTTAACCTGAGTGGGATGTCAGACACAGGAAGATTAAAAGGCTTGAAAAGGAAATGTTACAGAGACAGACTGTGGGGCTGACGGAGAAAAGAACATGAAGGGTATTGATACGGAATACAGATAAGGAAAGGATATAGACCCTTACAGAGGTAAAGACTGTATTTCTTGGTTTGCCCTTTACCCTGTGTTATTCTGGAAGGAACAGCCAAAATCTGGAAAGTTCAGTGTAAGCTTTGGAGTCAGTGCTGAGCTCAAATCCTTGCATTATGAAGCAAGATATAATCAACTTGGAGAATTTCCACTCCATTCTGGGATTAATAAATGGGTCCTTTTTTTTTTTTTATCATGGACATACTTTTTTGAGACCTTTTCATACTTATCTGCCATCACAGATGCAATGAGAATTAATATAAAAATTAATGAGATGATGCTTTTAGGATTTCCCTGACAAGTTTCAAAAGCACATCTAACTACAGATGCTTATCTGTGATGAACTGTTGAATCCTGGCAAGTGTGCCTTGTTGAACCTTGTATATTGTGAACAACAGCTAGAAGGAACCCAATAGTTGATGATTCCCAAGGATGTCATAGGGTGATGGTTAAGTATTAGTCTTCATCCTGAATAATCTATCTTCTATTTTGGCCAATTCATTTTGGAAATTTCAGTATTTTATATGTAGGTCAATAAAATACAGCTCTCAAAAAATTAATAAAATAAATATTGGTTTCACTTTAAAACTTCAGAGGATAGAAATTTGACTAATACAATGTATTAAGCGTAGAGAAAAACAATAGGATAAATAATCTAATCACTTTTAATATTAAAACTTTGCCTTTTCAATTTTGTTCTGAATATCATAATCCAGGCAAGGATGAATCATTTGTGTTGGGTTATTATTATTTGAATGTTTAAAATAATGCCTTTCTCAATACTATCCCCAGGCGTAAGTACAAAAAGGGGGGGGGGAAGAAAAATATTAATTAAATTGCATAATAGTCAATGCTGTTACAATTTTATGACATAAAATAGTACATGAAAATAGCTTATCAAAAGATTTTTTTTTTTTTTTTGCAGAATTCTAATCTTTTAAAAGTAGCTAGCATTGGGCTCAGATGACCAGAAACTGGGTTTAAGTCAAACTGACCCAGGGCTATAATTTTACTTTCTGACAGAGAATAATAAGAGCGTGGTAATCACTGGGGCTATTTCACCAAGAATGGCAGAGCTGTATTTATTCTCCATTCTAATGGAGAGTCATTCCACGAGTGGTATTGTTTATTTCTTTGAAAGCTTGACTCCCTGGGGAAGGAGTCCCAGTTGCTCACATCTGTACCTTCCTTGAAGTAACAAAAATCCTATGCAATGTAAAGGCATAACTGAGGAGAATAACTACTGTTTATTGAGCACCTACCACAGACCTGTAATCAGACACATTTTCTCATTTGTTTGTTTTTTTTGTTGTTGTTTTGTTTTGTTTTGTTTTTTGGTCCTCAAACAACATTTTGGGGGGGGGGCATTATTATCTTCATTACACAGATGGGAAAACTGAGACCTCAAGGAGATACATGACTTGTGTAATGGTGGTATCTATCCTACAACTATTACAGTAATTATGCCTATAGTCATTATTATTAAAAAGAAATGGCTTGACGCGGGAATTGTGTTGTAGCATGAAAACCAGAAGCTTGTTATTTCACACAATGGAACATCTCACTCACTGAAACATTAACACCCATCTGTGATTCTGCAGAAGCTTAAAAACAGTCCTGGCAAACCAAGCAGGGATCTTGACGTTTAGCCTTTCAAACACATACTTTGGTATGTTTCCTGGGAATAGTAAACCTCAAAACCCTGCTTTAAAGAAAAGAGTCCATCCTTGATATAAATAAATGATCTCTCTCAAATAGGAAGTTCTGTGCTCACAAATGGTCAATGCTCACTATTGTAAAAGGGAAGTCTAATTGAACATGCTTTTCAATCAGAACTGAACAACTGAGCAGGCAGTCTGGTGGTAAGAAAAAGCTGGAGGAATAGCTTGCCGTTGAATAATGGAATTTGTGCCAATGACATAATTTGGCTGGTTAGAGTAGTCATGCCTCACACCTCCATGCCTTTCCCAGGAGGTCTGTAAAGAGATGGTATATTTTTCTCTTTGAGAACACTAAAAGAAAAATTAACCTAATTTGAGCATAAGAAGGGAAGTAAAATGATGCCCAATGAACCATACACCATTTTAAAATGATGTCTTTAACCAGCTTGATGTGAAATATATGATGTATCATGTGTGCATCTTTCCTAATGACAGGTGCAGCACCATCCACCATGTCCTTGGATCCATTCCTTTCTTTCTTTCTTCTTTTCTTTCTTTCTTTCTTTCTTTCTTTCTTTCTTTCTTTCTTTCTTTCTTTCTTTCTTTCTTTCTTTCTTTCCCCCCCAAGCATGTATCTCCTCTATGTCAAACCTCTCACTATATGCTGTTAGTCTCATTAAAGTCATTCAGCACTTAGTGTTGTTTTTTACCATTTAAAAAAAAAAAGCATTATGAAGGGAAAAGATATTTTTAAAAAAGCTAAGATCATTGACATGCACACACACACACACACACATACATACACAAAGCACATGAATAAGAATTTAATCAAAGCCATGCTGTTTGCTGCTAAGTGCTAGATTAACTGACAAGACTGTTTTGTAATTTTATCTAATGCTTTCATAGATTTTTAAAAGTCCATTCTTTTCCAGATCTTAAGAATGAGCAATTATACATTTTTTTAGAAAAGCATAGCTTACACAAATCTGTTCAAAAGGAGAAACTATAGAAACATTTAAATTCTGCTTCCAGAATATTTTTAAAACCTAATTTAAGAATGTTTTCTTTAGTATCATATTTGAATGTATGTTTTAATATCTCAATCTCTGAAAAGGGAATATAATATTTAAATCTTAGCCAATAGCTGAGAAACTATTCAGAAACACACTAAGTCTTAGAAGTGCCAGCCAAATTACACCCATTCTCAACAAATTCTTCCATAGTTTAGCAGTATATTTGCAGGAACAAGGCCTTGTCTCTTAGGGCCCCTCTAAATTCTAAGATTCCCATGCTATTTTCATTTTAATCAAAACAAAATTCACCCTGGTATGGCACAGACCTCAGGCACCACTCCATTGTTCCGTGGAACAGATGTTTTGGAATTCACATAATGACAGACAGACTTCCTTTATGAAAGGTTTCTAGAATGAGGGCTTTGGTCAAACTGGTCATGCCTGTATTAAAACCTTTCACTCATCAGGACAATATTTGCATTTCTGCACTTATCCTGTGGCAATCTCATCTTGATAAAAAGTCAGGTTTCTTTGAACTTAATCGCATAACCCCCCTTTTTTTGTCAAATTACATTCCAAACATTTGGAATGTTGAGTCATCAAGACTGCACCTAAGTCTTAACTCTTTTTTTTTTTTTGAGTTATCATCTCAAATAATAGGCAAATGGGGAAATAATATCAATGGAAATTCATTACAAAACTAAAAACTTTAAATAAACATGCACCTCAGCCTCTAAGCAAACAAAAGACACAAATGGTAATCTCTGCTAGGTTAAACTCCAGAGGACCCCCAGAGGGCATCGATGGCATAAAAGGAATACTTGTCCATTGGGTGCCCTTAAGAAAGTAAGATAAGTTATTTTTTCAGTGTCCAGGGACTGATACCCACGTAACTTCCTTAAAAACCATATGCACCAGTGAGCCAATCCCTCCCGGAATTCTTGGCCTGGATTATTGATGAGATTGTTGGCAATTTGGATATTTTTGTAATCATCTGATATTGCTAATGTTTATGTAGCCTGGCCCATCCAGTCCCTGGGAGTGAGATATTTTCAAAGGCACACTGACTAAATTCAAACGCTAAAGTACCATTTAAGATACTGCAGCAATAATCTAAATGCCACCTAGGTCTGTGCTTCAGAAGTTAACATCCCCTGTTCCCATCTTTGATTTCACTGAACCTAGGGAGGCCCAACGCATGGCCTTTACAATGAAAAGGTCTGCATTCAGTTTTCTTTGAGTGTTGGAATTTCAAAGTTTCCAAAGGTTTCTCTTATTTAACTTCAATTCCCATTACCCCAGTGGACTCAATAGGCCTTACCCTGATTTTACACAATTCCGAAGAGCAAATGCGTGGGGGGGGGCGGGGGCTCAAAGTTCCTGGAGCCAAGTATATGTATAGAAGAAACTAGATATGCCAAAGGCTTATTTTGAACTCTTCTCTGGTCATACAATAGCTATCTTTAAAACTTGCGTGAGCAGGAACAGTACCCTTGAAGTTTTGTCATTTATTAGTCCAGAGCATGGGCTTTGGTTTGACTTCTGGCTTCTAGAATTTTCTCCAACAAATTTCTACAAATACGCATACTGTCATGTTTGCATAATATGTGACTTGCAGGAAATCCATGCAAAAAAGACACAGTCCCTATTTCTTAAAGAGGTGACAATTCAATTGAAGACAACTTAACTCCACGTGACAGCTATTATAAGGATGCCACTGGAGTCCAAAGGTTGTATTTTGTGCAATCTCAGGGGATTTCAAGTAGGAGATTTTTAGAGGAATACTTTCTGACTGGTAAAATGATCCTTAAGATAACTTTTACTGTGTACAGCCTGACTATGAGAAAAAGAGTATTTATATCACTCAGGTTAATTACTCAGAATTTGCCGCAGGCTTCATATGGAATTTCTAGTTAGGTATGCAGTCCCTAGCAGCATATTTTCCTATCAGAACCAAATGTAACCTGCACAAGAAGGCTCTAATGTATATGCATAGAGTAATGAGTATATGGTAATAAGTAAAGGATGGGAATTCTGGGTTCTAACCTGCCATGAATTATGACCCTGGGCAAGTTACTAGACTTCCTTGTTATCAGTTTTCAGGGGAAAATTACAAAGACTCTGAAATCAGAAAAGGCTAAATTTGAATCTAATCTCTGCCCTGAATTACTGGATTTGCCCAACAAACTGGGCAAACTTAAACAGATTCAAAAGGTATCTGTTTGCCTTGTAATTTTTATCATGGAGATAACAGGACCTATCTGAAAGAGGTCCTGTTTTGTGAATAAAATGAGATAACCTAGAAGGTTCCTAACACCATTAGCACTCTAAATATAGGTCAATTTCCTGTTGAGAAAATCTAGATGAAAATATTTTGAAGAATTTATAAGCTGTATTCAAATGTAAGAGATTGTTACTATTTACAGCCTATGCTTAATAACTAAAAATTAATAGCAATGGAGAAGAGTATTCTTAGCTGAGAAGTATTAATAATGTTAAGACTGGAAATACAGTTTTGATATCTCTCGGCAAGCTTATTCACCTTTTGCTTTTAAATGAGATGTACCACTTTGATTAGAACAGCCGTGAGTAATTCCATATTAGTCTACATTTCAGAAAATATCATAATTCTACACCTTGAAATGCTTGACAAGAAATCAGCCTCAGATAACATAAATGCCAGCATCATGTACCTACATTTGTAGCAGTGTTTTCAAGTTTACTCTAATAAGTGATGTCTTAAACACAGACATTGGCACATAATTCTAATCATTGGTACATGCCCTGTTAGGGACCATGGTTGATGTTTGATCTTCAGGGATGACTTTTATAAGATCCTTACTATGATTTTTGGTCTAAATACATATAATCTGAATGTATTACATATATATTCATACTATATATGTGTGTGTGTGTGTGTGTGTGTGTGTGTATAACCCTCTTGATGTTCCTGATAAGCAAATCACTTCATATTATAATATATAATTATATATTAATATATATAATATATAATATAATGTATAAAATATAAAAATATATATAAAATATAAATATATATATAAATATATATATAAATTATATATATATAAATATATATAAATATATATAAATATATATATTTTATATATATAAAATATAAATATATATAAATATATATATAAAATATAAATATATATAAATATATATATAAATATAAATATATAAAATATAAAAATATAATGTATAAAATAATGTATAATATATAATATAATGTATACAATCCTGGGTTATAGCCAAGCTTGCAACATCCAGGAAACACTCAAGAGCCCATAGTTTTATATAATTTTGATTCATCCCAGTCCTAATTGTCTCTGTTCCTAGTGTTCCAACTCCATCCTTCTCATCTCCATCCACTACAGCCCACAAGAACTCTGAAAACCTTTCTCTCACAGAAACTACAGGTATTAAAGACAGTAGTATTTAATAAAGGCTTTCCCTCTTAGATGAACTGAAAGAAAACTCCTAAAGAAGGAAAAAACTTCCACAATGAATATGGGCAGCATGCCAAAGCAGTCTGTGAAAGCCACTGAGGCATAGCTAAGTCTCTAATTGTGGAGAGCCCCATTATCCACTCTTCAATAGATGGGACAGTATCCTAAGTGTGCAATCTACTTTATTAAAACTAAAATTGTTGGTGAGGTTGGATGTGGCTCAACAAGTGGCCAGAATGGAATTATATTCAAATCTCTATTGAGTGCCTATGAGCAAGTCTGTCTGCTGGGTGCTATGGGAGACACAAAGATGAATAAGTTAAGGAAAGCTAGGCTTATCACCATTAACTATTGTACAAAGTGGTACTATCAATAAATGTTCTTTTAATGAATGTATTATTGCCAGTTTCCTAATAAATACCCCAAGGGGAGTTAGGGGTGGGTGGTGCCTATGTAACATGGTCCATTTAGTGTCCAACTCTTGATTTTGGCTCAGGTCATGATCTCACTACCCTGAGATCTCACCATCCGCACCGTGTATGGAGCCTGTTTGATATTCTCTCTCTCCCTCTCTTTCTTCCCAGCCACCATTCTCTCTCTTAAAAAAAGATTTAAAAATAAACAAATAAATAAATAAACACACGAAGGAATATAGGAAAAGTGAGGCACATGTCCTAGAAGATGGAGGTCTCATTTTGGTCTGAGACTTGCAGAACTAATAACATTTTAACAAGGAAAGACAGAAAGGAGGGAAACGTGCAAAGGCAGGAACGGAAGAGAGTCTGTGCCCACATTCAGTTCCAGCCTCACTTCAAGATCGTAACTCACTTCAAGAAAGGGTGTCTTCAGATGGTATGCTTATGACAGTGTCTGGCTGTAAGGTCCCCGATCAGCTGTAACAGAATCAAATCCAGCAATAGCAGTTGCCTCCTGTCTGAAATATTAGATCTGCTCCCAAAGAATAATTGTGGGAATGCCTAAACATAATCAAAACAGCTAGTTTTTTTTTTCGTTGAATTCTGCTTAGCCGTACTCATGGTAATTTTATTTTTTTACTCTTTTTTTTTTCCGTTTTGCTATATGTCCTCTCAAGTTAAAAAGAAGCATAATGTTGAGTTTGTGTTCTCAGAATCTTACATGCATGTTCTAACTCAGATCAGCTGACACATATCTTAAAGATTAAAACTGGGCACCTGGGTGGCTCAGTCGGTTAAGCGTCCGACTTCATCTCAGGCCATGATCTCAAGGTTTGTGAGTTCAAACCCATGCCATCAGTGCAGAGTCTGCTTGGGATTCTCTCTCTCCCTCTCTCTCTCTCTGCCCTGCCCCCACTCTCTCTCTCAAAATAAATAAATAAAAAAAAAAAAAAAAAAAAAAACTTGTCTTCATGATTCATGTAACCCAAAGATAGCTTCATCTGATATTAACCTGTATTGGAATATTCTTCCATGATGTCACATTTGTTTTTTGTTTTTTTTTAATTTTTTTTTCAACGTTTATTTATTTTTGGGACAGAGAGAGACAGAGCATGAATGGGGGAGGGGCAGAGAGAGAGGGAGACACAGAATCGGAAACAGGCTCCAGGCTCTGAGCCATCAGCCCAGAGCCCGATGCGGGGCTCGAACTCCCGGACCGCGAGATCGTGACCTGGCTGAAGTCGGACGCTTAACCGACTGCGCCACCCAGGCGCCCCCATGATGTCACATTTGAAAGAACTTCAGAAAAAGGTTTTCTGCTATAAGTATTTATGGTATATTTTATAGAATGGCATAATATTTTAAAAATATATTTATAAATAAACTCACAAAATATCTAGACTGCAGACTTAGCTAAAATGTTAAAGTATGAAATACATAATCTCAAAATGGCACAAATTGGGTTGCCAAGGCATTCTCTGATTCATTGTTTAGAACAAAATGGCACTTCCATTATTAAAGGCTTCCAAATATAATAAGCCATGTATCAATTGTTTCATATGCGTTTAAGTATAGAAACCAAAATGGATTGTTGTGAAAACTCTTACATTTATTTGTCAGTCAAAGGAGTAGTTAGAATTCAGGCAATCAATTGGTAAATATACAATGAAATGTAATAGCTGAGAGTGGAAAATGTAAATTTAAAAAATTTTAGTAAGTGACCATAATAAAAAAAATGTCCTTCTTCATTAAAAATAGCCTTTAGGTTGAATGAAAGAAACAAAATTCACTTAGATATTCTCAAAGTATAGATGATGAAAGAAGGGTGGTACATATCTCCCTACCCTTTGGAATAATCTGACTTGACAGACACATTTACACAGCGGCAGAGGGAAAAAAAAAAAAGCAATACTTCTGTGTCTGAAATTATTCCTGGCCCCATAAATGAGAACAAAAAAGCTTACCATGGGTAAGACACCTTGACTAAATGTGGTGATTTTCTCCATTTTCCCGAATCTGTAATTTTTTTTTTAACGTTTATTCATTTTTGAGAGACAGAACAGAGCATGAGCCAGGGAGGGGCAGAGAGAGAGAGAGGGAGACACAGAATCCGAAGCAAGCTCCAGGCTCTGAGCTGTCAGCACAGAGCCCAATGCGGGGCTCGAACTCACTGAGGGTGAGATCATGACCTGAGCTGAAGTCGGACGCTCAACCGACTGAGCTACCCAGGCGCCCCTCCATTTTCCCAAATCTTTAACTTGCCCAGATTGGAAATGCCACTTGCCCTGGAAGCTTTGGCCAAAGGACGGGAGATGATAAAACGAGATATTGAGTGAGTCATGAGAAATGGAAGAAAAAGCTTAATCGTGCCTTTTCCGAAATATCCTTTCATTATGAACACAGAGGAGGGAAATCTTCAATCTGAAAAGCCTCAGTCAGAAAAGAAAGGCGTATATGTTAAGATTTAGTTTTCAAAACAAGATTGCTTTGTCTGACTGTGGACTCTACCAACACACACGAGTATTTCTGCAAGTTAATGTGAATGCAAACCCTAAAATGCTGAATAGTTTCATTTCCTCCTTTTTCAGAATTACTTTGCAAAAAAAGGTGGAGAAGGAGTGCTTCCTTTCCAGTGTTGCTGATGCTGCCACGGATTTACTTTGGAAGAATTACAGATGATATTAATTACAGTTTCAACAGCAACCACCATCCGTATGGCATTCTACAAAGTGTTTGCTTGTATTTTACCTCGGTCCAGAAAGCCTGTGACGTAGTTTTGGTAGGTGCTCTTATCATTCCTAACGTACAGATGAACCAGAAATTTGGAGCGGTTGAGAGAGTTTCCCAAGGTCACGTGGTCTGATAGCAGTGGCACTCAGGACTCTGTCCTTGGATCCGTCTCCTTCTAAACCTCTGATGAACTTCCACGTAAGGTGTAAACTCTCACCCCTCGTGCATGCAACACAACTTGTGAAGGTCTGCGAAAAGCATTTGGAATATATGGATTATACTTGGGAATACCTTTTCTTTTTTCAGCAACTAAATCATTGTCCCTTCTCATAAAGCTTACCACGATTTCGGGATACCCCAAGAACTATTGACAAGGTTATTCTCAAATGGCCAACTTATGGAGAGGTATTCTAATAAAACTAAATTAGGTTTATGCTTTCTGTCTGTTATCAAACAACAAATCGTAAGAGTGGTATAAATTCCTATATTGAGGGAAAGAGAGCAGATGCTCTAAACCTGCTTTGCCCAATGTAGAGGCTGCTAACCATGTGTAGCTATTGAAATTTAAATTAATTTTTAATAAGTTAAATAACATAAAAATGCCAGTTCTTCAGTCACACTAACCACATTTCAAGGGTTCTGTAGCCACAAGGGGCCAGTGACTATTGTATTGGGCAGCACAGACATAGAACATTTTCATCTTTGCAGAAAGTGCTGTTGGAGGGGCGCCGGGGTGGCTTAGTCAGTTTATCGTCTGACTCTTGATTTCCGCTGGGGTCATGCTCTCACATTTGGTGAGTTCGAGCCCAACACCCAGCTCTGTGCTGACAGCATGGAGCCTGCTTGAGATTTTCTCTCTCCTTCTCTCTGCCCTTCCTGTGTACCCTCCCTTGCCCTCCCTCCCCCCCCCCCCACTCTCAGAATAAATAAATAAACATTTAAAACAAAGAAAGTCTTATTGGACTGTGCTGGCCTAAAGTGTAGCTGTTGTTACCCATGTCGGTCTGCTTCTTTCTCGAGCAACTCTAGCTCTATAGAGTTGTCCTCAAGGGTGAGTGGTATGAGGTGTGTGTGTGTGTGTGTAAAATGAACCGTGATTCTATTCTCCACCAAAATGCTAGGAAAACCAGCAAGTCGCAAATAAACATAGACTATTTATGTGGCTTCTCTTGATGTGGGAAGAGACTCAAATCTCTATGTTAATATCAGTCAACCCTTAAGACAATTTCAGCAATAGACTATTGTATGAAAAGAGTTGTATGATAGTAAAAAAAAAAAAAAAAAAAAAAGGTCTGAACAGAGCATTTCAAGTTTGGGTTGGTTTGTGGAGAGGGAGATCAAATGAGAGGGATTAGCCTTTGGGGTTGGAGCAGCTGGGGCAGGAACAAGGACAGGAGCCCTCCCCATAGGACAGGCCATGCGAAAAGCCAGCAGGGTCTAGGAAACACCCAGGGAATATGTTCCCTCAGCTCCACCTGGGGATTTTCTTTAAGGAACCAGATGGTTACCTTGGCTGTAAGAGTAAAAATAGGGAAAAAAGATGAAAAACTCAGGAGAAAGGGCGGAATATTGTTCTTACTGAATTGTCTGACACAGATGGCCAGGCATTCCTGAACTTTTTTTTTTTAATGTTTATTTATTTTATTTTTGAGACAGAGAGAGACAGAGCATGAGCAGAGGAGGGGCAGAGAGAGAGGGAGACACAGAATCGGAAGCAGGCTCCAGGCTCTGAGCTGTCAGCACAGAGCCCGACATGGGGCTTGAACTCACGAACTGTGAGATCGTTACCTGAGCCGAACTTGGACGCTCAACTGACTGAGCCACCCTTGAACTTTTAAAGTAGGTTAATCTGAAGAGGTAGTGGTCTGGGGATGTAGACAGCATTCAGGCTGGGGTCCTCCATCTGCCACCTCCTCTCACTAGCGTTTGTCCCATTTAATGTTGGCGGACCTTAGTTTCCAATCGTATTCATTCTAGAGAGGGCTCACCATGTAGAAAGCATGGTGCTTGGGGAGGGGGACACAGATGATTCAACAAAAAGAACTCACACAAATAGATAATTACCATATAATTCCATAAATGCAGTGACAGACATACGCAGAGAGAAAACATAGGCTTGGCTGAGGAGGTTTCCAAAGTCTTTAAAGACTCTGTGGTGAAGGAAGTGGTATCTGAGTTAAATCATTAAGAACAAAGAGCAGTTGGGGAAGGAATAGTAGGGTTCATGGAGAGAAAGGGGCAAGAATAAAAGAATGGGGGGAAATATACATATATACATGTATAAACCTACATAGGTAGATAGATAGATAGATAGATAGATAGATAGATAGATAGATAAACATTTATATTGATATTTTGAGTTTTTTTTAAGTTTTATTTTATTTATTTGGAGGGAGACAGAGACAGCACGAGTGAGGGAGGGGTGGAGAGAGAGGGAAAGAGAGAGAGAATACCAAGCAGGCTCTGTGCTGCCAACGCAGAGCCCAACTTGGAGCTCAAAATCACAAAACCGTGAGATCATGACTTGGGTGGAAACCAAGAGTCAGATGCTTTTTTTTTTTTAATTTTTATTTTTTATTTTTTTTCTTTTTTTCAATATATGAAATTTATTGTCAAATTGGTTTCCATACAACACCTAGTGGTCATCCCAACAGGTGCCCTCCTCAATACCCATCACCCACCCTCCCCTCCCTCCCACCCCCCATCAACCCTCAGTTTATTCTCAGTTTTTAAGAGTAAGAGTCAGATGCTTAATGGAATGAGCCACCCAGGCGCCCCTATGTTGATATTTTAAAACTCAGATCCTTTCCCGGTGTGAAGGGAGAGGGACATTTATAAAAAAAGAAGACACCCTATGCCTGAACAGGTAAAGCGTTAAAGGGAGTAATGAAATATTATTGCTTAAAAGAGAAAGGAAAAAAAAAAAAAAGAGAGAGTGGCTGGAGATACCAAATAAATCTTTCCCACCAGGAAAAAAACCGTTCTTTTCCTTCTACCTCTGCCTTTGTGTTTTATTTGCATCTGCACAAGACAGTTTAGCAGCTGTGTTCATAGAAACTCCCCTCTCTGGTCGGAGGGCTGCACTAGTATGTCTGCCTGCAGATGCACGCTGGCTCCTTCAGATCTCTCACGCACAGGCGACCCTCTCCTTCCCCCAGCACCGGGGATCCCTCTCCCATTGCTAACACGGAAGCTGCACAGTGGCCTCTCTCACAAGGCCTGTTAGAATGATTCCAAGAGAAGCTTTCTTGCGTTTGCTTAGACTTAACTACTAATCAGAACCTACCACTGCTCGCCTCCTTCTGATTCCAGGTTATCTCAAAATGCTCCAGGGTTTTGTGTCTAGACATCGCTTCCTTGGAATCCCAGGGTCCCTGGGCGATGTTCAGAAAAGAACAACTCACTCTCTGACCCCTAGAGAGACTGGCATGTGAGTCCCTGATCCATTCCCCTGAAGGACTGCTGTTTCTGGAAGGAAGGGACCAGATGAGGTGCTCTCATGGAGAGTTGCCCCATCCTGTCGTCTCTGTTCAAATCTTTCATCAACAACAAAAATAAAATACTCACTTCTGACACTACTTGCTAATTGGTTATTTTTGACACTTGAACAATACTTAAGCCTCCCGGAAACTGTTCACCAGTGTGTGGATTTAAAGAAAGATACGCATATTCTTCTGTGGGTGGTGGGTAGGGCACTGTGGAGGGAGAATGTGACCATCGTCACAGCCTTACTCTCCCCACTATTATTTCCCCAGAAGCAGTAGCGACAGATCAGAGTCACATTCAATACACTCACATGGGGGGGGGTGGGGAGGGGAGTGACTTGGGTCTCCAACAAATGCCGGCAAGCATTGACCTGCAGGCCCAACCCAGCCAATCAGCCGCTTTTGTAAATGAAGTTTTACTGGGACACACCCGTACTCATTTGGTTACATTCCACCTATGGCTACTATCTCGCTAGGAAAGGCGAACAGTTCCAACAGCGATCGAGTGGTCCACAAAGCCTAAAATATTTCCTATTTTGACTTCATGCAAGGTAAAGCAGAGACATGCATAGGAAGCAGTGTCCTCAGTATTTATCATGTTTCAGTTCATTTGATAAACACTTGTGGTTCCAGGGTGCAAGGCTCTGAGATTACAGCAGGGAACAGAACCACTTACAGTCTTTTGTTTCAAAAAACTTACAATTTTCTCCGGCTTTACTGTAACGATTCCTGCTCAACTTTTTTTTTTCTTCTATGTTTGTTAGAGGACACAGACAAGTATTATGATGTATAGGCATAGAATAGGGTATCAGCTAGGGTTACCAAATAAAATACAGGTCTCCCAGTTAAATTCAGCAAATATGTACTAAATGGAAATACCAAGTATGAATGAAGCCAAATGCTGTAAAATTATTCTCTCCCTGAATGGTGCATCAAGAGAGGGACAGAGAGGCATGTTCAATGGATTTAGAGTGTTTTTACCTCATCATTAAGGTGACATAAAATAATAATGAATTTAAGCCTTAGGACAAACCCATCTCCAGTGTGAGATGTATATATGTCATGCAATTTAAAAATGATGCCAACAAGCATTCCATTAAAAAATAATAATAATAAAAAGGCGTAATATTTTTAAAAAGGAAGAAGAAGAAGAAAAAAAACCTCTTTTTTCCCTTCTGGTAGGAGGCAGAAAAGGAGAACCTACACCTATTGCACAGGAGAAAAAACCAAATTGAATAATTCATAAGTCTTAAGAAATGTAAGGAGTGCTCATGTGTGCAAGTCTATATCTCCTACTAACAATGTCTGGCTTAACAAATCTGGGCCCTTAGTCTTGTGATAATAAGCAAAGAAAATGGGAGGGAGAAAATCTGGCGGTGGTAGAACTTGTCACGTATCTAGAAAAATCTAGACCCACAGTGTTCTCATGGGCAGAATGGAAACCTAGCAGCGTAATGGGGAGTCTGCACAGCCAGTCCTTGGAGACAGGCAGGCGCGCAAGGGGGAGGCATGGTGTTTGCTGTCTAAATAGATGACAGCATTAATCCTTCCCATCAAACCCTACCGCAGTAGCAGATATTTAACTCACGCACAGAGATAACATAACATATAAAACCAAACACGGAGAAGGTTTGTGGTGGGAGTTTTAAACACCAAACCTGGACGCTATTAGCTACATCTTAAGCAATCCCTAAACCTAAACCATACGTGAGAAGCGGCTTGTTTTCAGGTCACCCCTTGAAGGGCCTTCATCCAGTCTTCAGTTTCTCACATTAGCAGACTGCAGATTTCTCCTCCTGAGCATTTCCCAAGAAGGATTTTCTGATTTGTCACACATGTTCCCTTTCATTGGTCCAGTGCCCTGGCAGAACCAGAGATTCTAAACTTGTCCGGAAAAGGGTTTCATAATTCATCATGCATACCACTCTGCTTGGCACTGAGCGCCGTGGTCAGATCCAAGTGCATGCTCTTGGACATTCACGGTTGACTAAAGGGACCAGATTTTTGATAAACCAATGTAGGACAAAGGGGAAGAGCCTGCTAGCACAGTCCTGTGGCTGGGACAGAGAAGGGAGTGAGGCTGCCCTGAGTGGAGGGTGGGGTGGGTGTCTCATGAGACAAAAGTGTGACTGTGCTGGCTGAGGAAAGGTGCTCCCTGCAGCAAAGGGGGGGATGCTAGAAGATGGGGGAGAGGCATAGAAGGATGCGAGAGGGGAGAACAGGAAGAAGGGAAAAGGAGAGCCTGGGGAGAGAGCAAATGTTCCAGGACAGATCATTTTGGAAAACACGGTGCCTGCCAGCCAGCCCAGGAAGTTCATGTTGAGGGCCATCCTCAATCTAGGGCATCCATTAACCTTGGCTTTGACAAGGCTGGGGAAGGGGAAAGGGAAGAGATGGAAATGATGCAAAGCGCCCACATCATGCTAATGTTCTCTGAAAATGCCAGTTTGTCTACAGAGGTAAAATATTCTGAAAAGTTCCCATTTCTACAGGGTTCATAATGACTTCAGCGGTGAGCCATCTGAATTCAAAATTAAGATTTACTTTGTTTGAAATGTTTTACCTTAGAAAGATGGAGCAGAATTATAAGAAAGGAATACGTTTAACTATTGTTGTTAAATCTAAGTATTCAGTCAGCCTTCTTCTCCTGCTGAATATTCAAATTGGAGAGCCATAGCGGACAAAGAGAAAAATAAATGCATTTCTGATTAGAAAATGCAAATTAATGCCTGCATTCTGCCTAAATTCCTCCAATAGATCCTTTTAGTTGTTTTCTTTCATTACCATCTAACTAGGAAACTTATGTCCTTTTTGTTGTTGTTGTTAGTAGGTGAGTGGGAGTCTCTTTGGAAATTTCCTTATTAAAAAAATTGTACAGATAATTAAAGAAATGCAAATTAAAGCTACAGAATAACAATACACTTATAAAAATGGTGAAGATCCAAAACATTGATAATTCCCCAGGTTGGTATAGTTGTGACGAAACAGAAACTTTGTACAGTTTTCATGGCCTTATTAAATTGATATCACAGTTTGGAAGGACAAAACATTTAGAAATTTACCTATACTTTAAATCCTTCTGTCCCAAGAATTTTACATCATTGGATCTACTCTACAGGGATAGTTCCTCAACTGGTCACTCAAGGATATTCACTGCTGACTATTTCTTATGTATAAAAAAACTAGGAATGATTAAAATGTCCACTATAAGAGAACTGGCTTATTAAGTTATGGTGAACACTTTCAACAAAAACCCTTTAAAAAAAAATCCTGTGGGGTGCCTGGGTGGCGCAGTCGGTTAGGCGTCCGACTTCAGCCAGGTCACGATCTCGCGGTCCGTGAGTTCGAGCCCCGCGTCAGGCTCTGGGCTGATGGCTCAGAGCCTGGAGCCTGTTTCCGATTCTGTGTCTCCCTCTCTCTGCCCCTCCCCCGTTCATGCTCTGTCTCTCTCTTTCCCAAAAATAAATAAACGTTGAAAAAAAAAATTTAAAAAAAAAAGAAAAAAAATCCTGAATAGTCATTAAAGGAATAAGCAACATTTACATAGTTTGGCATATATCATAATATCATATACCCTTTGAATATATTAGATGGGGGAGGGGAGCAAGTCAGAATAGCATTATAATATGATTATGCTAATCTTATTTAAAGGTTTTTTTTTTTTTTAATGTTTATTTATTTTTGAGAGAGAGACAGAGCATGAGTGGGGGAGTGGCAAAGAGAGAGGGAGACACAGAATCCAAAGCAGGCTCGGGGCTCTGAGATGTCAGCACAGAGCCCCAAGCGGGTCTCAAACTCACAAACCATGAGATCATGACCTGAGTCAAAGTCGGATACTCAACTGACTGAGCCACCCAGGTGCCCCTATGCTAATCTTATTTAAAAAAAACAAAAACAAAAACAAAAACAAAAAAATACCAATGGATCAGTTTCGTGAATATTTTATAGGATTTTTATCCAAAGGAAATACAGTAAAACCTTGGATTGAGAGTAACTTGTTCTGCGAGTGTTCCTGCAAGATGAGCAAACATTTCTAATGAATTTTAACTTGATAAACGAGTGACATCTTGCAAAGGAGTAATATGTGACCTCAAATATCACATGATCACAACTGAACCAATGGTTCTTCTCTCTCTCTCTCTCTCCCTCTCTCTCTGGGCAATTGTGGGTGATTGTCTCCCATGCTTGGATGCTCCGTCTCAGGCCGTGGTGTTTCGCAGAAATCAGTGATTTTTCAGAAGTTGGAAGGTGTTCACAATTGGCACTAGTGTAATTTTTGTCACTTCAAAGCACCTATGGACAGTCCTTTGCTTTTTCCTACAAGAGTAAACTTAGGAATGCTTTGCTTCATTCTAGGTCAGGCTGTCTGCAGATATAGACCCTTTCCTCTGCTGCCTTATTTCCAGTTACATGAAATACAGTACATGACAAGAGTTTATCAATACTGTACTGTAGTCAACATCCGTGTGAGCGTATGCAATGGACCCCATGCAGAAAAAGATTCCACCGAGCCAATAAATAGCAGTGATACCATTAGTGATAGTGAAAGTCGTCCAACACAATAACCCTCCTCTCTCTTGTCTCCCTCACACCAGCCATGAAGGCTTTCAAAGTGCAGGTTCTAGTTGTTTATTTTTCTTTATATGTTGTATTTTCTTTATTATTTTGTAGAATAGTACAGTCTTGTAATAATTTTTATACAAATGTTTTTGGTTTGTGGAGCAAATCATCTGAGTTTCCATCATTTCTTATGGGAAAATTTGCTTTGGTATACAAGTTTTTTGGATTACAAGCATGTTTCTGGAATGAATTATGCTCACAAACCAAGGTTTTGCCGTATCTGGAAGAATTCAAAATGAAGTGCAAGCAATGACTACTTTCGGATAGGAGCAGGTTGTGTTTGGTAGAGATAGCTAATTTTTACTTTCTCTTCTTACTACATGGTATTTCTCTCTCTCTCTCTCTCTCTCTCTCTCTCTCTCTCTCTCCCTCTTTTTATAGGTTTGCATTCTTTCATAACCCAAAAAATGTCAATGTATTTATCCAGGTTTTTTAATGAGCTTTCTTCAGGAAAATCCTAGGATTTACAGATGCCCCAAGTAAGCATCATATCTGGGAAGCATACGGTTTACCATTCAGAACTGATCCTGCCACTTTCTTTCAGTGGCTTTTTTACTGCAGGCTCCCCAAAATTCCTAGAATCCATAGCATTCTCTCAATTCAGCTCCCCCATCCCTGCTTCCTTCCTTCACTATAGGTCCCTCTATCAACTTCTCATACAAATTTTAAGGACTCATACAGAAAGCAGGGTGAAATTTGTCCTCACTTCCAAACTCACCCTGACAAATCTCTGCAAGTGTTATCCTCAATAATAAAGATTGAAAATCTGCCATTCCAGGAGAAACTTTGTTGAATCTTAAAATAGTAGAACCAGAAGGCTAACATCCAGTTACTGGTTCTCAACCTTCTCTGCACAATAGAATCGCCTGGCTATCCCCAGACAGTGTGAAACCAAGTCTGTTTTGGATGCATAGCAACAATTGAGGCCCTTATCTAACTCTTATCAGAGAGATAAGGACACTGAGTAGCAGAGAGGAGAGGATGAAAGACTTGCCAAAGGTCATTCGGGTGTAGATTAGACGTGTTATTGACAAGATGTTAATTGCTAGTCTAGGACACATGGTAAGGAACAACCTAGAGAGCGAAATTAAGCATAAATTTGTTATGAAAGTTAGAAAATCAGAAGATTTATTTTTCTATACTAAGGCACATATTGCTTGAAAGGTAACATTATGGATGACACTTGCTTATGTCAGTCCACTATTTAAAAAAAATAGATCTCATGACACCTTTATAGTAAGTAAATAATTTCTTGGAACACTGTGTCTAGAAGAGTTTCATTGCCTTAATTGCTCACATCATAACTCGTCAGCCCATCAAATGCATTGATAGGAAGGTCCAACAGTAGATTTAAACGTTGTAATAAAAGAAAATTATAAAAAAACTATCTCTGGTTATGGCTCAGCATAAATTAGTTCAGAAAGGAATTTTTTAAATTATCCCCTTATGTTTTATCTAGGAAACTACCTAGGGGCACCGGGTGGCTCAGTCGGTTAAGCGTCTGACTTCAGCTCAGATCATGATCTCTCGGTTCATAGGTTCACGCAGTTCATGATCTCGTGGTTCATGGGTTCGAGCCCCACCTTAGGCTCTGTTCTGACAGCTCAGAGCCAGAAGCCTGCTTCAAGACCTGTGTGTCCCTCTCTCTCTTCCCCTCCCCCACCTCTCAAAAATAAATAAAAATTTAAAAAAAATTTTAATCTAGGAAACCACTTAAAATGTGTTAAATTTCCGTAGCGACTAATATACAAGACTTAAGTTTTGAACTGTCCTGCAAACAAATCCCAGGACATTCTTAACTGTTACGAATATTGTTAACAAGCTATTTTCTTCTCAGCAATGATATTTGTATCTCAACTTTTTAATCAATGAAGAATTTGAATTCACACTGCTAACAGTAAAAGCATCTCTCCCTGTCACCCCTACACACATCATTGTCGCACAGCTCAGAAGCCATAATTGGTCAGCTTTCCCTTTAAAGGAGTCTGAGAATCAGAAGCTACTATTGACTGTTTTCAGACAAAAATCTAAAATGTCCCCTGTCGTAGTCTCAGCTTTGAAATCTCAGATACCTGCTCCATGAAGCCTGTGCCATAAGCATACTCCTAGCTAACTAATGAGAAAATTGTAGAATGAAGAGTTAAGACTCTAACCCTGTCTAACTCTTTGGGATATCTTCCATCAAATATGTCCAAATATGACTTGTGCTAGGACTAAGGGCAATAACATGAAAGCATGAAAATTCCACAGCGGAAGCATAGCACATTTAGATGTGCACAAAGATCTGAAATTAAGTTTCTAGCAACTGCCTTAACGAATATGAATCAGCCATTCTAAAAATACAGGAAACACTTTGATCTGTTGCTGCTACTTGTTTTTTCAGAGAAAATATTGATCCTAATGAACTTTTCAAAATTCTCATGAGCACTATAAATAAAGCTTGATTCCATCTTTAAGCAGTAAGTACTGGTAAGTCTTCCCTTCTTTGAATGGAGAGACTTTAGTCACCGCCCTGTAGAATCCATTATCTGGTGGTTGTGTTATTTTTAAAATTCATTGTTTTTGTTTACTGTTTTCCCACATGAGGAAATAATTAATTTTAAAGTGAACTTCTAGGCTTTAAAAAATAAAAATAATTAAAAAAAAGGAATCTACTCCTGAAATCACTGTTTCACTATATGCTAACTAATTTGGATGTAAATTTTAAAAAATAAAAAATAAAATTAAAAAAAATAAATAAAATACTCTTGACAAAAAAAAAAAAAAAAAAAAAAAAAGAACTTCTAGGGACACCAGGGTGGCTCAGTCAGTTGAGCTCTTGATTTCAGCTCAGGTCATGATCTCATGGTTTGTGAGTTCGAGACCCACATCAGGCTTTGTGCTGACAGTGCAGAACCTGCTTGAGATTCTCTTTCTCCCTCTCTGTCCCGCCCCACTCATGGTCTCTCAAAATAAAGAAATAAACATTTTAAAAATTAATTAATTTAATGAGTTTCTATGGATGAATTGGGGCAACCTCCTTAAGTCTCTCAGGACTTCCATTCTCTACCTTTTATTTTTCTTTCAATCATATGATAAATCCTGTTTGTCTTTGCCTGAGCTAGACAATATGGCACATATTTATTCAAAAACATTTCACAAGAACCACTTTAAAAAGTTTCTAAACTCCTTTATACTATTATCCTAATCCATCATGTTGCTTGCTATTTGCATAGTCATTTCATTGGATAGTTTATGATAAATGGAAGTGAAAGGATTTTCTTACACTGCCATTTTTCACAAGACTCGCTTTCTCAGTAGAACAACATTAGCAATGGTTTCCTCCTCAGATTCCCGTCAGTTGGTCCTAACTTTCAGAAGAGGCGTGGGGCTGCCCCAGCAGACTGCTGACCTTGTATACTGATCTCTATCTTTCTCTGCTCAGCTGCTCTCTCATGTTGACTTCCTAAAGACTTCTGGGGGGAAAAAATGGTCATGAGGCCTCACATTCAAGTCTATGCATCCAAGAGCACACATGGGCAAGATTCTGTCACAACCAAAGTTTCTAGTGTCACTAAATCTGTACTTCTTTTGTCACTTTCTCCTAAGTACCTTATGACTCTAACGTGACTTGTCCAAACTTCCCAGAGCATACCCATCAAAAGGTCATGATTGTTATGGGCTGAATTGTATCCCCTAAAAATTCCTATGTTGAAATCCTATCCCACAGCACTTCAGAATATGACTGTATTTGCAGATAAGGTCTTTAAAAGTAATTAAGGTAAATGAGGTCATAGGGGTGGGCTCTAATTCAATATGACTGGTGTCCTTATAAGAAGAAGAAGTTAGGACACAGACATGCACAGAAGGAAAATTATTTGAAGATAGAAAGAAGATGGCCATCTACAGGCTAAGGAAGCAGGCTTTAGAAGAAACCCTGTCAACACCTTGATCTCAGACTTCCACCCTTCAGGAGGATGAGAAAATAAATACCTATTGTTTAACTCTCTCAGTCTGTGGTACTTTGTTACGGAAGCTCTAACAAACTAACACAACCACTTTTGCCTAATTCAAGTTTAAACAGCTATAAGGGGCTGCTATAAGGGGAAGCAGGGCAAAAAGTAAGACTAGAGAGAAAGGCTAGGTCAAGATCACGTACAGTCTTAAAGTTGTGGGAAGGAATTAGAACTTTATTCTAAATGAGATGGAAGAGGGGTATGGAATCAATAATAAGGAAAAGATTTGAGCAGCTTTGATAGAGTAACGATATAAATCAGATGTTCAGTGGATTAAAAACTAAATGAGTAGTAAGAACATGGACTCGGGGAGTGTAGGTGATGAAGCTACCAAAGTCTTCCTTCTAACAACAACCCGTATGCTGCTAGCTGATATTTATAATGAGAAATTAAATATAAGTTTAATGCCTTGAACTAATACAAACAATTTTGCTTCTTCAGTGGAAAGGGAAAGAGCAGTACAAATGACTTAGATGCATTTTACCTAAATATACACAATTCTTGTCTCTTGTAAGTTTGACTACTCATAGAACAAATTATAATATCTTCATATCTTACATTCAGGATAATCTGAAAATATGTTTTCCCTGGAGACTGATATTTATGGATGTACACCATTATGGTGTATAGACATAGAAAGTTAGGAAGCAGAAGGTCAGATGATTTTTTTTTTCTTTTGCTCTCGGGTTAAGTACCCTTAGCCTTATATCTTGGTCATTGGAATTTCACAAGTGAAAGATAAAAATCACACTTGTGTTTTCTTTTACACATCAAAATTCTCCAGTGAGTATATGAAACCTTAAGTAGGTCATAATACTGGTCAGAGATTATCATCTGCTAGCCACTGCAGCCTTAGAAGATAGTACTATGTGTTATATATAGGAACTTTGGTTTCAGCTGAGAGCAGTCATAATACGATTGGGATTTCACTTGAAAATTTACAGTGATAGCCAGAATCAAGTCTTCAAGTTTTACTGAGATGTTGTCAGAGTGCATTAAATGTTCATCACTATTTTACTACTTGGTTGGTTCATCATGGTTTAGACTCTAATTAAAATTCAGTGAGAAAGTATACAAAATGCTTAGCGTGATATCCAGCTAGACAATCAAAAAATGTATAGTGAATGAGTTACTAAATGAGCAAATGAATGTATCATAGTTAGAGCAGGAAAGTACCTGATTATCAAGCAGACTCGAATCATATATAAAAAAGTTGCCAAGAACTCAAGCTCTATGTTTCTCTGCCTGTGTTTCTGCTTTATTTTTCTCCTTCTCCACTAACTGGCTTTCTCTGCTGCTCTATTTTCTTGGGTGTCCCATGTCCCTGAGTTTAAACATTTATAACATGTCAATATGTTATAATTTATCCATCCCTCAGAGACTGCCTCTTGTTCCCAGTTCCAAATATCTGGGATGATCTGATGGGTTCAGCTTAACTCAAGTGTCCACCTAAGATCCAGCTGGTCTTGGCCAGGTGGACAGACTTCCATATGAAAAGTATGGCTCCTGAGTAAATATGGAAATGGAAAGCCAGTTCCCAGTGAAAAAGAAATTGTAAATTGGGCAGATAAGCAAAAGTACCTTCTGATAACTGGAGCAGAGGGCAAGGGACAAGTGGGGAGGGAAATTTTACTGAAAGATGAATAAATGAAAGGATAAGATCTTATCCTTTGCATCAGGATAAGATGCAAAGGAAAGATGAGAAAATGATGACTTTGAATGAAAATGGAAGAAAGAGTTGGAGTCAATATCACAAAAGAATCATTCATAATTTAGTGGGTCATCTTTCTGCTCATGGTCCCAAATGGACTTTGGTCAAGTTCTGCCAAATACATATGCTTCAAATTAATTACATTTTGGAAGTCTTATATTCATCTCATTAAGTTTCATAAGTGATTGGTTTTCAAGATATTCATACATATGGTATACACTTAACATGAGGGTGAGGAAATATGTGAATTCAACCTATGAATATTTTCACATTTTCTGTTACTTCCTATGCACTTATAAATCAAGAGTAGCACAAAAACTCACTTCAGAATACATTTTGACATTCTTTCATCACTGAATGGAGAATAGCATTTTTTTTTTCCCCCAACTAAACTTGGGTTTCTGCTGAAGCAGCTGAAGATCCAAGATGCTTTAGGCTACAAGCTGAAGTTTGGAAAAAATTCAACCTGCTGACTTTTATCCTTTCTTTTGGACAAGATGGCTGTGGGTAATTTGGGCCTCTGGCTATGAAACATGAGCCTGTCTATCTGCATTATTAATGGATGCTTGATGGGATGAGTTAATAGTGACTTTAGTTTCTTTGCATAAAGACCAAAAGGAAATTTCTTGAGATGGAAAAAGTCAAATGGACAGAAATATGATGATAATTACTAACATTTATAGATTGCTTATGATGTGCTCTGCATTGAGTTGAATGCTGTAAGTGGTTTATTTGATCTAGTACCTATATTGACCCATGGCATGAATATCATCATTACCCATTTTAAAGGTTAGAAAATCAAGGCTTAAAGAAGTAATTACTCAAGGTCACAGCAGATAGGAATAAGGTGGAACTGAAATTTCATCCCATGTACCATGACTAGAACCATAATTCTCCTATAGATCTTAACTTATATTTTACTGCCTCCTTCGTGTTGAGAATTAAATTCCAGGTAGAGGCAACAAGCCACAAGAGTAATGGCTCTGAAATTTCTCTCCCTGAACCAAATTCTTTTAAGCCTAAGATGAGAAGAGAGACATAGGAAAAACAATATGAGATACAGATAGAATTAAAGTCAGTTTATAGGGGCGCCTGGGTGGCGCAGTCGGTTAAGCGTCCGACTTCAGCCAGGTCACGATCTCGCGGTCCGTGAGTTCGAGCCCCACGTCGGGCTCTGGGCTGATGGCTCAGAGCCTGGAGCCTGTTTCCGATTCTGTGTCTCCCTCTCTCTCTGCCCCTCCCCTGTTCATGCTCTGTCTCTCTCTGTCCCAAAAATAAATAAACATTGAAAAAAAAAATTAAAAAAAAAAAAGTCAGTTTATAAAAACCCCCAAACCAGTTGGAAAAAAAAGTTTTATATGTTTATTTCCTGGTTAATATAATGCACACACAGCATTTAGATACTGCTTGTACTTTAGCTGTGTCAATTGCTCTGAGGTCTAGAGCTGGAATTTCTCATTCATTGACAGGGAGAAAAGCAGCAGGGAGAAGCGGATAGAGAGTTATGCCAACACTATAATTAATTCTCTGCAGGAAACACCAAGGAGCTACTCCATAAGAGGGGAATACATTTCCGACCTTTCTTCTTTTCTTACTCCATAAGAGGGGAAGAGTATTCTGGATATATTATAAGCCCAGATGGATCTGTGCTTCCAACCTCCAACCACTATGATTACCATCCATGGGGAAATCATATTACAGCTTTCTTTTGCTTTATTTTCAATAAAAATGGGCATATTTCTCCTTAATATGTGTATATAAATATGTATGTATGAACATACAGGTAGATAAAAAAAATCTTAAACAAAAAAGGAATTTGTATATTTTGCGTGCTTTCATCACTGCTAAATGAGAGAGGCAGATATCGCACAGGTGAGATATTAGTATTTAGTATGTTCATCTATTTTCATCTATTTTTATGAAAAGAAATTAATAAATGGCAGTTCCAAGGATTTCAGGCCATTTGTGTACTTTCCCAGTGATACACTTCCCTCACACAAGCTTCCAGATTTGCTCCTCGTGTGTGAACAGGAACGAAGGGAAGACAGGAACGTTTTCCCAAGGGCACACTAAATATGGGGAAAGGGAAAAAGGGTCAAAGAGATTTTCATGGGAAAGAGCAGACGGTTTTGGTTTTAATAGTTACAACCAAAATCCTGGGCCACAAATTCTTTTAACCCCACCACAGAAGTCTTCATCAGGAATACTCTGGTCTTAAATCAAAGTCAACAGCACCTATCCTAAGACTTTCTCCAATGCACATCTCTTTCTAGGATGATGCGTACATATACAATTTGAAAACATAATTAAACGGTACTGCATCAGGTATTTTCAAGTATCTGAGAACCCCCCTTCCCCCGAAAAAAACCTTGAGTGTGTTTATTGGCTTTTTAGCAATGCTTCTTTGCTATATATTTGGGTGATTGCTTCTTAATGACAGTATACAACTTTAACTTTACACAATTTCCTTAGAGTTAATATACATTGTGCTATTTCACATAAAATACAATCATTTTCAACCAAATAGGTCCATTCACTGCATTTCCCTGTCCCTTATATTACAATTATCACTCTTGCTACATCTTTATCCAGTAAAAATGTCATCAACAATATTATATATTTTCCTTTAAACAATCAAATGTTTTTCAAGAAATTAAGAATAAAAACCAGTTTATGCAGACCTTTTCTAATGCTCTTAATTCCTGCCTGAGGATCTGAGTTTCTATCTGTTACCATTTCCCCTGATTGTCAAGAATGTCTTTCAGCATTTTTTTGTGGCACAGGTCTGCTGGTAATTGATTCTCTTCGTTTTCTTTCATCTGCACATGTCTTTATTTTGCCTGTTTCTTGAAGGATATTTGGCTGGTTAGTGGTAGTATAGCGTTCTGGTTTGAAATTTCACTTTTGCAGCACTGTGAGCAAATTGTTATACTGTCTTCCGGACTTCACAGTTTTTCTTGAGAAATTAGTAGCATTTTATCATTGTTTCACTATATATAGTGTGTTATTTTTCTTTGGCCACCTTCAGGACTTTCTTCCCAACTTTGATTTTCTACCAAATTGACCAAGGTGTACGTGGGTGTGGTTTTCATTTTCCCTTTTTGGATTCACTGAAGTTCTTACATCTGAAATTTGTTGGTTTTCACCAAATTGGTGACATTTTGGCCATTAGTTTTTAGAACATGTTTGCTGCCTAATTCTTTCTTCCCTTTCCTTCTATATCTTCGCTTACACGTATGCTATACCTTTTTAACATTGTTCCACAAGCCTCCAGGATGGTATTTTTTTCCATTGTTCCTCAGATAAGACAATCTATATTAAAATTTACTAATTTATTTCTGTGTCATCTCTTTTCTCCTGTTAGCCTACCCAGTGTATTAAATTTCAGATTTGAAGTTTTTAGTTGTAGAATTCACATACGGTTCTTTGGTATAGTTTCAATTCCTCTGCTGAGTTTTCCATTTTCATTTCTTGTGAGCATGTTTTCCTTTATTTTATTGTGCTGAGTTTCATTGGTTTCTTTATTTTCTTTAATTTTTTTTTTCAACGTTTATTTATTTTTGGGACAGAGAGAGACAGAGCATGAACGGGGGAGGGGCAGAGAGAGAGGGAGACACAGAATCAGAAGCAGGCTCCAGGCTCCGAGCCATCAGCCCAGAGCCCGACGCAGGGCTCGAACTCACGGACCCCGAGATCGTGACCGGGCTGAAGTCGGACGCTTAACCGACTGCGCCACCCAGGCGCCCCTCATTAGTTTCTTTAAACTGCTTAGTCTGCTAACTGTTCTTTGGTTTGGTCTTGCTTGCTTATCTTTTCACTCGGTTATGTTTTATTTAAACAGACTCCAGGCTCTGAGCTATCAGCCCAGAGCCCAACGCAGGGCTCGAACTCACAAACTGTGAGATCATGACCTCAGCTGAGGTCGGACACTTAACCGATGAGCCCCCAGGCGCTCCTGATTATCTTTTCTCCCAAATCCATGTACATCAAGTAATTTTTAATTGTGTACTGAGTACAGTGGGAGATCCAAGAATAATTTCTGTTGTTCTTAATTTAGCAAGCAATTAATTTCGTTCCTCTCAAGCTGAAAAATCTGGCTTTTGAGTGACAACTAAAATATGTTTTATTATTTTATCTTCAGTTGTACTGATTTAAGTCTGACCCACAAATGTATAGTCCAGTTGTCAGTCTAAGACTCAGGCAGAATTTATATACAGAATTTGGAGCTTTTTCTCATCTCTGGCTCTCTCCTTTCCTGGATTCCGTCTTTACTCTCCTAGCAGTTATAATCTCTCTCATCCCTGACTTCTCATTTTTCATGCCAGAAAGACTGGTGCCACCTGTAAAAATAAGATGCTTACCTATGTCATTCCATCCAGCCAAGCATCAGCTTCTACCCAAAATGTGCAGAATTTTCTTCACTTGTCAGTGCTGTAGTTTTGGGTTTGTTTGTTTGTTTGTTTGTTTTGTCTGGAGTTATAATTATTATCTATAACAGAATTTGTCCAATAAGAGGTTACTTGGCCATACCAGAAGTGAAACTTGAAGTTATAAAAGTAGACACTGATTCATTTTGTTATTTCTTCTCTGTTTTTTCTCTCCATTGCTTTATTTGATTATAGAAAGAAGCTTTGAAGAACATTGTTTGAGGATGTTTTTCGTTTTGAATATTATTTTAGTTGTTTTACTTCTTTTTTTATGAAGAGGATAGCTTCTCTCCTCAAACATGTAAGGGAAATTCACTAAGAGAATTCTGGTGTCTGGAAAGATTTTAGTCAAAGAAAAGGAAACTTCGCTTCTCTAGGGTGACGACACATCAGGTCATAGAGAAGTATGGATGTGGGAAAAGAGGACCAAGAAGAATTTGGCCAGAACACACTACTCAAAACACACTAGTTGGTTGAACCACTCCAAGGTTGATGCTCTTGACCACCCATGCCTACTGTACTGAGGAAGAATATTAAAACAGAAAAAAAATGGGAAAACACCATTTGATATGGAGGAGACAGGGAAAGCCACTGCAGAATTTTTTTCAAGAGCATGATGAAATTAGCAAAAAGAATTATTTTAGAAAATGGTGTTTGTGTCATCTATAATAACAAAAACGAAACTACAAGGGGGTTTCTGAGTTCTAAAATCAAAATGGCAGTCTCTTCAGGTAGCATTAGGTAAGGATATTGAGTATTGTAGAGAAGGAACAATGAGACATATTAAATATATTTAAAGAAGAATCCTTTCTCTTGGATGTCATTTTTATTGTCCCTATGACTCACTATTATTGTGACAAATAAGATAGAGTATTCTGACCATCTACAAGAGCATCAGCAACGTTTAGTACAAAAGGTAACTGCAGTAACTTCTTCAGGAAAACCTATTAGTTTATCAACGGAAAAACACTTTCTGGCGACCACCTGTTTATACACATAGTCTGCTGTTGAGTCATTGACACATTAAAGACCACATTGATGTAGGTTGACGGAAACAACTTACTGATCAACTTGAACAAGTGTTTGCATTAAATAATAATTTATACTATGCATAAGCAAAGGTAGGTGCATTCACTGTGGGGTGACAGACACAGAGACTAGCAATTTCTTGTTTAGACAGAAAGGCCTGACAAGGAAGAGCTCATTAGGGTCTCTGGAGAATGGCTGACAGCTGAGAAGCTGTCGGCTCTGTCAAAAGACCTTTGAAAATAATTCTTGTTTTTGAATCAGAATTTTCTGAATCACCAGCAGGATGCCAGAAGCACATTGTTTGCTTCCTTGACTATTTCCTCATCCTTTAGTGTTATCAGAATTTGCCCAAAGCCTTAGCTGCCATCTAAACTTTTGTGCTTTGGCTTGCATGCCCACAAACACACCGGAATTTGCTTTCTCAAAAAGCCCTTTATGTGTCCTTGCTTATACTTTCACTAATTAGTGTCAGATCTTGCTTTGAAATATATAGTTACCGAGAATATGTCATCGTGTGTGTGTGTGTGTGTGTGTGTGTGTGTGTGTGTGTATGCGTGTGTGTAAGAAAGACACATATGCACAGGAGACAGAGACAGAGAGAGACTGGTTGACCTTGACTTCGTGTCTCTATAATGGACATGGAAACAGTAGAACTTCAAAAGGAGAACTTATTCAAATAACTGTTCCTTAAAAAACAAAAAAAACCAAATGGACAAACAAATCCCGGCGGACCGACTCGATGCAGTTACATACTTCAGTATTCTGCCTCTCAGATCTTCCACTTTGCATAGCAGATTCTAATTTTCTATCCCAGAATCAGGATCTAATTCAAGATACACACATGGCCTCTTCAGCACCACCATTCTCAGACTTTATGTGTATTTAAATTTGGTGTCCTACCTTCCCATGCATCTCCCTCCCTGCCCCCGATGTGCTCTCTCTCAGTTTTGTCCTTTCAGCAGTGTTACCCATAACTCCTACCTTGTCTTGCAAGCTTGTATATCTTGACAGCTTCTGCCAGCATTTAGCTGAGGTAGGAATGACTATGTTCACAACTATTTTTACCTATCTTTTTGCAGAGGGAAAAATGCATTAAGAACAGTTCCCATAAAAGGTATGAGAATGATTATTCCCATTTTACAATGTATAGAACTAAGACATTTTAATCTCTGGATCAAGGGGATATAGTCAATAAAAGACAAAGTCTAGATTCCTTCTTAGAACTGAACCTTTGCCAAGATTCCCCAACCTTTGCCTAGATTCCCACACGTTTACCTTGTCTTAACCACTCTGTCAGACTCCTACCCTTGAAGCAAGCCTCTCTGTTTGTGGTTGATTGCTGTAGCCTCCTTGAAGTTACAGAATATGTGGGACTTTGCCTCCAAGATTCTGAGTAGTTCAACAATTTCTCTTAGGTAACATCACCACTGCTAGATTAATCCCTTGAATGAAATCACAAAACCTCCATCTCACCTTGGGCTTGTGTTTAGTTTGATTTTCTTCACTCTCTGACTGCTTTGGAGGTGTGGTAGTGGTTGAGCTATGGGTATAATCATTATTTATAGTTTGTAGATTAAAAAAATGAAGCTTAATGAATCTTAGTAGAATCATGTGCAGTCAGGATCAAAGTCAAGGTCTACGTGTCAACAAAACTATTTGAGGATAGGAACCTCATCTTTATGTTGGTCTGAGTTCCAGGTCATATCAGTATATTTGTTAACATGAATTACTTTCAGTACTATCTCTTTCTTATTCTCTCATGCTGAACAGAAACTTCTGTGTGTTCCAGTGCATTCTAATGTCTCTGAAAATCTCCTTTATTTCTTCCCATAACAGTCAAAATCCTATGACAAAAGATATCCTCAAAGGTTTTAGATTTTTGTAGAATAATTACTTTTTCAAGGGTGTGAGTAGGGCTAAAAGCACCACATTAGGTGGAGACATGCCCAGGAACTAGCAACAACAGGTGTCCATAGTCACCTGCTGAGCCTACAGAGGACAGGGACAAGGATGGTGTCAACGGAACCAGTGAGATTGGAGCCTCGGAAGAGGGGCTGTCCAGTTTTCTCTCCCACTCCCCATTCTCCAAGCAACTGCTGGGCCTTCTGTAGGCTGAATCCAACCAAGAGCCAGAGTATAAGGAAACTGGGAGCTAGGATGACTCAGGGTACAGAGTAGGACAGAGAAAAACAGAAAATGGATCTAGAGAGGCAAACAGAGAAGTGCCAATGCACCTCCCACCAAAACCACCCTCCCAGTGAAACAGGTTGGGCATTTTCTACTAAAGCTAAACATGTGTATACCCTACAATGCAGCAATTCTTCTCCTTAGTAGATGTCTAAGAGAAATGAGAGCATGCGTCCACCATGCTGCATGTACAGAAGTGTTCAGAGCAGCTTCCTTTATAAGAAGCAAACACTAGAAGCAACCCAAATGTCTCCCAACAGTAGCACAGACAAACTGTGGCATATCCATAGAAGAGCAGAAGCAATGGAAAAGAGCAAGCCACTGACAAGTACAACAACATGAATGAATCTCATCACTATAATGTGAAGTTGGAAAAGCCAGACACCAGAGTGCATAGTGAATGATTCTATTTATAAAAGGTTCTAAAGTAGGAAAGACCAAGCTGCGGTGATAAACGTCAGAATAGTGTTTACCTTTTGGTGTGTGGGGGAGGGAAGACAGACCTGGGTATTGACTGAAAAGGAAGAGGGTGGTGGTTTCTTGGGTATGCACACATGTAAAAGCTGAACACTGTTTCACTTTACCCAGGTCGTATCTCAGTTCAAGCAACAACAGCACCCATCACTGCTATTATTATGATCACCCTTTCATGTAGCAAAGTCATTCAGAATTAGATTGTCTGCCACATGTTAACAGGAAATGATAATCAGAAAACACTCTCTTCTGATTGTAAACTCTACATTCCTCACTGATAAAAAAAAAAAAAAAGAACAGATTATTGAAAAGCAAACAACAAAGACAAAAAAAAATATTTCAATTCCAGAAGATATTTGGGTAGCGAATCCAACTTTCAAATGATAACAGAAAGATAGTAGGTAGAGTTATTATTTTGAGGTGGGCAGCCCTTAGGGCCCCGGAAACATGCCTGACTGGCTAATGCCTCACAGCACTGTCCTAAAATGTTACTGTGTCACACGGGGTAAAGCTTCAGAGAACTGTGACAGATAATCCATTTTTATGAAAAGTGGCCAGAAACCTTGCATGACTGATTTCCAAACATAATTTATTTTTTGCCTGGTAAATTGGGTAGAACATCGAATTGAGCGAAATTATACAAACCCTCCTGGCTTGCTGTTTTCTCATTTACTACTACATTCATTTTCAATGCAATACTTATTAATATTTTTAAACGGGAGCTCCAATTACATGGCATTTTAATATCCTGACCCATAGATAAGAATTTTAACAGATATCTTTGCTATGTTGCTATCCCAATGGGTCTGATCCTATGGTGATAAAAACCACACACCCTGGGAATAAATTGTTCCCCACAAGAGTGGAATTAATGTTTCTAAATTCCATGGCTCCATTTTGTAAATTACTTCCCCCTGGTATGTTACTGGGCAACCAAAGAGAAGAATATAAAATTGAAACGCAAGAGAAAAAGACAACTGGAGTTGACCCTATAGGAAAGCAAAGATTTTAAGCATGCTCTCAAGACTAAAGGGGAATCGGGGCTATTATTTATATGCAATTTGTAAAACCCATGAACCCAGGGCCACAGCAGATTGCAGGCTCACAATATGCAGTATTTCTCTGATCTATTCCTACTATATCTGTGAGAACTTCACACATACACACACACGCACACGCACACGCGTGCGCGCGCGCACACACACACACAAGCAAACAACAGGATTATCTTCTTTTTTTTAAAGGATTTGAATTTAGGGGCGTCTGGGTGGCTCAGTCGGTTAAGCATCTAACTTCGGCTCAGGTCATGATCTCACTATTTGTGAATTCAAGTCCGGCATTGGGCTCTGTGCTGACAGTTCAGAGTCTGGAGCCTGCTTCGGATTCTGTGTCTCCCTCTCTCTCTGCCCCTCCCCCACTTGCTCTCTCTCTCTCTCTCTCTCTCTCTCTCTCTCCCTCTCTCTCAATCTCTCTCTGTCAAAAATAAATAAACATTTAAAAAATTTAAAAAATAAATAAAGGGTTTGAACTTAGAGTTTTTAATCCTTTTGGTGTATGAGAATATTGTTAACTACTATTTCAATTTCATTGATCTTTTAGGAGCATTCCTGTTTCTATATGTGTCAGCTTTAATAATTACATTTTCCATTATATACCTGTTAAAAGTTTCTAAACTCATTGACATAGAGTTGTTCATATTTTTATTACATTTGTTATTTTTGCCCGTTTTTAGTTACATGGTTTTCATTTATAGTACTGTTTCTTCTTTCTCTCCTTTCTTATTTGAGCTTTAGCTAGAGTTTTATTTTAGTTTTCCCAAAGAATCAGAAGTCTATGTTGTTGGTCTTCTCCATCAAGTGTTCATGTCCTATTTTATATGGTTCTGCTATTTCCTTTATTGTTTCTGCCCTATACTTTTTTTTAGCTTATTCTGTTGTTATTTTGCAAAATGTTTCCATGGTATAATATGCCAGGTATTAGATAAACCAATTGACACTCGTTTTACTTTGTCTCTATTCATCAACTTCTTAACAATGAGGGATTTCTAAATGGCTGCTGACCAGAAGGAAGTCTCCTGAATATCTGGGTTGTTTTGAGCATTTAGGTTGCATACTAAAGAAAACTTATGAGTTGATTCCTCAAGATTACACAAACAAATTAACGTACCCAGGTAGGGTGCCTGGGAGCTCAGTCGGTTAGGCATCTGACTCTTGATTTCGGCTCAGGTCATGATCTCACAGTTTGTGAGTTTGAGCCCCACGTCGGGCTCTGTGCTGACAGCTCAGAGCCTGCTTGGGATTCTCTCTCTCCCTCTCTTTCTGCCCCTTCCCTGCTCACATTGCTCATACACTGTCTCTATCTCTAAATAAATAAATAAATAAATAAATAAATAAATAAACATTTAAAATAAAATAAAATACAAAAGTAGGCTCCCTGTGTATTAGTTTATAAACTATTTTTCAAGTAGTGACTGTAAGCTGAGGCCACTCATCAGAATAACTACAGGATATTTTTAACACACACATGCCTGAGGCTTATTCCTAGAGACTCTGCCTGAAGTTGGCTCAGGTATCTATACACATTTAAAGTTCTTCAAATGAATTTGGATGATCAGCCTTATTTTGGAACCTTTGGTTTGTACTCCTTTTTAAGTAATCTTGTTATCTTGTGCTCTTAAAATAAATCCAAAGTTTTTTTTTTTTTTCCCCTCTTAGTTGTTTTTCTCCTTCATTGGCCTCAGTATTAAAGTATATTTCATGAAGTCTCTTGTAAGCTAGTGCTTTAGGAGATAGGAGTTAAACAAAAACTCCTCCTGCCTGACATCATCCTCCAAAACAAGGATCCCTTATTTTGTACATGATGTCCCTGACTATGCTTATTTCAGAATGGATGATAATGATAAGCTTGTGAAATCAACATGTTGAACCATGTATTTCTATCTTATAAATGCAGAGTAAGTCAGGAATGCCAAATGGCAATGTCACAATCCTTCTGTTCTCTGCCAACCTATTTGCTTATGGACTCAAATATGTTGCTTTTGAAACAGATGGCTCTCCCTCCTTTGCAGGTTATTACATAAGTAGGTGAGGCGCAGTGGATGTGGAATGTTTTCCAGGACGACGAGAAGAATGCCTGTGACAAGGCCCCAAGTGTGCAGGGAAGAACAGAACTTCAAAGTCAGGCACTTCTGGGTTGAAATTCTGACTCTGCCTGCTTCTGATGATGAGAACTTTGGCAGTTCAGCTCATTTGGCCTCAATTTTCTGGTCTTCAAAAGTGGAGCTGTGATGTGCTGAGGTGGCTCAGTCAGTTAAGCATCCAACTATTAATTTCGGCTCAGGTCATGATCTCATGGTGGTGGGATTGAGTCCTGCATGGGGTTCCGCACTGGACATAGAGCCTGCTGAAGATTCTCTCTCTCTCTCTGTCCCTCTGCCCCTCCGTTGCTCATGCATGTGTACACACCGCTCTCAAAAAAAGAAAATTACAAATAAATAATAAATATGAAGATGATAATACCTTCTTCATGTGCTTACGAGAAATTTGAGTAATATGCATACAAGGTACCTAGCAAATAGAAGATGCACAGTGAGACATTTGCTTTTATAGAATTTTTTATGCAAAATGAAAGCAAGACTTCTCCTAAGCTTCCTCCTGAATGGCATGTATTTTGAACTAGGAGTTCACCTGCTATGATCTGCATGAAGGTTGGCAATCTTTTTGCAGTGGTTTTTATAACATGAAACAGACACTGAAAACCCAGTCTGTGAAAGGATGATACTTATGTGGCTTATTCTCAAGTCACTGGAATCTTGAATCAGCTAATCTACCTGAGTTCAACATTCCAATTAGCAAAGGAAAATCTACACATAGGTGAATGTGTTATCATGTTGGGGGGGGAGATAGAATTTTAAAAGAACGCAAATAAAATTTGATGAAAATTACTGTACCCACTCAACCGAATGAAAGGTACACAGGAATGTTTAAACAATTCATTTAAATCTACTTACTTAAAACAAGTGACAAATAATAAGTTATCCGGGAATTCAGAGTCATTTCTACTTTCATCCCTAAAGAGGAATTCGTAAGACTAGACAACGATAATCTAAAAAATACCCCCACTAAATATGTCTCTTTTCATATTCTGCTTGGTATTTTGGGTGTCCTGCATTCCTGTCCTATATAAGCAGGATGGTGTTTTCTTGACCTAAAGCCTCAATACTGTTCTGAAATTTTGCATCTTTGTTCAAGCAAATTTTTAAGATGCTATTTGTAGCAAGTGCTCTTTGGACCGCACCTCAAATATTTGACCCTATCCCTGGCTGCCACAGCCAACTTTGGGCAGGTCAAACCTGTCAGCACCCTGCCGCAGCTGCACCCAGTTCTCTTACTGCTGCCCCAGACTTCCCTGACACCTGATTGCAGATGCCTCTGGAAACTTGATTGGCCCCAAGGCATACACAAATCTGGAAGATTGGCATCCCATGGATACGCAGAGTTGAAGACAGCAGCTAACTACGCTCTCCTGCCTCTCCTACTGACGATTTAGATGTGTATCCCACACGACCCTCAGAACGTCCCAGGGCAGCTGAGCCTCAGCTGCTCACTACTATGACCAGCTCGAAGATGCATCCTTATTTCGGCAATCCCTTCTTCCCCCTTTCACTCTTCCCGGGTCTCCACTCAGGGCTCCCTAAGATGACTTCTTCGAGTAAACTACCTTCACAAAAGACGACTCGCCTTTCTCAGGCTAAGGTAGAATCACCGAGGCCAAACAATTAGCAAAGCAATTGTAAGCTGAGTGCCTGAGCTTACAAACGACAGCAAGAATGGCTACGCTTTGCTCGAGTGTCTATTGTATCTCTAGGATGCGTGGTCTGGTTTTTTTCTCCCTATGCTTTTTGTTCCTCTGTGAGAGAAGTTGATAGGCCACTCTGGTGGGATAGGGCTGATACTCCACTTCTACTTGGGTCTGAAACAGATTAGCCTTTGTGCCAAATGTGGAGTCATGATCCTTCCAATGTGACACTCCACCTCTATTCTAGTAGAATGCACTCTGACTCCTGCTCAACCACCTTACCCACGATATCACATAGCTTAAAGATTTGCTCTCAAACGCAAGCTCCCCAAATCTATTTCCTACGACATCCTCTTTCACTGCCCCCTATAAAACAAGAATATTTCCTCCCCCAAATTGTATGCGGTATGGCTTTTTTTTTTTAAGTTTATTTACTTATTTAGAGAGAGAGAAAGAGAGACCCCGTGGGTGAAGGGCAGAGAGAGAGGGGGACACAGGATCCGAAGCAGGTTCTGTGATGACAGCAGAAAAGTCCAATGCGGGGCTCAAACTTCCGAATTGTGAGATCATGACCTGAGCCAAAGTCAGATGCTTAACCGACTGAGCCACCCAGATGCCCCATCAGCGTGGCTTTTATATCAGGGGGACAATATTGCCAGACACTCATAAACAGAAAAATGATGGCATCAAGTGGCACATTCTTGGCAAAATCCTTCCTTATCTTCTTGCACTCTTCTGCTAGAGGGACTTTCCAAGACAAGCTCTCCTCTCTCTCTGCTCTGATCCAGGGAGTATTGTCTCTTCTGTGTTCGTCGGTTTGCATGTTACTATAGGTATTATACTTACGTGGGTTAGGGGTGGGTGAAGAGAATCAATCTGCAGAAGAGTAGAGCCACATATTCTGCACATTTAGATCTGGACTTGAAGACATGACTACAGATGGGGCTTCCTTCACTCTAAGCTCTATTATACCCCAAATATCTTCTGTTCTGTACTGAGGACAGCTTTCTCCTTTAATCAGCCATATGTTTTTGCTGCACTTTGTTTTGATTTTACCACAGGCAATTTCTAACCCCCTCTCCCCTCTTCCAGAAGACTGAAGCATTTTCCCTTGACAGTTTTCTTTTTTTTTTTATCTTACTCCATATCCCAACATGACCTCCCTTGTTCAATATTTCTTTTCTTTACTCCAGCACACCGAGGCACAGAAAGAAAGAGAACCTTGAAATAGGAGTTGCTTGGGCTCTATCCCAAGCTCTAGTATCTACTATCTGTGGGACTTTGAGCAGAAGTTTCTCCTTTTGTTCTGAGTGTCTTCGCCTATGAAATAAAGCTAACGATGTACATCAGAGAACCACAGAATTTTCACAAAGGATAAATAAGATATAGAGTGAGTGCTCAGAAAATGACCATTTCTTTATCTCTCTCTGTTAGTAGCTGTATTTTATTTGAACATGGATTCAGTTACACCTTCCTCTAGCTGTCCATACCAGCTAAGTCTACCCTTCCCAGCCACCTCTGCATCCATTCTCCTAGGTTTCATGCTTACTCTGTTTAAGATTACTCTGTAATCAGGGGTGCCTGGGTGGCTCAGTAAGTTAAGCGTCCAACTTCGGCTCAGATCATGATCTCACAGTTCACGGGTTCAAATTCCATGTTGGGCTCTGTGCTGACAGCTTAGAGCCTGGAGCCTGCTTTGGATTCTCATGTCTCCCGCTCTCCTGCCCCTCCCCCAATTGCTGTCTCTCTCTCTCTCTCTCTCTCAAAAATGAATAAACATCAAAAAAAAAAAAAAAAAGATTACTCCTTGATCAGTTTTCAGTAAATGTCCCTGGACTTCCACAAAGTGTATTTTATTATAGGAGTTGTTCATTGATGAATACCAATAAACATTATTACCTCCTATAGTTTCTGAGGGGCAGGAAGCCAGAAGCATCTTAGCTGGGCAGTTCCTACAGAGTTTCAAACAATTGATGGGCATCTCAAGGCTCCTGGAGTAGAGGATGCGAAACAGCACATGTGTGTCCTGCTCTCCCAAAGCAGAGAGTTCCCATGAAACCTCCAGTAAGCCAAAATGTTGCAAAGTGAAGGGTGTCCACGTGCTTTCAGAAAGTATGCCTTACGAAGCCTCCCTTTTATGAAAGACCTACATTGGTATCTGTTTTCACAAACTGAAAAAAACCCAAAGACGATTTTCACTTTTATTTAAAACAAAAACAAAAACAAAAACAACAAAAAAACATTACTGTACTAATGCAGGTCTTTTGCAAAAGCAAGGTAGCATAAGCAAGCTGTTTGACTCCAAACCATGGTTATCAGAGGCTTATTGATTTACTCTGTGTGGGTCTACAGTCTGGCTTTTCCCACCTTAGCAGAAAATGCCCAGATTTGGATCACATTGTTCTTCTAATTTGAGAACTTCATGGTTTGAAGTTTACAGAGCCTAATGGTATTTTTAACTGGTGGAAGTCTACCCTGTCTCCATGCGGAAATGACCTGCAGTAAAGCCAGGATTTTCCTCGTGGAGCCACTTCACAGCTCTAAAGCTGCCTGGCAGGTCCAGAATCCGCACCATCTAGTTGACCAGAGACAGTCTGGACTTGCAGCATATTCGAAGTCGATTTTAACAGGTCCCTCATCAGCTATGGGAAAAGTCAGTCACAGGGATGCTGGCTGCTTTCTGTTTGCTTTTCCAAATCCACACTTAAGAGTTCTGTGCTCTAGAAAACTGACCTGCATGTACTTGAGCAGCAGGCTCCCTTGACCTCGGGCTTCTCATGTAAGGTCTGGCCAGTTGGAAGCACTGGGAGGGAACTAAAAGGGCAGGAAGAGAGTGAGGTTGGGGTATTACCAGATCACAGCATTCGCTGTATCTAACCCCACAGGTCCTTTCCCCAAAGGATCCACTCCAGGTTCCTGAAGCCACACCGTCCCCCTGCCCATTCAGGCTTAGAAGTGCTATCTGCTCTCCCATATTTATTAACTCCAAGTGCTTGATTATCACTTTTCCCCCCTAAGGTCCACCCACGACTTTGTAAATAATCCTTTATCAAACTCTTCTCCATACCCAACTTTAATGTGTCACCTGTTTCCTGCCAGGACTCTAACTGATAGCTACAGTGAAGTGGCTGGTCTTAAACAGTTTAGCCTTCCAGACTTTCGGCAGGTGGACATTAACTGCGAAATATGGTCACGAGTACTTAAAAACAATGGACTATCGAATTATCTAGTCGGTATTCTAATGAAACTTAGTGACTGGCAGCAGTTTTTCATTTCTAGAAGATCTATGTGAACAATCGTTCATTGCCAAAAGCTACCAGACCTGAATATTAATTAATTCAGGGTCATCAATATTAAACCCAGCAAAATGCTTCATGAGATAAAATAATACGTAACTTGCATTAAGTGCTCTGTGACAAGCACGGCATCGAATGATTTACATTTTTTTAATTCTTACAAATTTATTTTTACAAAATTTAAGTTATTTTAGGTCACACAATAATTGTGTGAGATATATTATTTTTTGCCATTTGACAGGTGTGGAGACTGAGGGTTAAGAAGTCCCTCACCCAATGCTATGAAGGCAGCCACGAATGGAGTTGGCATTCAAACCCAGGCCACCAGAATCCAGAGTCTACATTCTACTCAATTTTTTCCTTAGTTGATGAGAAGATAATTCAGAAAAAATGAAAAATATTTACTAATTTATATATAGTATAAATGACCTCTTTCAAATTCTAAATTATAGGACTGCTTATAAGACTATTTATTCCAAGCTTGTTAGTTGATTTTGTGCAATAAAGGGAACCAGAGCTTTTGTGAATTTCAAGTGTACATGAGTACATGAGTACAAATAATTCACCAAATACACGCACACACACACACACACGCACACACGCACACACGCACACACATCCACGTGCGCACACACACACGAGTCTAACTACTAACTTTAGTAGGACTCAGCAATTCTCCAACTGGGAAGCAGTTAGTCTTGGGTCTTTATATAAATCTCCTTATAAATAATGGTTATGTTTACACAACCTGGAACTACTGGATTTTACCCTGAATGAGTCATTGCTTTGGAATAGTGTAAACAGAGCCAGTGTTAAGGAAGAAGATTTCTTTGTTAGCAAAGCTCTGAGCGTTTAAACAGCTGTTTGATTTCACTCCAGAGGTGTTTGCATTTCATTGACAGATGGAGGAATTTCCAAATGGTTTTCAATCAATATATACTAGACACGTGGATGAGAATTATCTCTTTAGGGAAGAAAACAACAACAACAACAACAAAATTGCAATTTAACCATGGTGTCTTATTTGTTTTTTTTTTAGCATCTGTTATTAAATAACTACCACAAAAACCACATGTTGGGGTGTAAAATCCTATGCAATGGTCCATATTTAAAGATGTTTATTTTCATGTGATTGGGTAGTTTTTGTTTGCATATTCTTGGTTTTCTCTTTGTTTTCTTAAAGAGGAAGCGCTATATGTGTTGAAAGCATGGTTTTTGCCCAAATTTATACCCATGTTACTCTGGACTTCTCTAGGGAGTGTTGAATTATATTTTTAAGTGTTATCTATAATTCATATATTAGCAATAATTCTAGGAATTATTATTTATGTTTTATATAGCCAATGTTCATTTAAATTTACCCACATATTACTCACATTTGTTCTTTGTCCTTCCCTTCTTTTTGTTTTCATTTCAGACCATTTTCCTTTTGCCAGAAATACGTTCTTTAGGATTAATTGTCTCAGTTGCTGGGGGAAAATTCTCTGTTTTTCTTTCTTTTCCTGTTTTTGCCTGAAAATGTTTTTGTTTCACATTCATTCATGAGACATAATGAATGGATATAGAATAATTTGGCAATTATTTTTTCAGCACTTTTGTGGTATTATCCCACTGTTTTTGACCTCCATTGTGGTTATGGATAAGTCAGTTGTTAGCCTCACTGACCTGAGCCACAGAGGACCCTGTTGTGTGCTACCAAAATCCCTTTTGGGGATAGAAGGGATCTTACCCTCAGATGCTGAAGGTGTTACCAACTGACAGCTTATGGATCTCAACCTTGCTGGAAATTGCTCTCAACTGAGGAGACCCACCTCTGGTAAGTTCACACCCACTTTTAGAGGCTGCCTATTTCTGAATATTATTCTGAGCCCTAAACCAGGTGACAGGAGAGGCCACCAGAGTTGAGGATGGGCCACAGCAGGAAATGACTGTGGTGATGATGGTCTTGCCATTCGGGCCATTTGACTCAGCAGACCCTAAATTATTAGATGCACCACAGGTAAGAGAAAGTACATTGTGAAGTTTAAGGCAAGCCAAAATAGAAGAATCACCATTAGAGTTCTGAAACAAGGCAATGTCATCTAACCATAAAGTTATATACCTTTCTAAACTTGCTTAAATGTGCTACTTGGCCCTGGCAAAGACTAAGTGCATGACTACAAGGCACAAGGTGACCATGAATCTAAAAGTTCCCAGCAGAAGGTGGCTCCGCCCAATACACCAAGCTGGGCAGGCCAAGAAGAGATCAGTCATAGCGGGAAGTGAAATATTGGGATAAAAGCCAAAGCATGCCCAGAGGCACAAATGTGAGGCACAAAGAGGTGGACACATGTCACCTATCATTATCTTATTAGTAACAAGCTGATGGAGGAGGAAGAAAGTAAAGTTTGGTTCACAGAAAGTAAAATCTGGGCTATCTCATGACCTTGAAAGTGGATCAGTATATGGGCAGAGCCAAAAATGGACTTTAGTGACAATGCATCCGTATTGAGGGATGGTTTTTATTTTATTTTATTTTATTTTATTTTATTTTATTTTAAGAGACAGAGAGAGAGCATGGGAGGGGAAGAGAGGGGAGAGGGAGAACCCCAAGCAGACTCCACACTGTCAGCATGGAGCTCAATATGGATCTTGAACCCACGAACAGTGAGATCATGACTTGAACCAAAATCAAAAGTCAGATACTTAACCAACTGAGCCATCCAGGTACCCATATTCAGTGATGGTCTTGAAGGTGAGGTCCATTAGGTGAAATTCACCCAATGGGGAGGTCTTTAGGCAACATACCCAATCCTCTTTATGTGGAAAAATAAGTGTCTTAATTTAAATGTGCATGGACTCAACATATAGTTTAGCTGATTAGTCAGACCTTGGAAGAAAAAAATATTAGATCAGGGACAAAGAATAGAACTACGTGGGTAGACTTTCAGGCTTGAAGACAGATCTTTGTGTTTGCATTACACATTCCATTCCAAGGAAGAGACACTAAACAACCAAGTAGAGAGAATGACTTGGCCGGCTGACATTGGTCAGTTTCTATCATTAGCTATTCCAATGCTGATACAATGGTTTTGTAAACATAGAACATGGTAGGATGGAAAGAGTCTATACATGGCCCACAATCATGGGTTTCTACTCATTAAAGCTGCCGTTAAATGTCCAACCTGCCAGCAACATTGACTAATGCTTATCTCTTAGTTCCTTAGAAAGGAACTTACCTCAAGGACACCAACAATCCATTAGTGGTATAAGTTGCCTCCATTAGATCCCTTCTATATTAGTAGGGACAAAGATTTATTTTGACTTCACAACACATTCCAGGTGTGAGTTTGACTTATCCACAGGGCCTCAATTAGCACCATTATTTGAGCTCTTACAGAGTTGAGACCACCCAAATGGATTTCCCACGTAACACTTCATCAGTTCAAGCAACCCACCTTATAATTTTTTTAATGTTTATTTATTTTTGAAAGAGAGAGAGAGACAGAGAGACAGAGCATGAGAGGGGAGGGGCAGAGAGACAGGGAGACACAGAATCCGAAGCAGGCTCCAGGCTTTGAGCTGTCAGCACAGAGCCCAACATGGGGCTCTAACTCACGAACTGCAAGATCATGACCTGAGCTGAAGTTGGACACCTAACCAACTGAGCCAACCAGGCAACCCACTTTATAAAAAATACTATGGTATGATGGACAAATATGGGATCCACTGGATCCCAAAACACATCACCCACAGGCTACAGGCCTAAGAGAGTGATATAAATGCTGAGTGATCCAGGGGATTGAAGGAATCTTAGATCCTAGGGTCTAAGAAAAGAATGTTCAGTGGGCCCATATTTTATACTGTAAGGCATGGGTAAGGCTGTGAATATTAGCAGAAAATTCTGGTACATTTCCAAATGCTTTGCCAGTGTAGTTCAGATAGATATAGCAAGGGCAAATTTTGTGCTAAAAGACCAAGCAGAGGTAGTGGGAAGCTGAAAAGGGTATATGGACCAACCACATCTCCCCCAGGGTCGTGATGTTTGTAACTTCCTGAGATGGAGAACAGCGGGGAGAGCAAGATCCAGAACAACCCTACCTAGCAGGCACTTTGACCTTTGAATTAGTGAGTTTAAATCCTGGGTGGAATTAATAACTTTTAATTACTTGGCACTATTTAAACCAGAAAAACCAGATTGCTTTTCAGTGGCAAGATTAAGAGGCTTTTACCAGGAGCAGAAATGGGGACACCAGAGCTAAGTTGAGCTCAGTAACAGAATGGGTAAAGTTGTACTTCTGCATGGTGGAGCTGTGACAATTTCAGAACACTACACGTGTAATCTTACATGCGGGTGTGCTGACAAGCAGCTTTCAGAATTTCCTGGGATCCAACTCAGGATTATCCATCATGATCCTTCTCATCCCTAGGGGAGGAAGAATTTAAACAAGAAGGAGGAAATAAATTCATCTCATTTTAAAAACACGAATCAGTTTTTTGTTTTACGCCACCACCCAAATGCCATTTAATGATTCACTTACAGGTTCAGACACCTTTTTTTTTTTTTTTTAATTTTTTTTTTTCAACGTTTATTTATTTTTTGGGACAGAGAGAGACAGAGCATGAACGGGGGAGGGGCAGAGAGAGAGGGAGACACAGAATCGGAAACAGGCTCCAGGCTCTGAGCCATCAGCCCAGAGCCTGACGCGGGGCTCGAACTCACGGACCGTGAGATCGTGACCTGGCTGAAGTCGGACACTTAACCGACTGCGCCACCCAGGCGCCCCCAGACACCTTTACAAAACACTCCTGGGGCGCCTGGATGGCTCAGTCGGTGAAGTGTCTGACTGCCGCTCAGGTCATGATCTCACAGACGGTGAGTTCGAGCCCTGCATCGGGCTCTCTGCTGTCGGCACAGAGCCTGCTTCAGATCCCCTGTCCTCCTCTCTCTGTCTCTGCTCTTTCCCCACTCTCTCTTTCTCTCTCAAAAATAAATAAACATTTTAAAAAAAGCTCCTAAAATTCTCCAAAACCCCTCTTCATATATGACTACTGGCAATGTAAAATTATTTAGCCACTCTGGAGCACGGTTTAGCAGTTCCTCAATAAGGTACACACAGAATTACCTCCTAGGTAATCCAGCAATTCCACTCCTAGGTATACCTGAAAGGATTAGAAACAGGTGTTCAAACAAATGCTTGTATACAAATATCATAGCAACACAACTCACAGCCTAAAACTGGAAACAACCCAGAAATCCATCCACAGAAGAATAGGTAGATAAGATGTGGTATATCCATACAGTGGGATATTATTCAGCCACAAAAAGGAATAAAGTGCTAAAATAAATGCTACATCATAGATGAAGCTTGAAAACACGCTAAGTGAAAAAAAAAAATAGACACAAAAGGGCACATAGTATACGATTTCATCTATTTGAAATATCTAGAATAGACAAGTCCCTAGAGAAAGGAAGCAGATTTGTGGTTTCCAGGGGCTGTGGGGTGGGAGGAACAGGGGCGACTCCTGACAGGTATGGAGTTTCCTTCAGGGGAATGAGAACATTCTGGAATTAGATAGTGGTGATGAGCATACAGCATCATGGATGCACTTCATGCCTCTGAATGGTACACTTTAAAATGATTTAAATGGTAAATTTTGTTATGTGTGTTTTACCACATGCAAAACAAAATAAAACAAAACACAATCTCCCAAGCTCAAGAGGTACTCGTCTTGTTTTCCCCAAACCATTTTAGGTCTCAAGGAAAGTTTTCTGCCGCACTGCCTGAAATGGGTCACCAGTTTTTCCTTGTGGGAGGCAACCCAAGACTCTGGCTGCACCAAGGAAAGCCGGTCAGCTGTTTTACAAGGAAAACACCTAGCATCAAATCCTGGGCTCTCTAAAGAATTGCTAGCTAAGCCTCTTCCCTGGGGTAAATTCGGGGAGAAGCGCTATGAGTCTGAGCTTGCCAGGTTCCTGTGGGCCACACCCAGCAGTTAATAAGTTGTTCGGAACTCTACATGCCCCGTCTTAATAACTAGTTCTTTTCCCAGTTTGTAGGTTCCCATAATCATGCGGCCACTCGAATGAGAACAGCGAAAACCACTAACAATTTGGAGACGAGACAGAGTCCAGAAAAGGAAGAAAAGTCACGAAGACATAAATTTAGCTTGAGGTGTTCCACGAACACAAGGCAGAGACCTAGAATTAGGGCTTGCTCTAAATTTCAAAATTGACAAAATGGTGGCTTCTCTGAAAGCGGAGTCATTTGGGCAAGGAAATGTCTCAAGCAGGCATCTGTGAGAGTGCAAGGGAATCGACTGAAAAATGCAAAACGTCTGGAATTCAAAACAAGAGATGTCCGTCCATCTGGTGACAACTTGTCGGGACAGTTTGCCAAAGCAGAAACCTGCAAAAACCGACCTGTGGGTTGCAAAGGAAAGTGTAGCTTCCTCTCCCCCCAAGATGATGGTTAAGAGCACTAGTTTTTAAGTTAGAACCAGGCCAGCTGTCAGCAGGAAAAATCTATATGCGTGTCGGAGGTGGGCAGGAGCCAGTAACGTAAACCTTGAAGTCTTGGATTTCTTCTCAGCACGGGTAAAAGACCCTGCAGAAACACTGACATCGTATAATTCATGTGAATAAGACTTTCAGAATGTGTTTAGTAGTAAAATCTATCAAACCTGTTGGTGGCACAGAATGTGTACAAGGGGAACAGGAGTCAAGAGTAACTTCTACATCAAGAGGAAGGCTATGGCACCTGGACATTTTGCTGCACAGGCAAACCCAGTGTCCACCCTATAAGAATTCTGGTATGCATTCACCCCTTCGTTCCTACAGGGTTGTGCGACCCAGCCCAACTGAGTCAACGCTATACATTTATTTTTTTTAATCTTTGCTAATATGAGAAATGAAAATCTTGAGAAGTGAAATATAATATACCTTATTATATACTTTTAATTAATAATGAGGCAAAACGTTTGTCCATATACTTGTTGGCCATTTGTGTCTCTTATATTTACGTGTTAATTGTCTGTTCTATCTTTTCTTCCTGGTGTGTGAGATCTGACCACCCATCCTTTCGAAGCCCTCTGTCTCCCTTAGAGTTCCTAACATTGGCTTCCTCTTACCTCCCTGACAGTTCCGGCTCTGTTGCCTCTATTTCCTCAATATGCTGCCCAGCCCCACGCCCACCTTGTCCAACTTCTGTTCTCAGCCCTCTTCTCTTCTTTCTATAGGTGTTCCTAGGTGACCTCTTCTTTTACATAATTCACCTATTTCCTCCACATTAATCATTCCAAAATCTCTCTCCAACCGCGACCTCTTTCCAGATGTTCAGGCCAATGGTTCCCACCGTCTACTCTGCATTTGCGTGTCTATGTCCAACAGACACGAAACATTAAAACATGGCTAACATTAAATCACAGCCGCTCATTTCTTCCAGACAACTTCTTATTTCCTACTGCCATTCACACTACCAAACCCACCTGAATTTCTTGGGCTATCACTTCCATCATTTATTTGTGTGTGTGTGTGTGTGTGTGTGTGTGGTTTTCAACAAATATTTATAGAGCATCTGCCACTTTCCAGGCACTGTGCTGGGCCCTAAAGTTTTGCTCCCTCGTCACTTTCCCTGTATTAACTCTACTATAAAATCTTGTGAATTTTCTCTTTGTGATAACCTCTCAAAGTTATTACCTCCTTTCCTCTTTTTGTTCCTGTTGCTGCCCTCATGATGGCTAGTCTCCCCAGCAGGTGTTTTACATCTCATCTGTAGCATCACCGCATTCCTTACTCCTCTCATCTGAGCAAGACGAATCACCCTAAAACACAGCTCTGATCATTTTCCTTCCTCCCTTAAAAACCATCTTCGGTAACACAATTACAAGTAAAGAAAACTACCAACTCCTCAACCAACCCTGATGACCTTGAACCATTATCTCTCACTAATGCCTGCTCTCCATCCAACTCTCTATGAAAGAACTTGCATACTTGGCTTTCCCCCAGCTTTCTGTGTCTTATTAATTTGCTGAATATATCTTTTTTTGTAGTAAAATACAATTTATATGCATAAAAATGAAAAGAGCTTATGCATATAGTTTTGACAAATGAATACAATCATGAAACCCATACCACCCAAATCAAGATATAGAATATTTCCAGTACCCAAAAATTTCCCTCATGCTCCTTTCCGATCAACTCCAACCCCAGCCACGGGCAAATGCTGTTCTGATTTCTATCAATATAGATTAGTTTTGCTTTTTCTTGAATTCTCTATAAATAGAATCATCTGTAATATACTTTTTTTTGGTCTAGTTTCTTTAGTTAGACATAATGTCTACAGAATTTGTCCGTGTTTTTTCACGTGTCAGTGGCCCATTCCTTTTTTTATTGCTGAGTAGAATACCATGAGGTGAATATACCACAATTTGTTTATTCAGTTTCCTGTTGATAAACATTTGGACTGTTTCCACTTTGAGACTATTATGAATACAGTTGCCATGAACATTGACATACAAGTCTCTTTGTGGAAACATGTTTTCATTTCTTTTGGATAAAAACTCAGGAATAGAATTTTGGGGTTCTATGATATGCATATGTTTAAGTTTATAAGAGATTGCTATACAGTGTTCCCAAATGGTTTTGTCACTTTACCCTCCAACCATCAATGAATGAGAGTTCTACTTTCTCCATATTGTCTCATATTTGCTATTGTAAGTCTTTTTAATTTCAGCCATTCTAATTGGTAACTCAGTGTGATTTAATGTGCATTTCCCTGATGACTAATGATGCTTACCACCTTTCATATGCTTATAATCAATTTGTCTATCTTATTTTGTGAAATACCCTTCAAGGATTTTTTTCCCAATTTTTATTGGGTTTATACCCTTTTATTATTGATTTGTAGTGGCTCTTTATGTATTCTAGATACAAATCTTTACCAGATATATGGATTGCAAATATTTTCTCTTTTATGTAATTTTTTACAAATTTTGCCTTTTCAGCTTTTTAACACGCCTTATGATTAGCAGAAATTTTTCACTAGACAAAGTCCAGCTTATCGTACTTTTTCTTTGAATGGTTGGGCTTTCTGGAATCTCTCTACGATATCTTTGCCTACGTAAGTAGGTATAAATTCTGATGCTTTTTATAGAAATTAACAGGCTGATTCTAAAAGTTATATGAAAGTAGAAAGGATTTAGAATATCAAAAAATTACCTTAAAAAGGAAAAGCAAAATAGAGGACAAAAACTGCATAATTTCAAAATTTTCTACCAAATTTTCTAGTAATCAAGACAGCAAAATTGTGTTTGTGTAAGGATTGACCAATAGATCAGTGGAAGAGAATGAGACGGTGAAGTAGACCCACATGTACAAGGTCAGTTGATTTTTGACGAGGGAGCCAAGACAATTTAAAGGATATGGGAACATCTATCCAACAAGTGTTCTAGAGGACTAGATAAATATTTGGGAAAAAATAAACATACCACACACAAAAATTTATTTGCGATGGACCATACAGCTCAAGATGAAAACTGTAACTATAAAGCTAGGAAAGAAAAAAAAAGGAAAAAAAAAAACCTTATTCCTTTCACCTAAAGGTTTCTCCTCCCTATCATTTCCTTTTGACAGATTACCCATACTTCAAGGCGGAGCTCAGATATAACCTTCTTCATGAAGCCTTTTATTACGAGCCCTATGGAGGGGCTCCTGGGTGGCTCAGTCAGTTAAGTGGCCAATTCTTGATTTCGGCTCAGGTCATGATCTCACAGTTTGTGGGTTCGAGCCCCGCTTAAGGCTCCACGCTGACTATGCAGATCCTGCTTGGGAGTCTTTTTCTCTCTCTGCCCCTCCCCTGCTTGTGCTCTGTCTCTCAAAATCAATCAATAAATAAACTTAAAAAAAAAATTACCACCCTTATAGAGACACCACCTTATCAGCCTCTTACAGCACTCTCCTCATACCATGTTAAACATTGTGTTATGGTCACGTGTATACATGTGTGTACCTGTGTCCACATCATAACCATCCTTCTAAATGAGGTGTTCCTTGACCACATCTTGTTCTTCCCCGAATCCCCTGTACCATGCAGCAGGGTATTCACCCAGAGTAAAATACCAGTAAATAAGTGATCTCAAAATGTAATTCCATACCAAAGTATTGAAGAAAAAAAGAAGGAAAGGAAGGAAGGAAAAGGGTCTGTTGTTTGCTTGTAGGATAGGGAAAGGGACAGTAGGATAGAGGTAGAGTTAGGCCAAATTCAAATGAATTTTAATGAAAGTATCAATATACATTTATATACATTTATACAACTAGTAATAACTCCCCACTAAGGACATAACTGCAAAATTGGACAGGACCTGTACCTGAGCAACTACAAAGCCCTTACCAAAAAATAATGTGGGGTGCCTGACTGGCTCCGTCGGGAAAGCACTTGATCTCCGGGTCGTGAGTTCAAGCCCCACATTGAGTGTGGAGCCTACTTAAAAAAAAAGCTTTACAAGTTTTTCTTTTGCTACAAACTAAGAACATTCATAAGTAACATCTGGAGAAATCAATTGGCAATAAGTGTGATCTTCCCCTAAGGGATTTCCTATATACTTCTATTTATAGAAAGATCTATGAGCACAGTATTGTGAATAATTTCGTGATCACTGCCACTGTTGAATATTTTGCGCTCAAAGATTATATATTTATGTCACTTCTAGTTTCATTAAAATATATATTTATTTGTATTATTTACTAAATGCATATTTGTTATTTTTTTATTTATGTATTTAGTAACTCTTCTTGCATTTTCTCAAACAAAATTCAGTCAAGAATGGGTTTGGCTTCGGGGCGCCTGGGTGGCGCAGTCGGTTAAGCGTCCGACTTCAGCCAGGTCACGATCTCGCGGTCCGTGAGTTCGAGCCCCGCGTCGGGCTCTGGGCTGATGGCTCGGAGCCTGGAGCCTGTTTCCGATTCTGTGTCTCCCTCTCTCTCTGCCCCTCCCCTGTTCATGCTCTGTCTCTCTCTGTCCCAAAAATAAATAAACGTTGAAAAAAAAAATTTAAAAAAAGAATGGGTTTGGCTTCATGTATCAGCCTCACTCGGAAGAGGCAAAAGAACACGACAGAGAGCACGACAGAACAGCCAGAAATGAGAAGGGATTTAAAAAACTCAAGTTTTTAAATTACAGTTGAACAATAAGGAATCCCATTAAAATCTCAACTTACTGGTGAGACTCAATTAATACCTGTCTCAATGTAGTCTCTGAAATCATACCTTTGTTCCAAAGGCTGTGGATCGTTGTAGTTATATCAGTATCTTAGAATGATCTTTCTTTTTATATAAAAATGTATTTGTGTTTGTAGGTAAAATATTTTTAAGTAGCTAAGAAAAATAATCTAAGAACGGCTGCAGCGTTACTGCCATGGTACATTTATTTTAAAATGCACATGGTCCATAATGGACTTGGAAGAATGGGTTACCGTTCTGTTATTATTACCACCACTGCTGTTAATCAGATTCTGTAGAAACACTGGAATAGAGGGCAAGGCCATCATTAATACTCCTGCTGTGATTTTGCAGCCTTCAGCCACCTTCCTGGTCACTCCTTCATCCTCCCCCAGGCTTGGTTTCCCCAGATTCCCAGCACATCCCCAAATCAGCAGGGAGGTGAATGCTGAGAAACTACAATAATCAGGAGCCAGTCTGAGTAATCCAAAGCAGCCCTGTTTGTCATTTTCCTGAGAAGTCTTTAACTACTTGAAGCTTTGGGGGTGCCTGGGTGGCTCAGTCAGTTGAGCATCTGACTTTGGCTCGGGTCATGATCTCACGGTTCGTGGGTTTGAGCCCCGTGTTGGGCTCTGTGCTGACAGCTCAGAGCCTGGAGCCTGCTTCGGATTCTGTATTTTTCTCTTTCTCTCTGCCCTCCCCTGCTCACCCTGTCTCCTTCTCTCTCTCTCTCAAAAATAGATAAGCATTTAAAAAATAAATAAAATAAATAAATATTTGAAGCTTTTCTTTCTCTCTTTAGACTTGATTTTCTCAGGACAAGGTTCCTTTAAGTGGTCTTTATCAGACAGGATTTCTAGAAATAACACCTTTTGGCTTCCCATTTTCACACAATGTAATTTAACTTTTAAAGCAAAATTTACCTTGCCTTTTATTTACTTTCCATGTTGTACATTGATGCATGTTCTTTCTATAAAAACTAGTTTAATTTCATAGCTATTATTTCAGAAACCAAAGAGATGGAGCATTCCTTTTCAAAAACTCTTCATTTATTCTCGGTATTTTTGATATAAGGTTTTCCTTTATGCTTTGGTTTAGTCCCAGTAAACAATGGAGAAAACCCTAACTACATTTACATAAGAGAAAATTCAGAAAAATTAGGATAGAAAATACTTCCAAAATGGGGCACCTGGATGGCTCAGCTGGTTAAGCATCCGACCAGCTCAGGTCATGATCTGACGGTCGTGAGTTCAAGCCCCACATTGGGCTCTCTGCTGTCAGTATCCTCTGTTCTGTCTCTCTCTCTTTCTCTGTGCCTCCCTGATGAATCTCTCTCTCTCAAAAATAAGCAAGCATTTTTAAAAAGGAGAAAGAAAGTACTTCCAAGAGCATCACATTATAAATAAAGAATGTCCATGTAATGGATTACCATGTAATTCCTTTTTATATATAAATACACCCTGATTGTGTTATCTGAGATACTTCTACCATTTAAACTTTTTTTTCAAGTTTATTTATCTTGATAGAGAGAAAGAGAGAGATCAGGGAAGGGGTCGAGGGAGAGAGACAGAGAGAGAGAGAGAGAGAGAGAATCCCAAATAGGCTCCAAGCTGTCAGCACAGAGCCTGATGTGGGGCTTGAGCTCACAAAATATGAGATCATAACCTGAGCCAAATCAAGAATCAGTCACTTGACCGACTGAGCCACCAAGTGCCCCATATTTATACCTTTTTAAAAAATTGAGATATATTAACAGGTAACATTTTATCAGCTTTACACATACAATATAATTCGATATTTGTATTTATTGTGAAATGAAAACCACAATAACTCTAGTTAACATCCATCACCACACAGTTACAATTTTTTTTTTTCTTTTCATGAGAACTTCTAAGATCCACTGCCTTAGCAACTTTCAGAAATCCAATACAGTTAACTGTAGTCGCCATGCTGTGCTGCACGTCACATACCCAGGACTTACTTCTTTTCTAACTGGAAGTTTGTACCTTTTGACCACTTCACCCGTTTTGTCCACCTCCCATACCCTGCCTTGGGCAACAGTGAATCTGTTCTCCATACCTGTGAGTTTGGGGTTCTTTTGGATTTATTTTTGTTTTTGTTGGTTAGATTTCACATATAAGTGAGATCATATGGTATTTGTCTTTCTCTCACGATTTATACTTTTATTATAAGAATTAAACTATGCTTTGTGCTACTGTAAAAAAAACTTTTTTTTTCTGAAACAAGAGTAATTCTGAGTTTTGACTAGAACATCTTTGCAGATATACTTCTGTGCCTTTAAGTATTTATTTGTTCAAAGTAGCTTTTAATGTTTGAAGATGTGTACTCTGAATGCATATGCATAGTCTTTCCATGGAATTAACTGTATCTTCTGTATTGTTTAATGTCTGTTGTGGCAGGCGGCGGTCCAAGTTTGGGGATGGAACGGGGAGGACGGATGGAGGTGTACCTGAAAATCGTGTAAGTATTTCTGAATAACATGAATATGGAAAAAGGCTTAGAAATTTTCCCTGTTAAGGCACAAGCCTGGGTCTGATATCAGTTTCAATGCTTATTTAAATATTTTATATATTTCACATCAGGAGTTACAACAGAGTATGTTTTTAAAAGGTCATTCAGGGGCGCCTGGGTGGCGCAGTCGGTTAAGCGTCCGACTTCAGCCGGGTCATGATCTCGCGGTCCGGGAGTTCGAGCCCCGCGTCAGGCTCTGGGCTGATGGCTCGGAGCCTGGAGCCTGTTTCCGATTCTGTGTCTCCCTCTCTCTCTGCCCCTCCCCCGTTCATGCTCTGTCTTTCTCTGTCCCAAAAATAAATAAACGTTGAAAAAAAAAACAAATTTAAAAGGTCATTCAGAGCATGAAGTCACATGACTGAAACAGCTAACGATTTTATTACTAGTCTCATTGTCCATATGTATATAATGCCCAATTATTGTTTTGTCTTAACGACACGGGAAAAAACTCTCCTAGGAGCTGAATGAATCAGGCGAAACTTGGGAACATGATGATTTACTCACCTATTCCTAATTCAACATTCAGCTCATTATTTCGGTTAAGCTATAATGAGAATCTTGGTCCGGGCTGAACACTTCACAGGACCAGATACTAGATATGCACTCAATCATAAGACTATTTTTTGGTCTATTTAATATATCTCCACCCAAATTTAATGTTACAGTTCCCAAGACCTCGGTGTGTCCTATTTCTGCATGCTGAAAATATCTTTGGCCTAATCTTGTATTTTTGCCTGAGTCAGATAATTTATTCCTAAGTATGGCATGCTTCCCTCAAGTTACAAAGGAAACCGTTTGCAAAAATAGGTGTAGCAAGAAAAGAGAAAAAAAAAATCCCACATGTCTACAAGGAAGTCAAGGCTATGACTCTCACGAACGATAAACCCGTTACCTGCTGGGGCATGTTAGGGTCTCATTTTTATAACTCATCATATAATTAGCCATGTTCAGTGCCTTTCAGCACTATGTCAGACTATATACGTCCTGCCAAGGATAGTTTAAAATTTATTAAAGTTTGCTTTAGAAAACAGTGTACCTTATAAGCAAAAGAGAATGATTTTATACAATATTAATGAGAGCCAGAAATGGAAAGGGCACTCTGTTAGGCCAATAGTAGCCAAACACATGGCCTTTTTTTTTCCAAGGAAGTTACAGGGCACTGGAGGAATGGGGGTGAATATAAATCATTATGATACAAAGCATGGTCTACGTGGCAAAAACAATGTCTAAAGAGTGATTAATTTTGACAGGGGTGGGGGTTGAGGAAAGCTTCCCAGAAGGAAGGAACACTGAATTTGGCCTCAGAGGATCAATTAAGCAGAGAGAAGGGAAAAACTCCCGAAGACCGGGACTGGTAATTTCAACAGAGATGCAGTCAGGGGAAAAAGTAAGGCATGGTGAGGGAATACATGGAGGCTCAGAGTATGAGGATGCTTGAGAGGAGGGGCTAAAGGGCCTTGAGGAATCGGGGCGAGGGGAGGAATGTAAACTCCAGTTTATAATCCATACTCTGAGCAGGAAAACAGCACAATCAGTTTGGGGTATGGCAAAGACATTTCTGGTGACAATGTTTGCAAGCGGTTAGAATGAAGACAGACCGGAAGCAGACAAACCAGTGAGAAATCAGTTGCAATTGTTTGGTAAAGAGAAAACCAGGTAAAGTGGGCTTGAACGGAGAAAGTGGCAATGAGAACAGAAGGGGGTAGATGATTTAAGAGACTCTGAAATTGTTACCAACAGGACTTGGTGACAGATGTCATAGGGGCAAGGGGGAGGAGGATTTGAAGATAATCCCCAAGGGTTCTCACCCCACTGATGGAATGGACGACGATCAGATATCTTCATACTTTTGTGACTTTGTAAAGCCCTTCCTTCCTCAACTATCCATCCCTCATGTACCTCCTATAGCTAGCCCAGCCTTCCCTCAAAGCTTACCTGTTCCCAAATACCCTGTCTTATACTCCACCCACACCCAGCAATCCATCACTTCTTTGCTGGCACAAAATATTATCTTTATTTCTGCTTTTTGTTGTAAGTGCTTACGTGTTTGTTTCCCCACGGTATGTAAGTGCTTTGAGAAATCATGTTCCACTCACCTCTGTATTTTTCATAATACCCGATACGGTGATGTTCAACAAATTCCTCTGTGCCTATTTCCATGTGTGACATTTCTGGATATTGCCCAGGATTAAGGTGGTCTAAAGAGAGATGATATTAAGCAATAATTCCCAAAGTGTGGTACATGTGTTACTGGGAAAACGTGGAAAATAATTTTGAGTATGGAAAGATTTTTAATGGTTTCTCTTTTATGTTCATAAAATGGAATAATACACAGAAATAAAAATAAATAAACTAGTGATTCATGTAAACTATGTAAATTAATCTCAAAAATATGTTGAAGAAAGCAGCCAAGCATGGAAGAATATATATTGTATGATTTCATATCTATGAAATCCACAAACAGTAAAAGTTCATCTATGTTGATGGAAATCAGAACAGTGGTTTCCTGTAGAAGCAGGATTCGGCTAGAAGGGTGTACAATTTTTAGAGTCGTGGAAATATTTTACATATTTTTATACGTTTATTCATTTTTGAGAGACAGAGAGAGAGACAGAGCATGAGCAGGGAAAGGGCAGAGAGAGAGGAAGGCACAGAATCTGAAGCAGGCTCCAGTCTCTGAGCTGTCAGCACAGAACCTGATGCAGGGCTCAAACTCACATACCGCGAGATCATGACCTGAGCTGAAGTTAGACACTGAACTCACGGAGCCCCCCAGGCACCCCGGAAATATTTTATATATTCGATTTGGTTACTGGTTTTACAGGTTTATATAGTTTTTCAAAAGTCATTGGTTTGTACCCTTACGATTGGTGTGTTTCACTCCAAGTAAACTTTATCTCAGTTAAGGAAAAACATTTCAGGAAAATTTGAATATCATCTTGGTTTAGTTGATGCCGATGAATTTTTCTTTTCAGTTTTATTACAGTATGATGATAGCATTATGTAAAAACGTGTTCATAATATTTAGAGATATGTACCAAAGAATATATGTGTGAAATGATATGATATCTAGATTGCTTTAAAACAATTCATCAAATATGAAAATGATTCAAAAGGATATATTTAAAGCAAGTGTGTCAAAATATTGATGTATGGAATCTGGGTGAGGGGTGTGTAGGAGTTCATTTTACTATGCTCTCTAGTGATGTATATATTTAAATTTTCAAAATAAAAATTGATGTTACAAGAACGCTTTACCGAAAATCAAATTACCACGTGGATAGTATCAAACCCTATACTCAATCCAACAGCAAATTCTATGGTCCCTGACTTGAAAATGCATTCAGAATACACCAGTCTTACGACGCCCGGCACCCCCTCCCCCCACCACACACACACTGTTACTTCCAGAGTTAAGCAACCTCCATCTCTCAGCTGAACTATTTCTGTAGCCTGTAGACCAGTCTCCCTATGTCCACAGTTACCCCGTGGAGTTTATATTCTGCGCTAAATTCAGAACCATTTTTGTTAATACACAAGTTAGGTCATGTTATTCTACTGCTCAAAATCCTCTGATTTCCCATCTCTTGCAAAGTAAACTTCAGATTCTTTACCTTGGGTTTTGAGGATTGGAATGAACTTGTTTTCCACTTCCTCTCTGAACTTACCTCCCACATTCTCCCTTTTCACTCACTCTGCTCCAGTCACACTGGCTTCCCTGTATCTTTCAGGGAAAATTAAAAAAAAAAAAAAGTGTAAGCCTACCGCAAGGTCTTTGAACTTGTTTTTTCTCTTTGCCTACAAACTCTTCCCCCAGGCAGCTAGCCATCTCACTTCCTCACTCTCTGATCAAATGTCACATGATCAGAGCAGCTTTCTTTGACCATTCCATATGGACTGGCACCATCCCACCTATACTATGCACCCTGTATTCCCCTTCACTTGCATTCTTTTTCTTCCAATCCTTGAGCATTATCTGACATGTTGTATACTTCTTTGTCTGTCCTCTCTGACTAGAATGCAAGCTCCCTTGGGGGCCATGTTGTTCACTGGGGAAATCCCCAGCACCTAGAATAGTGGCACAGAGCAGGTACACAATAAATATTCATTGTTGAAAGAAGAATCAAATGGTTCACAGGGCCACCTTTGACTCTGAATTTCCACATTCAGCTTAGCACCCTGAACAAAAGAAAGTCTATATTCCTCTCCCTAAAACAATGTTACCCCCCACCCAGGGGCAGGATGGGGATGCCATGGCTCTTTTATTCATGTATTACATGGCAACAAGATTAGGACAATAGACGAGATCTCAAACTAAAGAAAAGCAAGTCTCACAGGACTCTCCATTGGGCCCAGCCATCCTCCAGGCATAATTCACTCCTCTCCAGCAAAGGGTGGGTGGTGGTGGAAGAAAACACCCATGCTATCTTCCTAATACCCAAGAAGGCCAAATTCCCACCTGTGAGCTAAGGGAATAATACTAGGAAAGGAACAGAACATTTCCTACCACAATGAAGATTATGATGATGACTATAATAAAGAAGATAAAGGGGTGCCTGGGTGGCTCAGTCAGTCAAGCATCTGACTTCAGCTCAGGTCATGATCTCACGGTTTGTGGGCTCGAGCCCTGCGTCGGGCTCTGTGCTGACAGCTCGGAATCTGGAACCTGCTTTAGATTCTGTGTCTCCCTTTCTTTCTGTCCCCTTCCCTGCTCATGCTCTCTCTCTCTCAAAAATAAATAAACATTAAGAAAAAATTTTTTAAAGACGATAAAGATGAGCCTTTTTCCAATCCCAATTCCCCTCTAGGCCTATCAGAAATAAATCAGAGTACAGAAGATGGGCAGAGAGCACTATTTTTTGCTTCTCCACTCACCAGCGTTTCCATCATGATTACTGTAAATGGAAGGACTCTACCCACCGACCCACAGATATGCACACAAAAACAACTGGGTGTATTGTGTTGAAGGAGATGATGATCCTTCCTAAGAAGGATATGGCTCTATGTTAGATAAGACAGTGATGATTACAATTTGTGGCAACAAGTATACATTTGAGAACTTTCTAGAACCAAGCCAGATTAGCCTTACAATTTACTAACTGGTTCACCCTACACTTTACTTAATCTCTCTGTGATTCTGTATCTTATCCTTAGAACACATAAATAATAATACCTCCTGGATAGAGTTGTTCTGAAGAATAAATTAATATATAAAAAACACATAGAAGAGTGCCTGACACACATAAGAACTCAATTCATATTAATTATTAATATTTTTCCCACGATCAACATTAAAATCATCTTTCATGAGATTCCAGATGATATAATTATATATTTCTCACTACAAAGAATGGAATATTTTTTCCTTGGAGAAATGATAAACAGAAATTTTGCTTCATAATTATTAATACAGGGCCTCTGGTATAACCAATGAAAAGTGGTGATTTTCTTAAATTCCTCAGTAAAAATTAAATGCATTTAACTGTTTAACCCCTTCTCCTGATCAGTTTTTGCTGTTCAATAAGGAAAGAATGAGGGTGGTACTGTAACATTACAGATTTATTTCACATTGTCTTCTAAGGAAGACATCAGGTAAACCATGTGTGAAGCTTGTAAGACAGTAGCTGGAATCTGATGTATAAGTTCCAGCTGAAACTGAGCTATTTGGCAAAGATAACTTTATTTTGGCAATTCGTGAGAAAAAAAGAAGAATGAGTTGTTAGGTGCTAGGATACCACTCAGTAGCTCTAAAATTCTAGCATAGGATGTATTCAACATTTTCCGTTAATGATTTGGATAGAGACTGAGGTGGCACGAATATCTAATCTGCCAGGACCACAGAGAGTGGCAAGGTAATGAATAGCATTGATGGTCAACTGGGGAACTAAAAAAGAGCAGGGCGGGCTGAAATGTTGGACCAAAACAAACTAGCTATAATAAAAGATGAATGTTGAATGATATTTATGAAAGTGTAGAATCATGTAAATAGCAAGAGTTCCATACAATAGTTAATCATTCATCCAAGTCCTTTGATAGGCGATACAGATACATTCCTCACAACATGTATTCAGTCTCATTGAGGAGAGGGAACCATAAAAAGGAAAGCGCAGTGATGGGCATATTCACACAAGTGCCGGGAAGGAACAGCAAACTCACCTGATGGAGAGCAAAGGGATAAAGGCCAGTGAAATAAGCTCTTGACCGAGAAGGGTTTTATTCCATCCAGGGACACCGTCTAAGAAAGACACACAGATGAAAGCTCGTATGGTGTTTACAGAAAATTCTGAGCACTAAAATGCAGAGCAGAAAATGGCAAGAGGTGAGGCCAGAGAAGCAGAATAAGCCATGGAGACACCAAGTTATGCAAAGGAACAGGACTTTGTCACATAGGCGTGAAGAGCTAAAGCAAAGATATATAACCAGGAAGCAGTATGCTCAGACTGCATTTCATGTGGATCATGCAGGAAGTAATATAGAGGATGATGAGATGGTCCAAGAGATACAAGGAAAGTTACAAGAGTCCTGGGTCACGGAAGCCATAGCAATGGAGAGTTTTAAAAAGAAAGAAGCGATTTACAGTGTCAAATCCTACCCATAAGAGAAGGACTGTCAAACGGCCTTCATATTTCACAGTCAGACCTATTGTTAGACTTAATAGGAATAATTTCAGTAGAGTGGTTGGGATGGGAGACACATTAAAGTGTATTTCAGAAAAGTAATAAATGAAAGATGAGTAAGTGTAGCTTGCACTTTCTTTAAGAAGCTTGGTAAGAAGAGAAAAGAAAGAGGTAAGGTAGTAGCTACAAGAGAGACTCTGTTTCATTTGTAATGGAAGGGACTTGAAGCAGTTGCAAAGCAAAGGTGGAGAAGCCAAGGAAAGAGAAAAGAAGAAAAAAGAGAGAGAGAGAGAGAGAGAGAGAGAGAGAGAGAGAGAGAGATAAGGCAAGGTCCAAAGGAGAAAGAAAAGAGTGAATCATGTGGGTGGAGAGGTTAGTTTTGATAAAAAGAGGGTCTTCATATCTGTAAAAGATGGGGCAGGAGTAGGGATGGAATGAAGGTAAGCTGCGGCCAAGTCAAAGCCAAGGGCTCCATGGAAAGTTAAAGATGACCAATTTTCTCACTGATGTATTATTGTGCTGGTGGCAGTTGGTCGTAGTTCTTAAGTCCTACATTTCCTTTTTGTTGTTGTTATTTAAACCACATTAAGAGAGGATTCAGGAGCCCTGACTTGACCATATACCATGTGAAAAAGATTCTAGGGTGCTACAAGATGACGGTAATGTTAGGGAAACAACCAGGGTCCCAATATAAATAGAAACAGACATCTAGGTCACATTCCAATTATTATGTTCAATTTTAGAGGATCATATTAAACAAAGACATTGTGAAATAAGATCATTTCAGAAGAAGGATATTAAATGACCATAACCCCATAAATCTATTAACAAAAAACAGGTAAAGGAGGTTGAAATTTACCCTCAGAAAGGAAAATTTAGAGATGAAACTATCATAGAGCACAAGAAATATATTCTCTCTAAAGTGCTCCATGGAGCAGACTCTGGATGTGACAAAGAGGTAGGTTTTATTTTATTTTAGTTACTTTAAAAATTTTTTTTAATGTTTCTTTATTTTTGAGAGAGTGAGAGACAGAGCACGAGTGGGGGAGGGGAAGATAGAGGGGGAGACACAGAATCCAAAGCAGCCTCCAGGCTCTGAGCTGTCAGCACAGCGCCCGACACAGGGCTGGAACCCAAGAGCTATGAGATCATGACCTGAGCTGAAGTCGGATGCCTAACCAACTGAGTAACCCAAGCGCCCCGAGGTAGATATTATTTTAAGAGAAGGAAGAACTCCTTTATAAAGCCATACAATTCGTCATCACTGCAAGTGTGTAAGAGGTCAGATGACCAAAAAGCAAGAAGGTTGTAGGAGGCCCACTGCAGCTGGCAAAATGTAAATATCATCCAATGTTAAGTTTCCATAACTCTGTTTTTAAACATCACTTACCCATTTTTGAGAGGTTATGGAATGAGATATGGAGCATATCATTCTTAGTATCCAATGGGATGCTGAATGCATTGGAACAGAAAGCAGATAAAACTGGAATGTTTAAGGTTTACATTATGGGGATTTGGCACTGAATTTTACATTTGGTTTAAATGCATGAGCCACTAAAAAGGTAATTTAGTGCTTCAGAGCAATGAATTCCAGCCTGTAGCAGTGGCGATTGAGGAGGACGACTGAAAGTTTCAGGACCTGAAACTTTACAAAATGTAAAAAACCAAACCAAACCAAACCAAACAACTTCTAGATAAGACCTGCACAGTGTGCAGGAATGGAGTGGGGAGGGTGACATATACAGAGATGGAGAAAAAAAGGGTGAAGAAATAAGCAAATATCTAATCAAGCATCCAAACAACCAAGTTTACCGAAGAGGAAAGGATAAAGAAATGAAGTTGACAGGATACGAAAGGATCCTGCGCAGCCAGAGAAAGTGGTCGTGAGTACAACAATCTTAGATGAGAGTTGCTGAGCTGCCTGCAGATGTTTTCTATCAACCAAAGAAGTGATTGATTGCAACCAACTGAAAACCAACGAACCTAGCTTGAGTGGGAAAGAGGGAATTTATGACATAGGTATAAGGGGGTCCCAAGAAGAAGGGCTTCGGGAAGGAGCTGGAGCCAGGCACTAGGGTAGGTCAAGAATTTGCATTTCTAATAAGTCCCCAGGTGATGCCCAGGCTGCTGATCCAAGGACTTCCCTTTGAGATCCACTGCTTTAGAGGTGGCAAAGCGTCTTCCCAGATATTATCTCATTTAATGTTTACCGTAACTCTGTGGGGGGAGGACCTATTAACTCCATTTTTCAGAAGAGGAAGCAAAGGACTAAAGAGCTTTCACACCCAAACTCTTTTTTATTTTTTATTTTTTCAACGTTTATTTATTTTTGGGACAGAGAGAGACAGAGCATGAATGGGGGAGGGGCAGAGAGAGAGGGAGACACAGAATCGGAAACAGGCTCCAGGCTCTGAGCTGTCAGCACAGAGCCCGACGCGGGGCTCGAACTCCGGGACCGTGAGATCGTGACCTGGCTGAAGTGGGACGCTTAACCGAGGGCGCCACCCAGGCGCCCCCACACCCAAACTCTTAAAGCTTCTAACCAGTAAAACTGAGACAGCAGTTTGGTTCTGATATTGGCAAATTCCATCTTTTCTCCTACCCCCCTAGCTGTTTGGTGTAGGATGATGATCTGTATCTATCAGAACCTGACAAAAGCAAACAGTTAAGGGCATATTGCTAATTCCATATTGTTTAATAATGATAGTCAATGAAAATGTTGCTACACTCTATGAACAAAGGGCTGTTATGTTTTTATACTAAGAGTAGAACTCAAAACTATTTGCTTATGTTTAATGTGCTTTTATTTTTTTTTTTAATTTTTTTTTTTCAACGTTTATTTATTTTGGGGACAGAGAGAGACAGAGCATGAACGGGGGAGGGGCAGAGAGAGAGGGAGACACAGAATCGGAAACAGGCTCCAGGCTCCGAGCCAGCAGCCCAGAGCCCGACGCGGGGCTCGAACTCCCGGACTGCGAGATCGTGACCTGGCTGAAGTCGGACGCTTAACCGACTGCGCCACCCGGGCGCCCCTAATGTGCTTTTATATCAGAGTGCAAGTGCTCCCAGCTTAAAGAGAGCATTGAAACAGCTGCTTTCATAGACAATTAAATTTTCTGTAGTTATGCTGGCTTTTTTTTTTTTCAGATGCTTTTTACCTATACCTTGTACTAGCAGTCATAATTATGTTGAAACATTAAAGTTGCCCTCAATGAAAAGAAGTTTCTGTGTGTAATTTCCCCTTGCAAAATTGACTCCTTTATTCTGTCCCTTTATGATCTTCAGCAAACTATTATTAAAAATTGGTCAGGGGGCACCTGAGTGGCTCAGTCGGTTAAGCGGCCAACTTCGGCTCAGGTCATGATCTCGTGGTCCGTGAGTTCGAGCCCCACGTCGGGCTCTGTGCTGACAGCTCAGAGCCTGGAGCCTGTTTCCGATTCTGTGTCTCCCTCTCTCTCTGCCCCTCCCCCGTTCATGCTTTGTCTCTCTCTGTCTCAAAAATAAACGTTAAAAAAAAAAAAAAAGAAATTAACATAAAAATAAATAAATAAATAAATAAAAATTGGTCAGGTTATTCAGGCTATTTTTCCAGACTATTTATTTTCTAATTTAGGATCAGTCCTGATTTTCAGCAATTTGGTACAAGGCAATGCTACATATTTGAGTTGTTTAACCACATAGCTTAAAAATAGCAAACCTCATGGTTCTGAAAATGTGCAAATTGTTTTTGAAGGGATGGGGATGGGTAAGGAGACGAGCTAACAGATGGGTCTTTGGACCTAAATTTCTGGAGTGTTAGGTTTCAGCTTCAATTTGTTGTAATTTAAAAATAATTTGGGGCACCTGGGTGGCTCCGTTGGTTAAACTTCTGATTTCAGCTCAGGTCATGATCTCACAGGTCATGGGTTTGAGCCCCTCATTGGGCTCCGTGCTGAGGGCTCAGAGCCTGGAGCCCGCTTCAGATTCTGTGTCTCCCTCTCTCTCTGCCCCTCCCCCACTTCTGCTTTGTCTCTCTTCTCAAAAATAAATAAGCATTAAAATTTTTTTAATAAATACATAAAAATAATTCAACAAAGGACATAACTGTATTAACAAAATGTTTCATATAACACAATTTTTTAAGGACACACAGAATGTAAATAATCATAAACAACCAGAGCCAGTAAGTTCTGAGGGTAAGCTCGGACCCGTAAAAATGTTTATGAAGCCTAATTCTACAAACTTTCATTCAACCAGCATTCATTTGGCACCAATTTTGTGCGAAGCACCATGACTCGCTATGCCATATCAAGCAAGCTTCCCCACAGCAAGTAGGACCAAGGCCCATTTAAGACCATGGATAAAAACAGAATACACCACCAGACTCTGCAGTCCTGACGTTGTACCACCCATGAGACCTGAATTCCCACATGATCCAAAAGGTGTAGACATTCCAGGCTCAAAACTTGATCCAACACTGGTCTGAGATGTTGTCTTCCCTGGGCCTCCACGGAGGCTGTTATGACATTGTCCCTGCAGAAACTCTGCACAACTCAGGGCGCACATAGAACGTCCATGTAGCATTATCCATGACAAAATGTGCTCACAGACAAAAGCCACTGCGCCAAAAGGAAATCGAATGGAAGAAAACCGGAAGAAACAAACAGCCATATAGAGCATTGAGTAGCAAACAATGAATAGAGCAAACAAGGCAGCTTCTAAATTGAGGGTTTAAATATTCAAGGATATTTGAATATTTAAATACAGGCACATAAAATAAGGTAAAAAAAAAAATAATTTTAAAAAGACCCAAACAGAAACTCTAGAAATAAGAATTAGACAAGGCCCAGCGAAAAAGAGAATACATGAAAATGGATCTGCAAACATCGCCAGAATGCAGGTGAAATATTTCATTGAAAAATTAAGTGTTGAAGAAATATTATTGAGAAGTTCAAAGACATGAAGTTCTAACAAATACTAAATAGTTCCAGAAGAAGATAAGAGAATGGTGGGAAAGAATATTTTCAGTACTATTAAGTTTGAGATATATGTGTGTCCATTCAAAGTGGCTGCCTAATATCAAACTAATAAATAAAGATAAATCCCTGTAATAGGGCATAATAGTGAAAACACAGAGCAGCAAGGATAAGGAGAGAATCCTTTATCTGTCCCTAAAAGCTACCAAAGAGAGAAGACGGATGGCCAACTAAAGAATGACAATCAGGCGGACATTAGCTTTCTCACTGTCAACAGTCTCCCTCCATCTAAACCATCATTTAGGAACAAAGGCAAAAATAGAGTTTCTTAGATGCATAATATACAGACAGCTTGGCTATTCACAGACCCTCATGAAAGAATGACTGAAGAATACACGTTGGCAAGAAAGAAAATGAATTCCACTAACAAAGGGAACAAGAAGCGATTATAAGCAAATAAATCAATCTAAAGAAAATATGTTAACACTTAATGTTATGATATTACGTCCATGATATTTAGTATTATAGGACTTTGAATACCTTTGTGTAATACAATTACTAGGCTTTTTTCAAAAGCAATAAAAGTCACAAGAGTTAATAATTATAGATGTTTGCCATGTTCCAGGCACTATAGTGATTTTTTTATATATTATCTTATTCATTTCTTAGAACAATCTTGCAAGGTATATCTACTCATTATTCCCATTTTAGAGATGTTGAGACTGAGGCATGGAGAAGTAACTTTTCCAACATCATATAGATAGCAAACAATGAAAAGGATTTATGCAACCCAAGAAAAGTCATTTAGTGTTACAGGGTCAAAACCCAATTTTCTCATCTATGCAATGAAGATACAAATGTTTGCTCTGACCATATTACAAGGTTATGTGAAAATAATACTAATATGTGTTAAAATGCTTTAGAAGTTGTCAAATATTCTACAATTTGAAACGATAATAAAACAACATATGTGCCAAATTTTAAGAAGGGAGTTTGGCCACATAGCTAATGGATGATAGCCATTCATCTATTCAAAATATATTTTTAATATGGCTTCAGTAAGTAATTATAAGTTGCAAATTATACACAAAGTAGCAGGTTTCACTTATTTATTTGTTTGCTTGCTGATGTCTAACCCGTCTTATCTCTAACCCAAAAAAAGATTTTCAGGCAGCTCAAGGGTGTACAAAAATACATACATACATGCATACATACATACATACATAAAAATAAAACAAAACAAAAAAATGAAAAAAGCAACAAAAAATAATATAAAGGGATTTATCTTATTTTTATTTTAAAAAATACGTTAGATTTGATTTCTAAATATACACAGACTTTGCAAAAGCAACTTGTTATTCATTTAAAATATAACTCCACACCACATTTCCTCCATTACTACGCCCACTGCAGCACACACACGTAAGACAAATTTCAGCAGCAGGAAAAGTTCATATTGTCTATTCTAAAAAATGAAAATTGCTCATTTCCATACTACTTTGGCATGGTTCAAGTTAATGATGTGCTAATGTGATATTAAAGTAGTAACTCCTGCAGTTATAACAGCTCAATCGGGCAGCTGACATCACAACAGTATTACTAAAATGTTGGATTTTACTTGATTTCCATAAGTAAATGGAATCTAAAACTCATGGCCTGTTAATCATTGCAGTTTAGTAGATCCCTTATTTATTTTGGATAAGCATTTCATTCTCAAATAAAGAATTAAGTGAGAAAATGAGCCAGAATTCAATAGAGACTTCGGTGAGTGGCCATTTATTTTGGCTCTCAGAGTAAGTAGAGAATTTTTAAGCCTATAGAAAATGAGAACAGATGTGGATAGTAACACAATTTGTTGTTTAAAATTCAAGCTTTTTCTGGAGATTTAGGAATTCTCATGGGAACTATTAATTGAACTGCAAAAAATCAACAATTATTAATACCAGGAAACAATGTTTGCATGATAATTTGAAACATGAAGAATGTTTACCCATTATGTCTTTGAAAACTCCACGATGTCCTGAATACTTACGAACTACGTGTCATCATAGGAGTCAGAAAGCTTCTCTGAACAACTTAGAATTGTCAAGCAGAGCAACAAGAACACATTCTCCAGAAAGAAAATTCTGTGCATTATTCTGTCTGAATTCTCACTGGCTTATGGCTTAGTAAGAAGAAGTAGGGGCACCTGGGTGACTCAGTCAGTTAAGTGTCCGACTCTTGACTTTGGCTCAGGTCATGATCTCTTGGTTCACGGGATTGAGCACAGAGCCTGCTCAGGATTCTCTCCCTCTCTCCCCCTCTCTCAAATAAATAAATAAACATTTAAAACAATAAGTGGACTGAATACAGAATTAAGAAACTGGACTCACATATTGACCTTGCCACTTAATAGCCAATGTGACTTCACATAAACTCCCCAGAGATGATTTACATGTCCACATATATAAAATGACAATAATGACACCTCCTCCAATGTGTTATTTGAAGAAAAAATGAGAACAGAGTCTAGTATACAGTTAATTAAAATCTGATTTAGAATTGAGGATATTCCACAAAAGCTTTAATTAATCTTACTCACTTTGGGGACTCTATATTGACCTGTATGAAGCTGATGACAACTTTCTGATGGAAATGAAATGACAGGTTAAAAAAACGTGTATTGCCTCCACATTTCTAGTTATGATAGCCATGCTGTATAGGACCTAACTAGAAGATTCATATATATATATGTATGTATATGTGTATACATGTATATACATATATATATACACATATATACATACATACATATATATACATATATATATACATATATATGTATATATACGTATATATATACGTATGTATATATACACACGTATATACATATATGTATGTATATATACACACGTATATACATATATGTATATATACATACATATATGTATATATATGTATATATGTATATATATATGTGTATATATATATATATGGAGCCTTTATGGTATATTGATTCAATCTTCCATATAGACAGTTCTGAGCAATGGACTGAGTACTACATTAATTTCATCACTGAAACAAGTGGGGTCAGTCTTTGATTATAAAAACTACATTTGGACCTATTCTGAGAAAGACCCAATGAACAATTGATTTAATAAAAAATCATCTCGTTGGTACATTGTGCAAACATCAATAGAACATAAAGTTTTATTCCAAAGCATCTTGGTAGTCATCTATTCCTACGCTCTTCTGAGTCTGGGACATCCCAGGAGGAGCCTCAGGCACCCCTAAGAGGTGGTGAGCAGGAGGTTGAGGGGTTGGCTCATGTTTCTCTCCTTTAGTTCAACCCCACAAGTTCTACTTTTATCACTTGCAAACACTGACGTTATGTCTAAGATTTGATTTACACAAAGGGTATGGTTGCTATAAAAATATTCAAATAGCTAATCTAGGGACTCCTGGGTGACTCAGTCAGTTAAGCATCTGACACTTGATTTCTGCTCAGGTCATGATCTCATGGTTGTGGGATTGAGCCCCAAGTCGGCTCTGTGCTGATAATGTGGAGCCTGCTTGGGATTCTTTCTCTCCCTCTCTCTCTGTCCCACCTGTGCTTGCATGCATGCACATGCTTTCTCTTAAAATAAGTAAATAAATGCTTTTTAAAAATAGTCAATCTATTCCTACTCCCTCATTTTGGAGATGAGGAAACTGAAGGTCAGAAAGGTGACACAAATTACTTAAAATCTCTCAGAAGTCAGGACTAGAAAAAAATGTTTCCACACTCCCTAGCCAGGTTATTTTCATCAAAATGTTTTCTTGTTAATAAGATTAATCCCTATCATATACTAATGTTGAATATGGTGCTTTTATTCTACCTGTATTTACTAATGACTCCAGCAAAATCTCTAAACTGCTTCCCCAATTGAAAATGAGGTTCAACGGGACTACATCAAAATAAAAAGCTTCTGCACAGCAAAGGAAACAACCTACAAAACTAAAAGACAGCCTACTGAATGGGAGAAGATATTTGCAAATGGCATCTTTGATAAAGGGTTAGTATCCAAAATATACAAAGAACTGATACAACTCAACAGCAAAAAAAAAAAAAAAAAAAAAGTAATCCAATTAAAGAATGGGCAAAAGACATGAACAGACATTCCTTCAAAGAAGGCATACAGATGGCCAACAGACACATGAAAAGATGTTCAACATCGCTCATCATCAGGGAAATGCAAATCAAAACCATAATGAAGTATCACCTCATACCTGTCAGAACGGCTAAAATAAAAAAATTCAAGAAACAACAAGTGTTGGCAAGAATGTGGATAAAAAGGAACCCTCATGCACCGTTGTTGGGAATGTAAGCTGGTACAGCCATTGTGGAAAACAGTATGGGCATTCTTCAAAAAATTGAAAATAGAATTGCCATATAATCCAGTAAGCCCACTACTGGATATTTACCTGAAAAATATATAAATGCTAATTCAAAAAGATATATGAACCTGTATGTTTGCTGCAGCATTATTTATAATTGCCAAATTATAGAAGCAGTCCAAGTGCTCTCTGATAGAGGAATGGATAAAGGAGATGTGGCATAGATACACAATGAAATACTATTCAGCCACCAAAAAAACCCACAAAAAACCAGAATGAAATCTTGCTATTTGCAACAACATGGATGGATCTAGACAGTATAATGCTGAGTAAAATTAAGTCAGTCAGAGAAAGACAAATACCATATGATTTCACTCACATGTGGAACTTAAGAAATAAAACAGATGAACAAAGGGAAAAAAGAGACAAACCAAAAACAGACTCTTAACTATAGATAACAAATTGATGGTTACTAGAGGTGAGGTCAGTGCATGGATGGGTGACATAGGTGAGGAGAATTAAGAGTACACTTATCTTGATGAGCACTGAGTGATGTACAGAATTGTTGAATCACTATATTGTACACCTGAAACTAATTTGACACCGTAAGGTAACTATACTGGAATTTTAAAAAATTCTGTGCAAGAGAATGATATGGAGAAGGTGGTCTTTTATGAAAGTGTGCCTGGTGGCCTATTTGAGACAGACTGAAGCTGAGAGAGACCGGAAACAAGGAAATGAAATGTTAAATTATTAGAATAGTCTGGGAGTAAGGGGGCCAAGGGCTAAATGAGGATGCTAGAAATGCAAATGGAGAAAACCCAGGAACAATGTGGGAGACATTGTACAGAAAGGATTTATAAGGCTAGTAGGCTGATTTGATAAGAGTGTTGGAGGAAGAGAAGAAATCAGATATGCAAGACTTCATGCTAGGATAATTGTGGTGCAATTTTCTCATCAGTATCTTAAATCCCCACTCCCGCCCTCTCCAAGGGCTTTTCCTCTCTGCTTTCAACCCTGCCCATGCTTGAATTAGCGTAAATGTTTGGAAAAGGTAAAAAACATTTATCCTCAAAATGTTTTTGAGGTAAACCATTGCTGAAATATGAACCTGTTCGCCAGCCAAAACTCAATTTGTATTCAAACTGTGGTTTAAACACTGTGTCCAAACATGACAGATGTTGGAATCGATTGGTTTGCAAGTCTTATTTTTTTTTGTCAGCTTCAATAAACAAAATCTTCTTAAATTATCTTCTGTCAAATACATTTACCAAATCCTTGCAATATGTATAGACCTCTATAAAGTTAATTGCAAAGCAAACTCTTGGCATTTAGGAACTAAAACAAGAAAGGTAATTTTTTTAAAAAGGGAGTGGCGAAGGCTTTAAAAAATGCACAAAAAGTATAGCCCCCCAAAAAAAGAAAAGAAAAAACAACACACGAACATACTAATTTTCTCTTGTTTCAACCTCTCTAAAATTATTTCCAAACATTTTTGCCTAACGTGTAAGATTTCAGTCCTAAGATCTTGTAGGACTTTTTCTTTTTTTAATCAGATCCTATATATTACATAGAAAAGCTTGACATTTTACTCTAATTCAACATTAGAATTTAATTCAATAGAGCTTCACATTTATATGCTAATTCAATATTTTATGTATTTGTTTATTTGTTTGTTTGAGAGAGAGAGAGAGCATAAGCAGGGGACTTGGTCCCACGACCCTGGGATCACGGCTGAGCCGAAATCAAGAGTGACACTCAACTGACCCAGCAACCCAGGTGCCCCTCTAATTCAATAATTCGAAATACTTTTTTATTCGTTCATAATATCTTTAATATGCTAGAGTCTACTAAAGACAATAATACTGTGTAAGTGAAAGGAGTCTGAAACTGTTCTTATATATTATCATAAACAAGAAATATTTATTGACTCCTGCCTTGGTAATGAGATATAACGACAGCCTACGTTCAGTAAATATAAGAGGCATTAAGATATAAAATTCAGACGCAAGGACACCCGGTCGCTCTCTGCCTATTCACTCATCTACAAAGTAGGGCTTTTAATAGAGCCTTGTTTATGGGATTGTGGGGACTAAATGAAATAATCTGTGCACAGCTCATAGCACAGTGTTTAGCATATAGTAAAAATTCAGTAAATATATCTCATATTATTATATTATCACATTCCATTAATTTATTATCTAGCTATATTTATTTTTATGAATACCTTTTCATGTTTACTCTCTATTGAAACCTTAGCATTTTAATCAATATTTAATATGTTTTTCATGTATTAAAATATTAACTTAGATTAATGAATATAACTTGGTCATACTTACTGCAAATACATTCCCACCGTTTGTTTTGCTTTCAAGGTAAGAGTTTTTTCCTTTTGTTTTTTGATTCAAAAAAAATTAATGTTTATTTTTGAGAGAGAATGAGAGTGGGAGAGGGGCAGAGAGAGAGGGAGACAGAATCTGAAGCAGGCTCTGCCCTGTTAGCGCCGAGCGCGACGCGGGGCTGGAACCCACGGAACTGTGAGATCATGACCTGAGCCAAAGTGCGTTGCTCAACCCACTGAGCCACCCAGGTGCCCTTAATTTTTTTTTTACTTTTGATAGAATTCTTTTAATCTTTTCTTCTTGATATTTACCATAGCTTTTATATGCAGAAAATCTTCCCTGCTCCAGAAATACATGTTAACATATGTTTGAGGGTTTTTTTTCTCGTTTCTTTTCTTTCCTTTTCTTTTCTTTTCTTTCCTTTTATTTCCTTTCCTTTCCTTTTCTTTTTTTTCCCTTTCCTTTCCTTTCTTTCCTTTCCTTTCCTTTCCTTTCCTTTCCTTTCCTTTCCTTTCCTCTTCCTTCCCTTCCCTTCCCTTCTCTTCCCTTCCCTTCCCTTCCTTTCCTTCTCTTTTCTTCTCTTTTCTTTTTTCTTTTCTTTTCTTTCTTTCTTTCCTTGTGTGGTAATAGCTAGACTTTTTACATTTAACTCTTTAGTTCAACTGAAATTGAGGGAAGGGGATGAAGTTGGAGATACAATTTTAATTTTTCATCAAACATTGCTTACAAGTTCCGCATATTAAAAAATCTTTCCCTTCATGATTGATTCCTACTGTGTGTTCAGCCTGACTCATTGGCCTTAAAAGATTCATTTGCCCAAACCCCAAACTCTAAAAATCTAGGGTCTGTGTCCCACTCTCCATTCTGAACCTGCTTCCTCTGGTCTGAGTGCTTGGTCTAATCTGCTTCACCCTTCGATTTCCTTCTCTCCCTGAAACAAACACTTTGATGTTCAGCTTAGGCTGTGTTCCAGGTCTCTGACTTCCCTTGGCTTCTGCTGATCCATCTGCCCAACACTGTGTGTGGTGGTGACCGGATCTAGGGCCCTAGGACAGGTTCCAAACACTACCACGTCCACGATGGATTTGGCAAGTTTGGGCAAACTCTGCATCTCCACCTCCGCTCCCCTTTGTACTGAGCTCTTCAAACCTGCAGCTGTGTTTGACAGCTTAATGTAAACTACACTGGCAAATATCCTCAGGGCAAAGTGGTGATTTGCTCACCTCTCTAAATCCTAGCTCTTAAACAATTACTGGCTAGTCCATGTGAGATCGTCAATGCTGTAATGAAAGGATTTTGTATTTTATCAAGTAGTTTTTGTTGTTTTTAGCCTTCTCTTACTAGAAGTAAACTTGATCTATATTACAATTTCTCTTTTCAACTAAATGTAAATGTTGAGTCCCCGTCAGTGCAAAACCAGTCCAGGTGCCTAATGCGGTACTTAACCCATGGTAGACACTTAAGTAATGTTTGATAATGATTATAAAGATAGCAATGGCAATATCATCCACTGGCTTCAGATCACAAAAATGGCCAAACAGCTGTAAAAACTCTAAAACACTGACACTTAAAAATGCTACTTCTTAACCATAGAATACTCCAAAACAATTATGATTGTAACATGACTGGGGAAAAAAAGAGAAAATCTAGATTCTGTCTATAATATGCCTCTATTTATTCAAATCCAAAATATTTGTGAGGCAAATACAAAAGAAGTAAGTACAAATATGAAGGTGAGTGAGAGGAGGCATCATTACAGTGATTTTTTAATTCTATTCTCTGGCAAAAGTTTAGGAATAAATTCCTTTCAATTCTTGATTTTATTAATAGTATGGAGGACTCCTTGGTGTTTCAAATGTGTTGTGAAAGCATGTAATTCTATTTTTCTTCACTCGATGTCTACAATTCTTTGCTAGACCTTAAGTCCACAAGGAAAGGGATGGTGACCCTATTCACAGTACTGAGTACATTGCTTAGTACATAGTAAGGTGCTCAAAAAACTTTTATTAACTGAATGAGTGGATACAGTGCATTCAGAGGCATAAGACGTGGCTCAGTCTCAGGGAATTCAAAATCTGTGTAGGGTGAAGACAGATGAGGGACTAGCATTTAGTTAGCATTTACCACATGCCCATTTTCATACATTATATCACTTATTGTTTGCAAGGACCTCGTGAGACGGCTATTACTACTGCAATTTGTGAGCACTACCGTCTTCTTTTTAAGATGAGGAAATTGAGTCCTGCAGAAAATATGGAACTTGCTCAGTCACATCGTTTTTAAGTGGCAAAGCTGAGATTTGTTTGAATTCAGTGTTCATACTCTTTTCTTGTCTGTAACAATGTCTCTCTATGAGTGAAACCCAAGTGATAATATACAACATATAATTACATTTTAAAATGTTCAGGGGTGACTCTACATGATCCAGAAGTTCAAAGAATGAGAAGAGTAAAAATAAAGTAATCAGAATAGGCTTGTGGGGGAGTTGGAATTTGAGTTAAATCCTCACATCTCTGGATGTAGAGTAGAGCAGAGGTCATTTCAGGAAAAGCAATTTGAGAACTCCCACCAGGATTCTTTAAAGTCAATCATTTTTTTTAATGGTATTGCTTGATTAGCACTATAAAATAAATAATGTGGAAGAGAGAAATGGTTTACTCACAAGCCACATAACATGGCAAAGACATTGCACAGGCATAGGAAGTACGATATTGATGCAGTCTTGGCTCTTGCCTCATAAGACTATACCGAAAAATAATTGAATGGGAAATGCTTAAGATATTCACACAATACTAATCTAAATGATAATACTCAATATCTGAGTCTGTGTTGTGCCTAATGATGACTGCATAGAAAAGCATGAAGAGCCAATAATATGTTCTGATTCCTGCAAAGAGCTAACATGGTAATTTCACCACTTGATGAGAAAGGAGATGCTAATTGTCCAGTGCGAAATTGGCAATGACCTCTAAGATGCTTTGAAATGACTGGGCTCTCCAGATTCAGATAAAATGTAGACAAGATATCTTATTAGTTAAGCATTTCTTTCTTCAAAGCGATGCTTACTGGCATTATGCTGATTCAAGAAGTCCCATTCTGACTGTTAATGAAAACTTAATGGAGCTGACATAAGTAAGATGATCTTAAGCCTGCCTCACTCTCTAAATTGCTTTTTTTTGTTGCCTTCTGGAAAGTTGCTGGGTCATTGAACACTGATGTCATGCCAGAGTGTGCAAGAAAAAACTGGTAAACAGCACGGAGAAGGGGAAGAAGGTCCAGAATACAGCCAGGCAGATCACAGGGTCATATAAAAGATGAAGAAGTAGGAACCAGAAAATCAGAACAAGGGCTAAGAAATTAGTAATTTGGAAGTGATCAGGCCCAATTTTACTTCCCAGCTCTAGCATTTAATAGCTTTGTTAACTTGGGGGAAGTTATTCAAGTTCCCTGAGCTTCAGTCTCTTCATCACAAAAATTGATTATGAAAATAGTATGTACTGCAAATGAGGATTAAATGAGAGAATTCAAGTTAAACACTGATTCTTGTGCCTGACATATAAAATTTCTCCAGAAATGATAGTTTTCTCCCATCATCATCATCACCATCATCTCACTGACACCAACAAAAGCAAAATAAATGTATAGAAATTAAAATATGTAAAAAAAGGGGGGATTAAGAAAGCCTAGTACCTAGGGGCGCCTGGGTGGCTCAGTCGGTTGGGCGTCCGACGTCAGCTCAGGTCATAATCTCATGGTTTGTGGGTTCGAGTCCCGTGTCGGGCTCTGTGCTGACAGCTCGGAACCTGGAGCCTGCTTCAAATTCTGTGTCTCCTTCTCTCTCTGCCCCTCCCCAACTTGTGCTCTGTCTCTCTCTGTCTCTCAAAAATAAATACACGTTAAAAAAAAAAAAAAGCTTAGTACCTCAAGACAGGCAAGGGTCAGAAGTCTTGCATGGTAGGGTCTTCAAGTCAAAAAACATTGGATAGGGATCTAGAGATCATCGTGTCCAACACCTTTGTTTTACAAATGAGCAACCCAACCCTAAGAAATGTCTCAGTTGGTATAATTACATTTGAACACATTGTGGCAGCTTTTTTATAAAGTTCAGCATGGACTTAACATGGGCAACCTAGTAATTCCATTCCTAGGGGTTTCCCTAAGGGAAGTAAAGACCGATGTCTACACAAAGACTTGCACATAAATGTTCACAGCAACTTTATTCATAACAGCCCAAACTGGAATTCAGCAATAAAAAGGAATGAACTCCTAGCACACCCAACAACATGGGTGAATCTGAAAACATCATACTGAGCAGAAAAGCAATACAGAAGAGTACATACTGCCTGATTCTATTTATTGAAGTTCTTGAAAATACAAGCTAATCTGTAGAGATGCGAAGCATGTAAGTAGTTGCCTGGGCCTTGCATGGGGGCATAGCGTTCAAGGGTTTGACCGTGAAGGGACACGAGAATTTTGGGGGGGTAATGAAAATATTTTAGATGTTTTATAAAACATTTTGTCTTGATGGTGTTGGTAGTTACATAGCATATAAATTTGTCAAAAGTCATTACAACCATACACTTAAAGTGGGTATATTTCAGTGTATATTAACGATACCTAAGTAATGTTGATTTTAAAAAGAAAGAGCTGACTTATTCTTCTGAGGGTCGGAGCTAGAATTCAAAGCCAAGTCTTTGCTAACTAGCTAAGCTAGCATTTATCTAAAGCTCATCTAGCTGAGCTTTGCTCCGTAATTAGTGCAATATCTAGCCATGCTTGTTCTTATTCTGAGAGCTAGCCTGGTGAGATGGCATATGCTTTGGTTCTGGAGTCACAGGATGTGGTTTGGTGTCATGACTTGCCCTCCTATTGACTATGTGGCCTTGGCCACGTTGTTAGACCTTCCAGAGCTACCACTCATTCATCTCTCAACTGGGAAGAAAATTCCTATAATAGGTAGGATTATAGGATTTATAGGATTCCTATAAAGATGAAATGATATGGTATTTAAAAAGACCAGAAGATGGAAGGCACTCAAGAAGTTGTAGCGAAGGCTACCACTAATCTCTTCAAAAGAACATGACAGACCTGGAACTGTGCCATAGATAATAAGTCTCATCTTGTGACACTGTGAGATAATGCCTCCAGGCTGCATTTGTTCATTCATTCAACAAATATTCCTGGCAAATAGGATGTGCCAGGCAGTGTCCTAGACTCTTGAAATTCCGCAAAGAACGAGAGTTACACTCTAGTGGGTGGAGACAACAAAGCAATAAGCCAGTACATGTATAATATATCAGATGGAAATCGGTGCCAAGAAGAAAAAGAAAGAGTAAGAGGGAAAGAGAACAGTTAGGGAGGATAGAAAGATGCCAATGTGTAGAGGGTGCTGAGAAGTATCTGATCCAATAACACGACATTGGAACGGAAACCTTAAAAAAAAAAAAAAGGAGAGAAGGAGTTAGGCAGAAAAATAGCCTGATGGAAAATACTGCAGGTCAAGGGAAGAGCAGGGAAGAAGTTCCAACAGAAGTCTGCTTGGCCCATTTGGGGATCAGCAAGACCTGTGGGGCCATATGTATTGTTTACAAGATTTAGAGCAATACCAGTTACTTGTGTAACACGTGATGACATATGAAATTTACCAACGGCTAAAATGTTGAACTGTACTTCTCCATTGTCTGCACTCAGACTTTCCACATACACACAAATCTTTTTGTCAAATTCCTATTGCTGTTGCGACGCTTGGCTGATGGCTCTAGTGCCAGAATGAAGTTACTTATACTTTGTGAATAGTAACCACTTACTACAATAAAATAAAAAATACGTAGATACTGGTCCAAATCAGTTGCCTCTTTGACTAAGAAAGATGTGAATTCATGCACTCAGTGTAAGGAACAGCTGATGAACTCAAAGGTGTCATTTTTGGTAAGCATGGGAACTAATGTTTTCTATTTTCCCGTCATGCCCTTGGGAGCAGGGAAGAAACTGAATATGAGGATGGGCGATGGAAGTTCCACCTCTTTTCCTCATTCCGATTTTCTCCTGGGTCTTACGGATGAAAAACATGTCTCCAAAAGCATGCTGTAACACAGCGCTTACGTTATCTCAGGCATTCTCTGTTAATTTATGTCCACAGAGTAGGGTGCGATGAAATGAGCCTAGCAACAGCACTGGAAGAGCATAGGGTGAACATCAAGGCCAAGGTCAGTCATGGACAATGGCCCTCCTTAATTAGTGACACTAAGCTTTGAACATAGTTCTGATTGCAATCAGTGACTTCTCTCACACCAGCTATTTGTAGTCATTCAAGGTTCCCTTTCAGGAGAAATCTTCAGAGGCAAAGACTCAAAGTGCTTCCTTTTCTTCTGAGATGAACACAATCCATGTGAATGCTATAATACTCTGTGGGCACATTCTGGGATATGGTAGAATGCAACCCCAGGAAGCCTCAGGGGTCATTCCTAGGGAGCATCGTCTAAAGCCAGTCAGATAATGGCCCAGTGTGGCTAAGAAATGCAGGCGGGGTGTTAACAGGCAAACCACAAAAATCGCGAGGAAGAAATGTTGCCATCAGTGATACATATGGATCCATCAGCCAAAAAATTGAAGCTACAGGTGGAGATTCAAGAGAACAGTCCTGCTTCATTCTCAGGGAAAGACTATTTTGGTGAGGATTCTTTTAAAGGGCTGAGAAAGCTCCTTCTCAATTCTAGTGCTTTGCATCTTAAAGTAACTTTTCACAGCTGATCTCATTCACTTTGGTGATCTGTACCTATGCCCTGCTTTCATTAGTACAGACAGTGAAAACTGGTTGTGTTAACAAATCTTCTAAAGGGAAAAGTAGTTGAGAAAGAGTGTAGTGAAGGACTCAGTTTTTCACAGGAGGATCTTCAATGTTTAGTGAATTCAGCTCACTACCATACACTGAGCATTAAATGAACCAATTGCAGGGGCACTTGGGTGGCTCAGTCAGTTACGTGTCTGACTCTTGATCTCAGTTCAGGTCATGATCTCACAAGTTGTGGGATGGAGCCCCATGTTGGGCTCTGTGCTGACAGCATGCAGTCTGCTTGGGGTTCTCTCTCTCTCCCTCTCTCTCTGCCCCTCCCCCCTCAAAAATAAGTAAATAAACTTTAAAAATAAATAAAATAAACCGGTTGCAGTTTATTTGGCTATTGCTAAACCATAAAGGCACTGGGCTGAAATCCAAATTTAATTTTAGACAAACATGAAGATATGACACTGCTTAGTTTTCTGAAATTCACTAAGTGTCACCTGTAACTGTCCCACACATGAGCTACCCGATAGCAACCGTGGGGCTTCTCACACCTGTGGGTAAAGATCTACTAGAAGCTGCTGCTGAATCTACATTGATTCATATATGAAGTTATTGAAACCCAGAAAATTAGGTAATGCTTTCCCTAAGTGCAATGATCTGGCTTCTATAAGAAACACATTACATAGAAAGCTCTGTATTTTAAAACTTTAACTCAAAATTAAAAATGGTCATAATACTAGGGGCGTCTGGCTGTCTCAGTCGGTTAAGTGTCTGACTTCAGCTCAGGTCATGATCTCACGGCTCGTGAGTTCGAGCCCCGTATCGGACTCTGTGCTGACAGTTCAGAGCCTGGAGCCTGCTTCCCCTTCTGTGTCCCTCCCCCGCTCATGCTCGCTCTCTCTCTCAAGAATAAATGTTACTTCTTTTTGAAAAATGGTCATAATGCTGATGTATAGCAATAGATATTATGTGTCTTATGTTTTAGTAAGTACTCCGCATACCATTTATCAAAAACAGCCTGTATTACTCAGCACATTAGCTTCAAAACGTCACCAGAGAAGTTCATCTCACTTAATCCTCATAAAAACCCTGAAAGATAAATATTATTACAATGTCAGCCACTTTCCAGAAGACACCAAGACTTTGATATGGTAAATAATTTTCCCAAATTTCCATAGGCAAGCACCAATGGCACCCCAAGATCCACGCAAAAGACCTTTGAGTCCTAAAGCTTCTTGACTTTCCCATTCTGACTTTTTCAGTAAAACCTCAATACATTTTGACACAAATAAAACTGATGAATGAAGACTCTCCCCATATGCAAGGCATATTTTATGGCCATAAATAACTAAATAAGGTTGTGTGTGTGTGTGTGTGTGTGTGTGTGTGTGTTGAGGATAGAGAGACAGAGAGAGAGAGCGAGCGAGAGAGAGCCTTTTTCTACATTTCCCCTCTCCAACACACACACACACACACACACACACACACACACACTTCTTTGCCTTTCTTTGTTTTGCTTTTTTAATGCTTTTGTATCTTAGAGCTACTCATTGCCCTTGCCAAACTCCAAAGCTGGTTAGTCAACACTTGTAAAAGCTCATAAAATGGCAGAGCTCAACATGAAAGAGGTTTTCCTGATACCTATTCTATTATGAAGATTTCCGGTGTAAGTTAAATGGTGCATTTGAATGTTTGTTCATTCAAGCAATGATAGCTATGCAGTCTTAAAGTTTTTATTAATTTTAAATATATTTTTAAGGTGTATCATAGGACAACACGTGAGGCCCCTGCTATTATATATAGAGGAGTGAGTAAAACAGAATGCCACGTCGTGTAAAGATGACAAGGAGGTTTCAGTTGCAATCCTACCTGGACCAATCGGTAGTTGCTGCCCGGAGCACCGTTTTGTAAATTATACTGAGGCCAAGATCAGGACCAGAGAGAGTGCAGAGATTGATTAACAATGTCTGCCATGGCTTCAGGAGTGGGGAGTGACACTTCTTATCCTGAAGGTACTCTATCTTGCCAAACTAAGAAATAAAATATTAAAATGCCTTTCATTAAAAGGCAAATTCATAATTTACATGTCAGTCTATAAAGAGAATCATGTACTTATTTCTAACTCCCTGAGGTAGACTTCTGGATGAGCTCCGAGTGATAGTCTTAATCTATGGCACGTCGGGTAATTTTAGAGCCTGAAACAGCCCCAGTCTGGCGTCTGACTGGGTGTGCTTTGGTATGTGGGGCGGCAAAGCAGAAATGTTGGAAAGAGAAATGGTATGATCAGGGTATTTAGGGTGTGCTCGCTAAATGTTGGCAATCTCTGACATGGATGCCGCCATATCAGAATTCAACACATCTGACCAGTCCAAATGTTTAACATGTCATTCCCCTATTCCTACCTTCGTCCCTGCCTTTGGTCCCCGGACTCTCTCTCTCCAATTCCCTTATGCCCTGTTTGAATCTGCAGAGGCTCAGCATGAAGTTCATACATTAACAGTGAAATCCAAACAGTTTAATTAAGCGAAAATTGCAAATAACTCTCTTACTTTCCTCCCAGAGTCATTTCATTAGGTGTGTCTAATTTTGATTTGCTTTTCTGAAACTGCCTGCATTTGCAGAGTTAGCCTTTAGCTTTCTTAATTGGTTTGGACAGGGTTGGTTATTGGTTTATAGTCTCTTAACACCTAAGGGACAAAGCTATAAATGAAAAGCTGAATGAATATCCAAGCCCTTCCTTCCCGCCCAATGATCAAGAAACTGCAAAGTCTCCTGTTTCCCCATGATTTTCCATTCATGAATAAAAGCGAATTCTCTCTAGGAGTTGGTGTGAGATGATGAAATCATTAAGGTGTACCTGACTTAAGTATCAAATTTGCTACCTTGACAACTATAGTTTCAGAACTCAATCCCCTTTTGATCAGCTTTCAAGAACCTTGGTGCCGTACATAGATGCAGAAACATTCAGTAGACAGACACAAGGCGAGCTGACTGGGTTGAAATATACTTAGCCAATGAAAATGCAAGCCACAGAAAACACTGGGGAGAGGGGTTAGCATGTATTTCTTGGCCAGGAAGTCACTGGGCCTTGAAATACAAGGAGTTAAGAGGAACATTCGCCCACTGCGTTCTCCTCCAACTAAACCCCCAGGAAAATGCTCTCATTAATCACGTGCTACTTCAGACATGACTTCCTAGCCCATTGTTTGATGTTCTTAATCATATTCTCCTTTCCACCATGCAATCATCTTTTGGGTACCGTAAACCTAGAAGCATGTTGGGGAGACATAAATGAAAAAAAAAGGAGATCAGAGTTTTTGTGGTACAGAAAATAATGCCATTCAGTCAGGTTTGGGCCAAAACACCCCCTTCTCTGGGCAGCTTTCCATCATTCTGCCACTTAAAAGAGCACCTTACCTTATTCTCTTTCCTGTGTTATTTTTTTTTTTTCACTGAACTTACAACTTCCTGGAATTACATTACATATTTTTATACATCTTCTTATTGACAGTCTCCTCCATGAAGGAGGTGTAAAACCCAAACTCCACGAAGGTAGAAATTTTATCTGCTGTATTCCCAGGGCCAAGAGTTTCCTTGCACACAGGAAACTCTCAATGAGTATTTGCAAGATGGATGAATGAATGGATGCATGACCCGCAGACAGCTTTCATAGTGGTTAAAACCTGGATTTTGAAGTCAGACATCTGGGTTTGAATTCTGTGGATACAGATTACCTTGGGAGAATTATAAACTTAACTAAAGTCTGTTTTTATTTGCTATATGAAGATAGCAATAATATTTGGCTCAGAAATTGGTTGTGCCTGATACAGAGTTAGCGTGCAATGAAGATCAGGGGTTATTATCTCTACAACACACAATGCCAGGAAGCACAAAGTCAGAGAAAGCCTCAGTAGTGTTGCAGAGAGGAAGGGGCACAACTAGTGGAGGGGACAGCATAGACAAAAGCACACGGACATGAAACAAGCCAATGCTTTTTGAGAGCAATTGCAGAGCTTGATGCACAGATACAGTGCCCAATTATCCAAGGCTGCCCAAGAGCAACATCAAAATCCTGACAGTATCAGAGTCTCATAACGGGCTTTCATCAATCACAAAAAGAAAATTCTACCTTCTCTCTCTCCACTAGGACTCAGTGATATTTAACAGATGGTGAGCTCTTGAAAGGCCTTGTCTATAGCTAAATTAGATACCTGCTCTTAAGACTTAAGATGATGATCATCAGGGAAATACAAATCAAAACCACAATGAGCTATCACCTCACACCCATCAGAATGGCTAACATTAACAACTCGGGCAACAACACATGTTGGCGATGATGCGGAGAAAGAGGAACCCTTTTGCATTGTCGGTGGGAATGCAAGCTGGTGCAGCCACTCTGGAAAACAGTTTGGAGGTTCCTCAAAAAACTAAAAATGGAACTACCCTATGATGCAGCAATTGCACTATTAGGCATTTATCCACGGGATACAGGTGTGCTGTTTCGAAGGGACACATGCACCCCCATGTTTATAACAGCACTATCAACAATAGCCAAAGTATGGAAAGAGCCCAAATGTCTATCGATGGATGAATGGATAAAGAAGAGGTGGTAAATATATACACAATGGAGTATTATTACCCAGCAATCAAAAAGAACGAAACCCTGCCATTTGCAACTACATGGTTGGAACTGGAGGGTATTATGCTAAGTGAAATTAATCAGTCAGAGAAAGACAAATATCATCTGACTTCACTCATATGAGGACTTTAAGACACAGAACAAATGAACATAAGGGAAGGGAAGCAAAAATAATACAAAAACAGGGAGGGGGACAAAACACAAAAGACTCTTAAATATGGAGAACAGACGGTTACTGGAGGGGTGATGGGAGGGGGGATGGACTAAATGGGTAAGGGGTATTAAGGAATCTGCTCCTGAAATCATTGTTGCACTATATGCTACCTAATTTGGATGTAAAATTAAATTAAAAAAAAAAAAAAGACAAGATGATGAGGTGGAGGGTAATAAAAGAGAAGGGATCTGAACCTGTCCCACTAATCACAGATCCTTTAAGCTTGTTTGAGTGTCTGCACCCCATGCACACACATCTGGAAGATGTGAGTACAAAGAGCAATGATAATTGACAGAGTCATCTGGAACTCCCTCTTGCTCATTCTTGACCTGCTTGCCCTCTGAACTGTCTTCAGCTAACTCTGAGTCCTCTCTGAATGATTCAGTCTCAGTAGTCCCTACCTCTTGCTTCTCTGAGCATGTGGTCTTATAAGCCACCACTGGGGTTTGGACCACCTCTGTTTTCAGAGGACCTTGGCTTAGTCCTTTAGCTGCCAGGATTCTTTACTACTTGGGTAGAAGCATCTTGCTGGGGCCTCGGGCCTCCAGGCCCTACTTCTATCCATGTAGTCTACACCAAACAACCAGCCCCAGCCACCATCTCTCAATCCCACCTGCAATGAAAAGTGCAGAGTCAGGAGACAAGGGTTCAATTCCAGTTACTCCTTTTATAATTACATTTGAAGACTGGTATAGGCTTTCCCTGGTTACAAACTACCCAGCAGGCAATGCAAAGGACCCCAAGACTGGTGACCATCCCCCACCTTGGAGTGTGGCACTGGAGCCTAAGAGGGGGGACCCTAACTGCCTGCGTTTAAAGAAGTCCAGTTGGGCAGGTGGAACATGTTACCCAGAGGAACTGCATCAGGGAGCCGGGGAAGATTCATGCAGCCGTTGCTACTGGGGACTTCAACACAGCCCTCAGAAGAGGTAGCCTGGGACAAGGGGGATTCGGGACACAGCACTGCTCAGATAGGGGGACAAGCGAGCTGGAGAAACAGGGACATGGGTCAGCAGGTAATAGAGCTCCAGCTTCCTGGTGGCCTGAGAGATCTAGCTTTTGTCTTTCTGGGAGTGGAAAAAGCATTGTAGGGCCCAAGTTTGAGACACAATGTTACCAAGGAAAGGACCCCAGCACAGATGGTAGGGTTGAAGTTCATTTGCAGGATTGGAACATGTAGGTAATACATAGAGATGATAATCTTGATTCCCCTCGATTAGCAGTTCCACCCCTTGGCTATGGTTTCTAACCTCCCTCTCCATCTCCATTTTTTTCCCTATAAAATAGACTCCAAATATTTTCCATCCTACTGAGTTGTGGAAGGTTTAAATGATACTCAGGTAAAAGTCCTCTAACAGTGTCTGGATTATAGTAGCACTCAATAAATATTCTCTCTGTTATTAGTTTGTAAGCAAAAGTCTGTAAGATACGTATCATTTATTAAGATTTATTAGCCATTGCTTTTTTCCAGCCACCCTTCCAAGTGCTTTATGCCAATCGCTTTATTAAATCGTTAAACAACCCTATAAAGGCCCCCTGTCACCTCCGTTATGTGGCTGAAGGAACGGAGTCACATCTACTGAAAACAACTAGTCCCAGGTCCCACTGTTAGCAAAAGGTAAGCTGATGTAAGCCAAGGAAATCTAATTTCAGAGCATGAGCTCTAAACACTGCTTACTCTGCTGCCTCTCTAAATAAAGAGCATGGCATTGCCCGCCGAGAGGTAAGCTATGAAGTCAGCACAGAGATGTGCAAAATCTCTCTAAGGAGTCAGAATGGCCATCTGGCCAGAGTAGGCCTTCCCTGTAAACTCATTAGAGTTATTAATGTGACGGTCTCCAGAGGCAAGTTGGTCAACCATGGAACACAGAAAAATGAACGTTCCAGAGACAGAAACTAGCTGTGCATGTACAACCCTAGCCAGGGTCGTGGGGCCTCTGGTCTCCAGACAAAAGCATGAAGAAAGTCTAGGCTGGCCCTCCCACAAAAGAGAAAGGGGACACCCAGCATCTTAGCTGAGGTATATTTCTTAAGACCAACCCACTCCCTTTGCCCTTATGTTATGTTTTCCGAGCAAATGTTTGATTCGTTTGCTTGCGGGGAGAAGAAGGTTTTGCTCTGGGGATTCAAATATTCTGGGTAATTTTGGAAAGCAGAAGTCTAGCTTAAACACCAGTCTTTTCTGTATTTATTTAGTATAGTCTTCCCTTGAAACCTTCTCTACTCTCAGACAACACAAAATCATGTCTTTCAAGTGGCCGGCCAGACAATACAACAACGCAGAGAACCCACTAAGGTCAAGCTACCTCACAAGGGCTCTTACAGCCAGCTGGCCAACCTTCCCTGGTGAAGTACCTACGTCTCCATCAGCCACCTTTGTGATTTAAGCATGGCTCAAGGTAGGGTTGAGCCAGCCACAAGACCGTGAATGCTGAATCCCGGTGCTGAACTAGGGCATTGTAAATCCTTAAAACCAGTCTGTCCTCAGATTAGGGTTGGTGAGACTGAGCCTACGCATGGGTACTCGTGGCTTCCAAAATTAGCTGCGGTCACAAATCAGGAAGAGGAAATTAAAAACAGAGAACAAGGTCCCTACTACCCGAGTGGCGTTGGGCAAGTCATTTAACTCCTCTGAGTCTCAGTTTCCTCACAGAAAGCAAGCGAGATGAGATAGCTATTACTTCCCTCACCTCCAGGGCCTCTGTGAGAATCAAAATCCAAGTGAAATCATTTTGTAAACTGTATGTAACTACATAAAGCTACAACTTGCTCATGTGAACCTTGAGTACATGTTGGCTCTCACGTATGCAGCACTTATCACACACCAGCTTCTGTTCCAAGCATATTTTACATGGTAACTTGTTTCGTGCTCACAATAATCCTGCAGTTCATGCTGGGAGGTGTCACCTGGAAACTTTCCTGCCTCCTTGGAAACTTGAAAAGCATCCAAGGCCCTCATTCCCCGGCTATCAAGACAGTGTTGGTGACTGACTGCTCAGAGCTGAGCTCCTCTCAAAAAATTGCTTTCAGCCAAAGGGAACCGCCTTGCCAAAGGTTATGAACCCTCACTGGGTATAGCCCGCTTCTAACTAGTTGTTGTGAGACTGGACAAAGATACAGCCCCCTTGCCTTAACATGAGACCGTTCTGAAGGCACAGCTCCCCGTGCGAAGGGCCGACGAGCGAGTACCTGCATCACAAGTCAGCTCTCTCGGTCCATCCAGCTCATCTCCCTTCCTCACAGTGCTATTCCTGAGAGCCTCACCCAGTGTGCTGTGCACAAATATCTGCCTCTGTGTCGGGGGTAGGAGGCACCAAACCCCAGACAGATGCTATGCGGTGGCATTACTATTATTCTTATTCTCATTTCAGAGAGGTGGAGTAACTTTCTCAAGTTCACATAGCTCGTCAGTAGCAGAGCCAAGATTTGAAACCAGGCCATCTAGAAAATGCTCTTACTGTAACATTTGGCACAGGAATTCCTCTAAGTGAATGAGCTGCTTGTGTTTGACATGTACTTTGATGAATGGTTGGGCTAGAAGCTGAGCTCCAAGACCTAGATGTTGGTGGTAGCTTAAACTTCAAAGGAAGGGAAAATACTCTGAAAAAAAAAAAATAGGGAGACGAATATGAAACTGAATGTTTGGAGATTAACCCAGGATGGGGGAGATGAGGGGGGGGCAGAGGTGGGGCAGTTTAACGGAGAGGATCCTGTGGGCTGTGTGATGTGACCCCTCCCTGTGCCATGCCTCCCCCCCAAATATCTTCAGTAAAATCTACTCAAGTGAGGAAATGTTTGGTGGTGTCTTCATTTTCTTTTTTTTTTTTTAATGTTTATTTATTTTTATTTTTATTTTTTTCAATATGAGATTTATTGTCAAATTGGTTTCCATACAATACCCAGTGCTCATCCCAACAGGTGCCCTCTTCAATACCCATCACCCACCCTCCCCTCCCTCCCACCCCCCATCAACCCTCAGTTCGTTCTCAGTTTTTAGGAGTCTCTTATGTTTTGGCTCCCTTCCTCTCTAACCATTTTTTTTTCTTCCCCTCCCCCATGGTCTTCTGTTAAGTTTCTCAGGATCCACATAGGAGTGAAAACATATGGAATCTGTCCTCTGTATGGCTTATTTCACTTAGCATCAACTCTCCAGTTCCATCCACGTTGCTACAAAAGGCCATATTTCATTCTTTCTCATTGCCACGTAGTATTCCATTGTGTATATAAACCACAATTTCTTTATCCATTCGTCAGTTGATGGACATTTAGGCTCTTTCCATAATTTGGCTATTGTTGAGAGTGCTGCTATAAACATTGGGGTACAATGGTGTCTTCATTTTCTAGGGCTGCCGTAACAAAGTATCACAGATCCAGTGACTAAGCAATAGAAATTTATTGTCACAGTTCTGGAGGCTAGACGTCTGAGGTCAAGGTGTCAACATGGCGGGGTCCTTCTGTCCCATGCCTCTTTGCCAGCTTCTGGTGGGTTGCTGGAAACTTTGGTGTTTCTTGATGTATAGAAGCATCACCCTCATCTCTGCCTTCATCTACTCAAGTGTTCTCCCTGCATCTGTATTTACGCTGGAATGTCCTCATTTTATAAGGACACCTATGAGTCAGGGGCCCATCGCATCTCTGTATGACCTCATCTTAACTACATTTGTAACACCTCTGTCTTCAAATCAGACCACCTTCTGAGGTTGTGGGGGTTAGAACTTCAACACATGAATTTTTGCAGTACACAATTCAAGCTATAACTGGTACAGGTTGGCTTTCCCATGGAAACTTGTGAAAGGTTTGACATCCACGTCTGGGTTGACATGGAAGTAAGTAGAAACCACAAGATGTGGACAAAAAGACTGCAAGAAGAAATTTGGAGGAGCCTCGTGCTTTTTCCGTTTGAAGAACTGAGAGGTTGAAGGTGAGCCTGTCCATGTTGCAAGGACTAACAGACCCAAGTGCAATCTGGACGGCAATGTCCGGAAATGAGGTGATTTCGTGGGCTGTTATCAATTGTCTCCCCACTATAAGCTTCCAAACTTACATCACCAATTCTACCCTCCAAACCCTACAGAAAAATCGCCTCCTCACATAAATCTTCAGGTGCATTAGGAGGGAGCATTTCTTCTACTGCTTTTCTATCCCCAACACGTCTAGCACACAGAGCAAGGTCCTACTAAAAGCTGATTGCTAGAAGATTTCTGCAAGGGACTGTTCAGTGCCTGAACTGCCTGTGAACACATACCATTTTCCATTTTTCTTGGTGTCTGACGTAAAGAAAAGCCTATAGTACAAAAAAATAGAGAGATGTGTAATGTAGGAATTGTCTACTCTCATGGCCAAGCTAAAAATCCAGTCCTGTCACGTACCTGCTGTGTGAGTTTAGGCAACTTACTCAAACTCTTGGTGCTTCTTGTCTATAAAATGGTAATCTTAACAGATCTCGTTCAATAGGCTCCTGTGAGAACCAAATGAGTTTTGGCTCTCACACCATCGGCTCTTCACAAAGAGCAGCTAGTATAATGTCACAAGAGCAACTGTCTGTCATACTACCAAAATATGCTACAACCGGAATGATGGTAAGATATGATCAAAATAAGTGTAGTATTATACTTAGGCCCTTGTACGTAATTCAGATAGAAATTGCCTGAGCCCGGGATCCACACTATCCGCCAAGACAACTACATAATCAAAAATTAAAATTCACGGCTGGCGCTCTGAGGATAATAATTTCATTGTGTGTTTAGTCCATTAACATCATCAAATAGACAATCTGATGACTTAAGAATACAAACACTAGGCCAAGATGCAATTTCAGAGGAACCGTTATCTTTTTCTCATTTTAAAAATGTCTTGGGGAAAAAGAGAATGACACCTCATAGACAACAGCTGTTATGAAAAAATCATAATGCTAGGTGAGGCTTCTACTAGGTAATAAAAGCCGAAGATCTGATTTATTCACCAACTTTGACTCTTACAAAACAAACAAACAAAAAAAAAACCCTCCAAAATGGTGGGGTTCATATCTTGGCAGATGTGTCCATGATCTCAGCCTTAGGAACAGCATAATTTAGAAAACAGCAGAGGTTCCCATCTGCAAAATGAGAAGATAGAGACATGAATTTCCAGGCATCACTGGAGAATCAAAATGTGATGAGTTAGATAAAGTCAATTTGAAAACCAGCTGATATACATAAAGTCGTTGTTATTATACTTACATAGGGATTAATGACTTCTCAACAATTACTAGATGCTGTTACGTGAAAATAAAATAAACTGAGTATGATGTTCAAAATAAGTAACATTTGCATACTAGTTACTATTTGACAGAGCATTTTTTTATGATTAAACTTAGGTTTATGTACTTGTGGCTTATTACAGTGAAACTAAAGATAAATTTGGGTCTGTTAGTAAACATGTTTTACATTATATTAAAGATTGTATCACAAAAAAGCACATTTCGAAAAATTTTCAGATTTATTCATACATTTGCAAATTTAAGAAATCCTGATGTGACAGACGGTTCACAATTGCCTCCAGCTGAACTTTTACTAGAAATTAAGGTTTCTAAGCATTAAGAATTCTAATAAATATATTTAAAACTTCTGGAAATACTAAGAGAAACAACTGTAAGCAAGAAAAGTAAGAGATGTGTTTTTGGTAAGAAAGGTATGAGAAACCGGAGGGAAAAGGAAATTTTTTAAATAAATAATTAATAAATAATAAGTAAAAAAAGGAAACATTTTTATGGAGGGAAAAGGAAATAATTTTGTCCTAAAATGACTAGTTGTTTTTTGTTTGTTTGCTTATTTGGTTTGTTGTTTCTTTCAACTTTTTATTTAAATTCCAGTTAATTAATATGTAGTGTAACATTCATTTCAGGAGTAGAATTGAGTGATTCACCACTTACATATAACACCCAGTGCTCATCACAAATGCCCTCCTTAATCCCCATTGCCCATTTAGCCCATCCCCCTGCCCACCTCCCCTCCAACAACCCTCAGTTTGTTGTCTATAGTTATGAGTCTATTTTATGGTTTGCCTCTCTCTTCTTTCTTTTTTCCCCTATGTTCATCTGTTTTGTTTCTTAAAGCCCACATGAGTGAGATCATATGGTATTTGCCTTTCTCTGACTGACTTATTTCGCCTAGCATTATACACTCTACTTCTATCCATGTCATTGCAAATGGCAGGATATCATTCTTTTTGATGGCTGAGTAATATTCCAGTGTGTGTGTGTGTGTGTGTGTGTGTGTGTGTGTGTGTGTGTGTACACCACATCTTCTTCTCTATTCAGTCGTTTGATGGACATTTAGGTTCTTTCCATAATTTGGCTATTGTTGATAATGCTGCTATAAATATCAGCATGCATGTGTCCCTTCAAATCAGTATTTTTGTATCTTCTGGATAAACACCTACTAGTGCAACTGCTGGGTCATGGGGTAGTTCTATTTTTAGCTTTTTGAGGAACTTCCATACTCATTTCCAGAGTGGCTGCACCAGTCTGCATTCTCACCAGCAGTGTAAGAGGGTTCCCCTTTCTCTGCATCCACACCAACATTTGTTGTTTCCTGTGTTGCTAATTTTAGCCATTCTGACAGGTGGGAGGTGACATCTCATTGCAGTTTTGATTCGTATTTCCCTGACGATGAGTGATGTTCAGCATCATTTCATGTGTCTGTATGTCTCCTTACATAGAAAAATGTCTATCCATGTCTTCTGCCCATTTCTTAACTGGATTATTTGTTTTTGGGGGTGTTGAGTTTGATAAGTTCTTTATAGATTTTGGACACTAACCCTTTATCATGTATGTCATTTGCAAATATCTTTGACAGAGCACTTTTGTATTTACTACATCTCATGACACTGTATGAAGGAAGATAGGCAGCTACGGTTATACCTGATTACCAGAAGAAAACCAAAGCTCAAGATAACACAGCCACATGGCCAAACCAGGACTCAAACATTCATTTTCTTTTGTGACTTTAGGTGTTGTCTCTGTCTCTTATGCTTCCTTTGGGACAGGAATATGCATGTAGATTATCTTCAGCTTCAATCTCTAAACTTAGTGTTTCCTGTGATCCTTGTGCACATCTTTCTGTTATCAGTAAAATAAAACACAATACAAGCTAAACGCCTCCCCCTTTTATGAGAAGCAAGTCAAAAATGTAGAAGGGGTAGTAAAGCCCATGCCACCCCATAAATTCTCACCTATTGTCTTCCTGGGAAAACCCTACCTGAACCATTTATCTAACTGAAAGCTTTGCGTTCAGAAAGCCATCGTACCACATAACGTTGTACTACATCACAAAGCGCCCCAAAACTAACTGGCTTTAGTAAGCATTTATTATTGCTCAGTGTTTGTGGATAAACTGGGCAGTGCTTCCTGTTTCTGCTGAGCTCACTTGTGCATCTGTGGTCAGCAGTGGACTGGGTGAGCAACTTTTGCCCCTGGTTGGACTTTGACACACGTCTGTGTGGGGGCTGGCTGGAGACTGGTCTAGGTTGGCTTCACCTGGGACAGTTGATCACTCCTTGTGAGCCTTCAACCTCCAGGAGTCTGTCCCAGGCTTGTCTAATGTCAGTGGCAGTAGTGTGAGAGAGGAAACAAAAATGGACAAGAGTTCGTGTGGTCAGGACTTAGAACTGGCACTTTGTTCCTTCTATTATTCAAAGCAAGTGACAAGCCAGCCCAAAGTCAGGAAGTGGAGGGGGGGAGGGGCAATTCTACCTTTTGATATGATAAACTGGAAAGTCACACAGCAAAGGGAATAGATAGGGAAGAGTTGAAGAATTGGGGCCATCTTTGCCTACATTATATTGCAACCATTAACATGTTCTATCACTGAGAAGGAAGGACTAGCATATTAGCACATATTAGACATTTGCATTTATTAGTTGGCTGTCACCTTGAAGCATGGAAAACTCTCAGTTAATCAGGCAAGAGATCTGATAATAAAATATGATAATTTACTCATCTTTGTATTCCCAACACTTAGCATTGTATCAGGCGAATTGTAAGCAACCCACAAAAATAATTAATAATGATAAAAGAAATGGTAGTGGAAAAATTACTCTATTACACCTCAGGAATCAGCTGAATCACAATTCAGCTATGCCAAATTACCTGTGCAACTTCGAAAAGGAGTAATTTAGCCTCCCTGGGCTTTTTAGAGACAGACCAGGCATTCTCTAAATTTTTTATTCCTTCCTTCTTTCCTTCCTTCTTTCCTTCCTTCTTTCCTTCCTTCCTTCTTTCTTTCTTTCTTTCTTTCTTTCTTTCTTTCTTTCTTTCTTTCTTCTTTCTTTCTTTTAAAATATTGTCTGTAAGAACCCTAGAAATCATGTGCATCCAACCCATTATATAGATGGGAGACTGAGGCTAAGAAAACAAATCACTTGGCTTAAAACCCAAAATGGTTAATGTCAGAGAAGAGAACTCAGAGCTCATGACTGCCAAACCAGCCCCCCATGTCTTAACTGTAGCACATTGCTACTCAAAGTGTATTCTGTGGGCCAGTAGACTTGGCATCCCATGGGAGCTTGATAGAAATGCAGAATCTCAGACCCTATCCCAAGCCTACTGAATTAGAATCTGTATTTTAAAAAGATCCCCAGATAATTCATATGTGTATTAAAGTTGGAGAAGCTCTAGGCTTCCCAGTAAATGCTTAACAGCTGAAAAAACTAAAACAAAACAAAACAAAACAAAAAACTTGTTTAGTTAGGAGAAAGTTCCTTTGGATATATTAACACTGAAACCATATTTTCTACACATCTTGCACTAATTCATTTAGCAAATACCTCCTGAGTACTTACTCAGTTGCAGGTGTTATAGAAACATCAAGAACAGGTCTTACCCCCTGGAGCTCACACTCTAAAAGGAAATCAAAGTCCCTTCCTTTGTTCCTATGTTCTCTTTCCTCCTCTGTGCCCCCTCTTTGCTCTTTACCTTCCCAACCTCTTTCCATTCCTCATTTTAATGATTCCATGATTGAAATCTAATTTCAGAAGTTGTTGGTTTAAGAGCAAAGTATTTTATTCATTTGAAATTCCAATTTCAGAATAGTGATTTAAGATGTTGGAAAAATTTTATTTGGCTCCCTTCCAAGTAGCTTATTTATAATGCCAGCATGACTCTAAAACTGTGTCTAAGGGAGACTAAAGATCTCTGGATACCTTGGGAGGAAATTCTATAAGAATATAGTACAAATGAATCATACACTTCAGTTTTTGCTTTTGTTTTTTTTCCTCACACAATCTTTGCTTTAGTCAGAGAAAAAGTTGAGACGCTGAGACACTGGAATAGAAATAAAATAAGATTGTATTTTCCCCCTCAAATATTTAGAGCCAGCACATCTACATCAGTAATAAAACATTTTTTTTCATTGAGAAATAAAGGAATACTTTTCAACATCAACAGATTAATTTCATTCAAGAACTTGGTATGAACCAGAGACAATTAGGTAGAAATTCAGAAAGCGAACAGTTTTCTGATGAGTTATATGTAGATTCTTTACATTAAACAACTGGATCACAAGTAATGGTAATGCAAGGATACTCAATTCCTTCAAGGCTTAGCTGCCTGGCTTTTTTAAGTGCCAGTGATTGAAAGTATTATCCTTTCTCTCTCTCTCTCTCTCGCTCTCTCTCTCTCTCTCTTTATACTCTCTCATAGTCCTGAAAAGCTCCGAGCTCATTTCATTCTTCTGTCCTGACTTGTCTTCTCCCTCCTCAAAGATATTCCATGATGATTCTTCTTTTCAAAATCAAGACTGCTTGAACTTTACCTGAGAGTAATGAAATTTCAATCTTTCACACAATGGCAACTACATCCTCTTTCTGCTCTCTTGGTGTAGTCAGAATAGCACTGCCCAGCATGAACAATAGGACTACTTTTCAGTTCTAAGGGATTTGCTGTTGATGAACAGCAGTGCGTGGAAATAATCTTTGGCGATCCCATGGGTGACATTTCTCATTCCTTATCACCCATGCTGCACACAACGGGAACTTGATAAGACACCCAGAAAGAAGATAATGGCTGCTATCAAGCTGTCTAGGTAGAAATAATAATAATAATCTGTTTATAGAAAAGCAGCTGTCCTATTGTTTTGGATTTCATGAAATCCCAGAGTCAGATCCTCTCTCCCATGCCAGCGCCATCCCCGTTCCTCATGCCAATCCAATCACTTTGGGGCTTTAATGATGGGCATTTTATTTCATGATCTTTTGAATAGACAAGGATGCATGTAATATTAAATGAATGTATTTAAAGGCAAGAGAAGAGGCATTTTATAGGAAGATTTGGAAGCCGAGAGGACTTTGTAATAATATAGAAGAGCCCAGTATCCCTTTTTAAAATATACACAAAACCCAGAATCATTGCAAGTAAATATTCTGGTGATCATTCCGCTCTGAAGTCTTAACCTCCCAAATTTCAAAAATAAGTCTCATTTTCTCAAAGTGAAACCCCAGGGTTGTGGTGTTGTGACTGCCAACAACATCGCTTGTATTTATGCTGACTGCCTTACATTTGTGCCAGACAGAACAGCGCAAGGTTGACAAACATCCTGGCCATGAAGTCATTGTTCTCCTTCTATTTGAGCAGGATTGCCCCCCTGATTGGGACTGAATACGTGATGACTCCTTATTCCCAAATGGTCAGACGGGGCATTCCCTTTACCACGGTCATCTTCACATAGGGTTTGTCTGTGGATACAACTCTCTTTTCTTTATCTGTCCTCCTTCTCTGGTGAAAGAATTGGGGATCCACGCCCTTCAGGGTGAAAGGATACAATTAAAAAAAAACAAGCACATCATTTCCTTTTTCCCTCCGTGTGGTACTAAGACAAGGCCAAAACCTGCATCTTCACTCCCAGGGCTGGCATACACCTTCATCCCTGAAACAGTTATCCCATAAGGGTCTCACCCTTGCAAAAGGCAGAGGGATGCAGTTACCTTTGTCTTTTTCCTGAAGTTTCCATAACAGTCATTATCATCTCTGATTTACTCAGACTGAACTCACTTTCTCCCTGTGTCCCCTTCTAATAAGGCATCACAATGCAATGGAGAATAAAGAAGACCAAGGTATGGATATAGTGAGTGAAGGAGTAACCTTAAAGAATTTCCCACTGCCAAGTTCTCTGTCCTGTATCATAGAATCACTCAGTAAGCCAGAAGTCTCTGTGCCTCTGCATAAGTCTAGGTTTCTTCCTGCACAAAGTACACCCAGCTGAATCTGAATCTCTCTCTCTCTCTCTCTCTCTCTCTCTCTCTCTCCTTTTCCCCCCCACTCCACCCCATGAATGTCCCAGTCGGCAAAAGCATAGTTCAAGTACTACTTTCTCTGTGGGACCTTCCTCTACCCTCTCCCACCTTGTCCTGCCTTCCAACAGAATTCGTTAATCATGGTATTCTATGCATAGCTGTGTCACAGCCTTTTTCATTCTGCACCACGTGCCTCTCTCACCAAGCAAAATGCAAATTCCAAGAAATTAGGAAAATGCCTTTCATTTTTTAAATTCATCTTTAGGGAAGCAATTCAGCAAAATGAGTAAGGGAATGGGTTTTGTACCAGACAGATCTGGATGTAAATCCTAGTTCTGACATTCACTAGCCATGTGCCCTTGAGTTTTCTGGAACCTGATTTACGAATATGTAAAACGGGGCTATTTCATTGGCCTTTTTTTTTTAAGGATAAAGTGAATTAAAGTATGTGTGTGTAAAATGCTTAACATAATGCTGACTAACCTGCAAAAATAAATAATAAATGGTAATAATTACTTTATGTTTGCAATTAACCTGATATCCTCAGTCACCCCACAGTATATTACCAGTAAATATATATTAAAGAGTAAAGTACAAAAACAAATGAAATGCGCACACACACACACACACACACACACACTACAGATACACATGCTGTCACTCTCCCACTATCAAAGGCACCGCTCTCTGCTCTTTGTAGCTTTCAAAATAGAGTACAGCCTGTCTACCTACAGGATATGTAAAGTGAGGAAGAAATTGATCATAAGAGTTTTCAGGAATTCTTTCTAGCAACTTTATTGTAGGTGGTAGCCTCAAGGAATCCCCACGTTATCTCTGTGAGTACCAAACTTGGCCCTCTCCTTGTGGCATCCAGCTGCGAACCCAGGTGGGGCACGTGGCAAGAGCCGTGTGTTTGTCGCCCACAACGAGCAGGCCTGCAGAGGGAAAAGCAGAGGTAACCTAGCCAGAAGGCGTCACGGCACAGTTCACGAAACAAGGAGATGTGGCCTTGAACTTGCACTTCCTTCTCACAACAGTCCTTTTTTGCACGAGTCTTTACAAATCCCCCGTTCTCACACCACAAGTGACTGTAAGATCCTGGAAGCGTCTGGATTCAGACTTGGCATTTCCCCCATAAGACACCAAAGGGGTTAACGTCTGGCCAGTAATCAAAGTCTGGCAGCTCCTACCCCACGCATAATGGGCATTGTTGTTCCTGAGAGTTTGTCTGTTTTTCCTGGCACGCCTTACTGTTTGGAACTGATTCTAGAACAGAAAAGGAAAGAGTCAGTCTGCTTTTTTTAAGTGCACATGCAACAAAACATAAGGCTGGTCATAGAACTGTTGTTTTGCTAGATTTCCAGGAAAGTTGTTGGCTTACTATTCAGAGAAGATGAATTGTCAACTTAAAATACACTTCAGGAATTCATTTATGTATGTTCACAAGACACACACGAGATCCTGAGGTGGCCGCCTTCTCGCAGATATGAAGCAACACGTTACAACCGTACTGGCTGATAAGTGAACTGTGGCTGGCCCGTCCGTCTGCATATAAACCCCATTTGCATGACGTTATTAATGGGCTCACCATCAACCTTCCCAGGTCACTTGCAGTCTCGGGACCTGTGTGTCACTGATGAACCCCCAGATGTTCCCATCTGAAACCACACCAAGTATATCTTACTGAGTCACTAATATAGCAAAATCCCATTACAAAACACCAGATTCTTTTCTAATGGGAAGAAGAAGTTTTGTTTTTTTTTTTTTAATTTTCAATCTGTCATAAACTAACACTTTCGTGTAAGCCCAAGTCATGCACTTGGATGTCAACAGCACATCACAATTCTATAAACATTTCTAGACACCTATCTCTTGCTTTCTACACTTACCTTGTCACGGATCAGTAAAAGTTTTTGCATCACACTGATCCATGGGCCACACTTGCTGGCCCACGGGCTGTCACACTACTGACACACTATATTCAGACTTTTTCTGCAAAGGGACAGAGAGTGAAGTGTTAGGTGTTGCAAGAAATAGTCTCCTGGAACTCTTTAATTCTGCTGTTGGAGTGAGAAAGCAGCCATGGACAATAAGAAAATGAATGGGCGTGGCTATATTCCAATAAAACTGTATTCACAAAACAAGCACCGGCTGGATGTTGGCCCTCAAGCTACAGTCTGTCAGCCCCTGGATGGTGAGGATGGTGAGGATGATGAAGACAGCTAACATTTACTGATCAGCTATTATGTGTCAAGCCCTTTCTGTCCTCTGTAACCACAGATTAGGTAACTGTTTTAGTTTTACGGACAATGAAAACGAGACATCAAGAAATCAAGAAATTATTTTAGTTTATTCTGAAAATAGGTAGCTGATCCAGGATCCAAACCACAGTCCCTTGGCTCATGCTATACCGCATATATGTAAAACGAAAGGGGCCTCTTTTTCACCATGAATGGAAAATGTATAATGTTAATGCCACCCTGGTGATCTTTTTCCCTGTCTCCTCTCCCTGCCCATCGTCCACCTCAGCAGTACCAAGGTCCCAATGTTCAATTATGCTGTGGACTCCACAGGACTCAGGGCCAGGCGTGGATAATCTACAACAAGCACACTCACCCAAACCCTTACTAATTCAACAAATATGTGTTCAGTGCTCACTCTGAGCCAGTCACTGTTCTAAGCAAAGGGGCTATAGCAGCGAACAAAATACACAAGTTCCTGCCCTTAGAAAGCTCGCATTTAGTAAGGGGGGTAGACAATAAGTAAAGAAATATATGTCCTGTTGGAGGGCAGTAGGGTAGGGGAGCCAGGCTTTGAAGAAAAATAAAGCAGTGTAAGAGGAGAAGGTGGGAAGGAGATATTTCTTCTTCATCTAACCCTTATATCTTTTCTTTGCCAACTAAGATATATAAACTCTAAGCATAACTATACTTTCAAATATATCTCCTAAGTATAAGCATATTATATTTATAGAACTTTGGGGTCATATTTTTACCAGTTTTCTTCCCCATAATTGTATGGGAGAGGACACTTGTGAGAACGAGTCCATTCACTCATGCTGCAAATGTTTACTGAGTACCTACTTTGTGCCAGGCAGGTTTTAGGACAGAGAAATCAACAATGAGCAAAACAGGCAAAGATCTTTGCTTCCAGGATGGCCAGGGGAGTCAGAGAATAAACAAAAACACATGTTAGAAGGTGATAAGTATAACAGAGGGGGAAGGGAGAAAGGCACAGCAAGATAAGGAGACCCAGAGCTCGTAGGGGAAGGCGTCCAAGTTGTAATTTTAAATAGGCAAACAACTTTCCCTTGATAGGATAGTATGCGACTGAAACAATGTCTGTTTGAAAAGCAGGCGCTGGTTTAGATCACCCATTACCACGGTTAGAACGCCATCAATTAAAAGAAAACACAGGATGTTTTGTGTGGAGTGTTCCATTTAAGTCCATAGAAAGAAATGTTATTCTTTCAAAGTCATTTTTGCCCTTCCCTTTCCCTTGCTTTAGGGAAAATATTAGGGGGCTGGCAGCTGAAACAATGTAGGGATGGGAGAGGGGAAAGGAAGGAAAACCGAGGGCCAGCATTCACACCAGGTGACTGTTTTAACAAGGATGTCTCTGTCACCCAGCCCTCCTGGGTCCTATGACAGCCTTGCTCAGGAACCCACAAAACAGAGCTGGCAGACGCTGAGCATTTTCCATTAAGTGTGGCATTCACTTTTTTCAGAAAGTAATGAGATGTTAATATAGATTTGAATTTTAATCAGATCCAACTTGGGAACAGGGTGTTTTTCAGCAAAATGTGAAATACTTCTAGGCTTTTAGGAAAATGCCATCCATATAAAGGCTAACTACTGTTTTATACATAAAACTGCCATTCTTCATTGGTTTTCCAGGAAAGAGAAAATATAATAATAAAATGAAACATTGTTGAAAGACTCCATACTTTCTTATGAGCATTAATTGTTTCTGAGGTTTTTTAAAAAATAATTCTTATAAACCAGGAAGGCTGTTTGTAATCTTAAGGCAAGAAATAGGGAATTTCAGTTCATACGTTAGGAAAATAAACATAACTGAAATCTAATTTTTGATAATAATAGTATTCGTATAAGAGATCTCAACACGGAGCGCCTGGGTGGCTTAGTCGGTTAAGAGATTTCAACAAATGCTTTTATTTATTTTTTTAAAATTTTTAATGTTTATTTACTTTTGAGAGAGAGAGAGAGCGCGCCTGAGTGGGGGAGGGGCAGAGAGAGAGGGAGACAGAATCCAAAGCAGGCTCCAGGCTCTGAGCTGTCAGCACAAAACCCAATACAGGGCTTGAACTTGCTGACGGCGAGATCAGGTTCTGAGCCAAAGTTGGACACTTAGCCGGCTGAGCCACCCAGGCAGCTGCCTGGCAGGTGACTGAGCCACCCCTCAACAAATTCTTTTAAGTGTTATTTAGCTGTCGCGTTAAGAATGCCAATATCAGTAATTCTGCCTCAAATCAGAAGGGACTCAAAGTCAAGGCTGCTTGCCTGGCAAGCATGTGTTAGCCACCACCACACTGTGCTACCAACAATAAAAGTGCTTTCAGCTCAGATGTAGTGTTCAAAACTCCTCTATTCCCAGAATTTCATGAAGCCTTTTACAGAATGTGCTCTAGCAAATCCTTATGACAACCATGCAAGAGAGGTATTATTCCCATAGAATATATGAGAATCGGTCCCCGAGACCCCAGGAGAAGACCAGCTCAGAGGCGTGAAGTAACTCCCCGAAGAGCATACACCTAGTAAGGGTGGATTTGAATCCACATCTCTGATTCTAAAATCAGCACTCTAGCTCCAAATTTCTCCTTCAGTTTTCCTACATTCCTCTTCCCCGCCCCCCCCCCCTCCATAGTGTCTTCCATGGGCGCATGCTTCTTTCACAATTAAAAAACAAACAGACATTTTTTTGGTTTTGGTTTTGTTTTGGTTTTGGCAAACAAATACAGTCATGTATTCACTCCATGTACCTGTTCACCAATCAGTTTATTCTGTAAACCTCAGAATAAAGTCCTCTGGGGTGAGCAGGCTGGGCCCTAGGAGTCACGATCACCTTCCTTGGATAAATCGAGCTGTTTTCCACATGACACGTCTATCCCACAAGCTATTGGTCAAACAAAAGATAGGAAGCCCTCCTCCCCAATCCACTTCCCACCCACCCTCCAGGGAATTCTTGTAAGGCCAGTAAAATTCAAAACGGTGATGTCAGAAACAGTGGCTGGGAGAAACTAACAGGCTTGGGACAAGAACTCCCTAAACCTCTCACACTCAAGTCTGACTTGCATATTCCATAGAGAAAACAGAGGCCACTTCCATTGCCCTTTCCTGCAAGCTTGATACTCTCCATCTGTGCATATACTGGGATGTCTACATGGGTTTATAACACACAATCTTATTATTAAACATCCAAAGTAATAAGACAAATGCATCGGAAAGAGAGGCACTCATTTACTCTAATAAGGGACTTTTCACATTAAAATATAAATCCCCGTTGTACCTGTTAGCAAAGAAACTGCCTAACACTGTGAGATGCCATTTTTTTCTAACCCAAACAGGACAGACAGACTGAGAAACTAAACATGAGTAACCGTGGCGGAGGGCAAAGGGAACGTACACAAATGGAGAAAAGTTCTGACAGGTGTTCTGATAACCCACTGGCCCCAAACATCTTTAGTGGATTTCCTCTTATACAATTAAATGTCTGCAGTTTTTTTTTTTTTTTTTTAATCGCACGTATCACCTATAGAAAGATCCACCTAAGTTGTGAAGTTGCAGATTTGTATCCGTGAAAAAGACCACTGGTCGGTGTGTGTCCGGTTTGGTATGCACCAGAAGTCCTTGGAAAGGTTTTCCGCTTACGCGATTTGGGCACCACAGTGGGCAAATCTGACTCAGTGGATTTGTGGGATCTGAGCATCGGCACGCTTCTCCCCCCTCACCCCCCCCCACACACAACACGCACACAACACGCACACATATATACATATGATTCTGAAGCCCACCTACTTCTGAAAAAAGCACTTTGCTAGCTAATGGAAAATGGTAAGCGATCTTTTCAAGTCAGGGGAGGCGAGGAAGACACTCCATAGGAGAACCGGGAGGCAAGGGATCACTCCTGACTTTTCCAAGATACTGCCTGGAAAAGTGTGCCCAGACTTTATCAAGAGAGCCTAAAGTCTCCACAGCTCTTTACCATGATGCACTTGGATTACAAAATGCATCTGGTTTAAAATCAAAAGGGGCACTGCTCTTCATCTCTGGAATTCTTCCACCACTCACAAACCTCGGCCCTATTTTTATGCTATATTACCCATTTTCCATATTTCTATTAGTGCAATTTGTGACACAGAAGTGCAGGTGAAGATCAATATGTGCTTCTATGAAAAACGAGAAAATGGAAACCATTATCCCTCCTCAGTGCTCATTAACCCGAGGAGCTCCTATACACTGCTGGTCAGCTCAGTCTACCATTAACAAAATCCCACAGGCCGGGGAGCTCAGACAACAGTAAGTTATTTCTCACGGTTCCGGAGGCTGGGAAGTCCAAGATCAAGATGCTCATTCAGGGGCACCTGCGTGGCTCAGTCGGTTAGGCGTCTGCCTTTGGCTCAGGTCATGATCTCATGGTTCGTGGGTTCGAGCCCCGCGTCGGGCTCTGTGCTGACAGCTCAGAGCCTGGAGCCTGCCTCAGATTCTGTGTCTCTCCTGTCTCTCACTCTCAAAACTAAATAAACATTAAAAAACAAAAAAACAAAAAACAAAAAACAGATGTTCGTTCATTCGGTTCTTAGGAAGAGGTCTCTTCCTGGCTTGCAGGGGGCAGCCTTCTTGTTGTGTCCTTACATGGAGGAGAGAAAGATAGAGTGTGCTTTGTATCTGCCCTTCATATATATAGATCTAATCCCATCATGGGACGTCAACCTCATGATCTCCTCTAAACTCATTACCTCCCACAGATGGGCTCCAAATATTGTAACATTGGAGGTTAGGATTTCAACATAGACATTTTGGAGGAACACGAACTTGCACAAGGATACATTCTATATTCTTCAGAGGAGAGACCATGAGGAACAGCCTACACATGGATATGTCAGGTCATTATTCCCCTAAAATGAGTCATTCAAGGTAAGAATACCAACATATTTGAGAGAATATAAATCAATCTTATTTCCAAAAAAGGATGCTGATGTAGGCTTCCACCATATCAATTATCAAGTGTTTGCAGAAACATAAACAATAACAAACAATGAAATTCAAGAATCTAGCACCCAAGTTGTTTTACTTGGTGACCATCTCTTGGTGACCATCTCCTGGTTAGTGACCTTGACTCTACACAGCGACGCAGTAAAGAATAAATGAAGTCACCTAACAACCTTTTAATTCTGTAACTCTATCCATGAATTATCCACTCTACCTCCTATAACTGTCTTTTGGAAGATATGCAATCTTTCCTATTTCGTTTTTTCTCTTACTTCAGACACTCTATTCTGCATATTTTATGAAAGTACTTACAGGCTGCTAAACCTGAAGGATATTTCTATTGAGACATGCCAAAGATAGGACAGGTTTCTTCTCCTCCTATATTTCCATGAGTTGGTGCTAATAAAGGCTGATGAACTGGTGTCTATTCTGTCAATGTATTATCTGCTCGCTCCCCTCCAGCCATCACTGGGAGGATTTTGCACACGGACGCACCATCAGATCTATACTCCTGGAAATGAAGAGTTTTTGCAGTGACTAGCAGCTACGTTCTAATTATATTAATTCAGACTGCAATTTCTTTGAAATATAAAGGACCTGCTGTCGGGGTGGGGTGGACAATGGAGGCTGAACACGTCAACGACATGACAAATTCCTCGAGCACAGTGCCAGATGTATTGTTGCCCGGGATTCTTTTCTGAGAGCAAATTCGGCAAGCGCTATCAGTGTCAACTCTGGAGTAAGGAATCAGTTCATTTGTCATCTTTCCAAGCTGCAGGTACCTCTGCCAGAAGAGTCTGCCAACAGATGAATTGGTAATTAAAATCATTTCCGTGGTTGGAGGAGCGATTCGAAAAGTGTTCCTCTTTTCTTTCTTCCTTTTCCTGTGTAGTGGAAAAACTTGGGTGAATACGGGTATTGATTTGCCATGGGCAAGGCTAGAGTTGTGTGATTCACTAGTGCCTCGCGGCCCGCATTAGTGCTTGAACACGTTTCCTGGGATTTGCCCGTTAAGCTCTACTTAGAGAATATTAAAGTTCTGGTCTTTGCTAGCGCTGTATCCTCTCTCGTCTTGGAAAGGTTCTCAGCAAAACCTAATAGTACCGCTCAGTTCTCAGAAGGGGTATACTGTATCTCTCCCCTGTGCCGGTTACTGGGCTAGAACAAATAATAACTAACGATGGCAGACTTCAACGTATGTTAAAGTTGATAACAAATTACATGTACTATATGTAATCATTATACGCTATACTTAATATAGATGCTCGTTCAGTACCTGTTCCTCACGGTTACTCAGCAAATGTGTTTAGCTCTTCCCTTCAGAGCCACTGCTTTGCCACCCACATCATCATTAGCATCATTTTCATCATGATTGTCATCATCATCATCATCATCACAAGGACAACAAAATCAACCAGCATTTATTAAGCGTTTACTATGAATAATCTACGCACTTTAGATGTATTCATTTCTGTTATCCTATGGCCCGGTGCTCCTTTGGCCCTGGTGCACGATGAGAAGGGTGAGGTGCAAAGCCAACCCAGCTAGGAGGGATCAGAACTGGAGATTCGAGGCAAGCAGCCTAAGACTCAAGGCCTCTTGCTTAACTCTTTCGCAATAACGTCACACGGCACCATGTAAATCAGTTCATGACAGTAATTTTCCCGGATGACGCAATAGCCCATTAATTACTTATCTTTTATATACATTTGCTTACTCTGTTCTTTCTTTTATTCCTCCTTTGCTCCCCCCTCCTTCTTTCTGTCTTCCCTACTTTTATGCCTCTATAAATAGCTGCTCATGTTTTTCTAGCAACAAAGCAAGATTTTCCATCCTCAGAGACTCAGGGGAATCTTTATAAGAGTCACTAAATGGAAGAGAGTGTTTTAAGATAGACTTTCAAACTACTTTAAGAATTTTTGTTTAATCAAGGCAGCAAAATGATGTAAATTTATAGACATTAGTGATCTAGAAGTTTACCACTGTGTTATCAGCATGTGCATGTGTATAGAGACCCATGTACCTGTATATAGAGTAGGACATTGAAACTCATCAAATACATTTAAATACATGAGTTCTTAGTGACACTAACAGTAAAAACACAGCAAGAACTTACGTTCTTACATTAGAAGATACCAGAGAGAACCAACTAATTATTCTGCAAACTGGTAGATAAGAGAAAGAAAAAGCATTTATTCTGGGTTTCTTATATGAACTTCATTTCATATAACCAACTATGTAACGAGGGGAAAGCTTTCCCTTACAGAAGTGTCCTGGTTAATAAATGAGAAAGCAATCCTCTTTATGCATGTGTCCAAACCCACAGAATGTTCACCAGCCAGTGTAAACCCTGATGTAAACTAGGGACTCTGAGTGATAATGACGTGTCAGTGTGGCTTTCTTCATTATAATCATGCATAGCTGCCGGTGCTGGCTGTTGATAGTGGAAGAGGGTATAGGTGGAGAGACAGAGGTATTCTGGAACTCTGTGTACTTTCCACTCAGTTTTGCGGTGAATTTAAAACTGCTCTAAAAAATAAATTTTATCTTGTTAATCGTCAATTTAGGATATCACAACCCTGCCATCGCTAATGAAATACTGAATCTAGCCAAAAATCCTCAATAGTTGATAACATCACACACACACACACACACACACACACACACATACATGCCCACTTGTGGAAATTATACCACTACTTATGGCCTAGTCTTACTAAAAATATGCAACCATCATCTGATAAAATTTCTAGCTCTAACTGTAAATCTATAGGAAGTGCAAAGTACAAGATGATACGTATCTTGGAGAACACCTCACGGAATGGAATCGAGAAAATTTAAACGGTTAGAAAATCTTCAGGACAAACAATCCCATTTCTTCAACCAAAAAGTCCCAGGAAAACATTAGAGGGGAAGAGGGAACCTATCAATTTAAAGAGATGTTAGAGACACATCAAGCAATCACAGCATATAGATTGCATTTGGATCTGGATTCAAACTTTATATATATATATATATATATATATATATATATATATTGCAAGACAATTGGGGATAAGTGAACATTGCATATGTTTTCAGGGTGTGAGAAAGGTATTGTAGTTTATTTTGTTTTAAAGAATCCCTGTCTCTTAGAGACATGTAGTAAAATATATACAGGTGAAAGGACGCGATGTCTGGGCTTTGCTTCAGGATAATAGGGTGCAGTAGATGTTGATCACGAAGACTGACCCTGAGGGGGTGAAGTGAAATAAGCCTAGAGGTTCATTATACCGTTTTATCTTCTTTTGCATATATTTGAAATGTTTAATGATAAAGGTTTTTATAGCTTATGGATCTGCTTAAGTTGCCCAAGCATCAATTTTCATTTGTAAAACAGAAATAACAGTATCTATAGTAGAGATAGTATCTCCTTATAGGGTTTTTTTGAAAATTCAAATAGTGTATTTAAAGTACCTGACACATGGTAGATACTAGAACTCAGTATCTGATTTTAGGAACTCGGTTTGATCCATTCATTACTGAATTGATTGGTCAAAGCTCAATGGAGTGTCCATACTGTCCCTGGGGCATAGGTTGGTCAAAGCTCAATGGAGTGTCCATACTGTCCCTGGGGCATAGTAAGGCTGAGGAGGGTGGAGAAGGGACAAAGAGATCACAAACTTGCTGGCGGAGTTGGGGTTTTTTTGTTTGTTTGTTTGTTTTCTTCACCCTTGTACCAAGTTACTATTTTCAAATTTGCTGATCCTGGAACACATGTAGGTACCCTGGGTTTGCTAAATATTTATTCAATTCTAGGCACCTCCAGGTGCAAGGGGAGAGGGGGCGAATATATCACATCTCCCTAAGCTATTTACTCTGGTTCCGCCTTCACATCCCCAGGCAGTTTTCTTTTATGAAATCCCCAAAGTATCAGATTATCTTCAAAACTAAATCATTCTAAACCCACCAATTTCCCCAACTCATTCTTACTCTCCATGATCATTCTTTTTTTTTTTTTTTTGCACCCCTGTTTAGCTTACCTCACAAACCCCCGTGAGACCAAAGTTTAAAGGAAAAAAAAAAAATTGCCGAAGTGAGGCACAGGGGCCCCATGGCCAGAAAAGATTAGATTGCACAGAGGCACAGTCTGCTCTCAGAGATGATAAGACCTGAGGAGGATCTCATTGTTTAGTTTTCTAATAGCTGAGTTGTTTTTTGTTTTTTTGGGTTTTTTTTTTTTTTTTTTTTTTTGGTTTTCTGGGTCCTGCTGGAGACTTGAGTTTGTCAAGAGCTGAATCTGGACTTTCTCCAGCTCATGGCTGCACGTCAATTCCTCTGATTTCTAATAAAGCCAATCCTTATTTTTCTAACTTGCTTCCAATTCTCAAATGTAGCTCCAAAGAAAACAGAGAGTAATTAAAATGTCAACACTTCCCTGAAAAGGAACATAAACTCTCTTTGGATTTTCTTCCCACTGGAAATGCTGCTTTTTCTCCAAGGCACCGGCCCCATGCGGCAACCAGCAGTCACCCACAGCAGAGCTGGTAGATGGGCAGTGCACATAAATTCCCCTCTGTCCATTACCTTGTTTGCATTTCTTCTTCTCCCTTGCCACTTTCCAAATGGCGAGATCCTATAAATGAAGTACTTAAGTCTGTCTCTTATAATGGACTAATATCTACTCCATTGTAATATATCCAAATTTTATGCGATATGAAATAAGCTCCAGCAGCAATAAGCTATTTGATCTAACGTAAAGAAAGTAATGTGGAGCCTAACAGCTTATTATTCAGTGCAGTGCAATAAATTAACTGAGCACCATTTTGCATAATGGGAGGCTGATTATTCTTTTTACCTTCATTTGGATTGGTTTAGATGGATTATGACTCTCTTCAGAGTTAATCAGGTTCGTGGGAAACAACTTCTTTTTTAAATGTATTACATTAAAGAACGGAATAAGGGGGAGGAAAACATGTGCCATCACTTTGTGATTCTGTGTTTCGTAAGGCTAGTCCTTCAAATGAGATTTCCTTAATAAGAGGAACATTTTGTGACCATTGGCTCAAGAACAGTCTCATTGGAGGTTTTCAATTTGGGAGAAACAAACCCTCATCTCCCATCCCGATCTTTCCTCCTTGCTTCCTGTATGTCCCCACCATTTCCTTGACTTGACTTTGAAAAGTACTTTTAGTGAAACTCTTGATTTCTTCCTTCCAGGATCTCCCCGGCCCTAGTATTTCCCCTCCATGTGCCCAGTACTTAGCACTTTGGTGCATCTATCCAGCTGACCAACACTGTTGGTCAGGGAGTCCAGAGGCCCCATCTGGGACTGTAGCCCCACCTACCCCCAAACAACTCCAGGACGCATCAAAATGTATCAAAATACAAGCTGCCAATATTGCTGTCACAAATCGTCACAAACATCATTTTTGAGATATACCCATGAATCAAGCATCTCTTTGATATTTATAGCAATTCTATAAAATAGGTATCAGCTTCCCAATTCAATAAGTGGAAACAGAGTCTGACTGAGATTAAATATCTTACCAAATTTGCGTAACAAGTGAAGGCCTTACGTCTGGAGGACTTCAAAGTCTGTGAGACTTGTTAGATCATCTGTTGAAAACAAAAATGTCAGCAAATAGCATCTCTGTATGTCTGCATTGTTGTCAAGGGAAGAAAACAACTCAAAGTGGGTGCTCTATGAGCAAGGATGCTGAATACCCACAATAGGACACATACACAATTTTTCAATTCTGCTCTTTAGAAAGATGTTTCCACTTCTTTTCTGGATTATAAACTGTTTGAGGCCAGGACATTGATTGTCTACATAACAGGACATGGTATGGTGGTAGGGTGTGCTTGAGTTAGGAAACCCTTGGTTTCAATTTGGCTGTAGTTACTGCTAACTGTATAGTGAGTTCCAGTTAATTTAACTCCAAAGAAGGTAAATATACTATACAGAATGGTTACAAAGTTTAAGTGAAATAGATCATCTAAATACATAGCACAGGGGCTGTAGTCAATAAATTCTAGTTCTCTCTCTCCATATTCATCCCACCTTTAGCATCTAAACATTGGTTTTCCATGCATGGAGATATTTAGAGGCATTGTCAACGGGACACAAAAGTGTTGAGACAGAAAAGCATCCCGACTGACACCTTCCTCTTGGGTTATTTTCTCTTACAATTATTCATTGACTCCCATTTACCCATCTCACCAAGATGAGCTTTTTCTTTAACGTTTATTTATTTTGAGAAAAAGAGAGCATGTGAGAGCAAGGGGAGGGACAGAGAGAGAGGAGAGAGAATCCAAAGCAGGCTCCATGCTGTTAGTGCAGAGCCCCACATGGGGCTCGATCTCATGAACCATGAGATCATGACCTGAGCTAAAATCAAGAGTCGGATGTTCTACTGATTGAGCCACCCAGGCGCTCCCAAGATGAGATTTTTAAAAGATGATGTTGGTTCTGAAACCTGGAGTAAAAAAGTGAAGAAAGGTACCTGGCATTCTCTCTACATCTGTTTCCCCCTAATTCCTTCATATTCATTGCCCCTCTTCTTCTCCCCAGGTTGTGACAGTAAGTCCTGCTGATGGTATGAGAAAGTTTTGGATCATGATGAAGGACTTATCATTTTGAACTTTTATCTCTTCACTTCTCTGACATAAAACTTTTCTTTCATTTAGGCGGGGGGAGGGAAAGGCTATGGAACATAGCAAAGGTGAATCTTAAATTTTTCAAAAATGCAAGAAGAAATGGGGGAGGGCTGCAAATGATGTCTTGCATAAGAAAAAAATTACATGATAAAGCTTTGTTGTATTGTAAGTGTTGTCAAGCTTTAAAGATCTATAAGGAGAGGTTATTTCTTCTTTGGAAATAGTTTCACCTTGGGGCGCCTGGGTGGCGCAGTCGGTTAAGCGTCCGACTTCAGCCAGGTCACGATCTCGCGGTCCGTGAGTTCGAGCCCCGCGTCGGGCTCTGGGCTGATGGCTCAGAGCCTGGAGCCTGTTTCCGATTCTGTGTCTCCCTCTCTCTCTGCCCCTCCCCTGTTCATGCTCTGTCTCTCTCTGTCCCAAAAATAAATAAACATTGGAAATAGTTTCACCTTGTTGAGGTTTGAATAAAGGGTTTAATAACAACAATATTATGACAATTTATTTCATCTTTGGTTTATGACATCTTTTCCCCTGGAGAGTTCAGAGAATTTGATACATTTCTTTGAGTTGTAATAAAAACGTTATATGACAGAATTTAAGTTGATAAAATGACAGCTCAGAGGAGTTAGGTGAAATACCCAGGATCACACAGCAAATCAGTGACAGAAATTCAATGATTTGTAATGGAGAGAGTGGGGAAGGTTTACAATGAGATAACAATAGATAATTTTCTGGGTAGAACAGCTTGCTTGAGGACAGAAACTTTGCTGTTGAGTTTTCTTCTCCATACCCTAAAGGAATACACAATGTAATTAGCAGTGGAGGGAGCATATATAAGACAGTACTCTGCCCAGAAACCTGGGAAGGAGTACTAAGAGTGAGCCTTGAAGAATGAGTAGGACTTCCCAACGTCAACACTGTGGAGTCAGAACGTGGAGGGAGGGCATTCCAGGCAAACAGGACAGCTATGCAACAGTGTGAAAACATGCACAGGGGTGAGTTACGTTGTGAAAGATGAAGGGGTTCTTCCGCCAGTCTGGAAGTGTGGAGGTTCCTCAAAAAATTAAAAATAGAATTACCCTACAACCCAACAATGGCACTACTAGGAAGCTATCCAAAGAATAGAGGAGTGCTGATTCATAAGGGCACATGTACCTCAATGTTTGTAGCAGTGCTATCGACAATAGCCCAAGTATGGAAAGAGCCCAAATGTCCATCTACCAATGAATAGATAAAGAAGATGTGGGCACATGCACCCCCATGTTTATAGTAGCACTATCAACAATAGCCAAAGCATGGAAAGAGCCCAAACGTCCATCAAGGGATGAATGGATAAAGGAGATGTGGTATACACACACACACACACACACACACACACACACACACACACAATGGAATACTACTCGGCAATGAGAGAGAATGAAATCTTGCCATTTGCAGCAACATGGATAGAACTGGAAGGTATTATGCTAAGTGAAATAAGTCAGTCATAGGAAGGCAGACATCATATGTTTTCACTCATATGTGGAATTTGAGAAACTTAACAGAAGACCATGGGGGAAGGGAAAGGGGAAAAAATAGTTTCAAACAGAGAGGGAGGCAAACCACAAGAGACTCTTAAATACAGAGAACAAACTGAGGGTTGATGGGGAGGAGGTTGAGGGAGAGGGGAAAATGGATGATGGGCATTGAGGAGGGCATCTGTTGGGATGAACACTGGTTGTATGTAAGTGATGAATCATAGGAATCTACTCCTGAAGCCAAGATATACACTGTATGTTAGCTAACTTGACAATAAAGTATATTTGAAAAATTCATATGTTGAAACCTAATATCGATTATGATGGTATCTGGAGGTAGGGAATTTGGGAGGTGATAGTGCCCTAATCAAAAAGACCACAGAGAGCTCCCTCATCCCTTCTACAATATGAGAACAGAGCAAGAAGATGACTAGACATCTATGAACCAGGAAGAGGGCCTCACCTAACCATGCCGGTTCCTTGATCTTGGACTTCCCAGCCTCCAGAACTGGGCAAAGTAAATTTTTATTGTTAATGAGCCCGCTGTCCATGCTATTTTGTAATAGTAGCCCAGATGCACTGATAGGAGGGCATAAACACTAGATCAGGTTTGCCTTTGGAAAGATAATATAGTGAGACTAACGGATGGAGCTAACACTGGGAATAGAGAGACCAATTAGGGAGCTGTTATAGTCAAGGGGTTGGGGGAAGTCTGTGCTGTGCAACTCATTCAGTTGAATGCAGCAATGTGGATTCTGGGTGGCTGGCCAGGATCATCAATCAGAGATGGCCCTGACCCTGGCACATCACATTCTTACTGCATTTAAATCACATTCACGCCTCAGCATATTGCAGAGTATGTTTATATACCTTTGGGATTGCTCTACATGACAAATCTGTAGAAGGCATGGTTAAAAGGAAAAGAAAACTGAGGACAAGATCCCGAAGGACACCAATTAATAAAGCGATGGAGAGAAGAGAATCTTATGGAGATTACTTCGAAGGAACAGTCAAAGGGGAAGAAGGGAATCCCAAAGCAAAGAGATGGAAGTCAAGAGAAGTATGCCAGACACAGGAAAAGGAATGTAATGAACACCAAATGTTGGTAGGAGGCCAAGTAAGAAAGGGCAGACAAAGAGAAAAGGGTCTATAAAAAATGGAAATTACAGGGTAATTAGCGGACCTTGAAAACCAGTTTGTAAGGAGTGAGGGTAGAGAGGTTCTGTTACAAGTAAATTGGAGGAGTGTAGAGAGACACGGCATGAATGGAGCACCTTTTTAAGAAGGTTAGCCTTGAAAGGAGGAGAAGGAGAGGCTATGATAAAAAAAAGTGTGTAGAACAAAGGAGGGGACTTCTTTCACTTTATTACTTAAACAGTGGACAGCTTGCTTTGAATGTGTTTAGGTAATGAGGATAATGAGTCTGGGAAAAGGATGTAATCAGGGAATGTTCTAACAGTGGTGCACATGCTGAAAGTGAATGATTCGGGCAGGGCAGGAGATAGTTATCAGCAAGCTAGAGAAAGGGGACTTCCAACAAAATGAAGCAAGGGCAACCCTAGTTTCTGATGATAATAGATAGCATAGCACAAGTGGAAACTTCTCTGTAAAGCACCAGGCATAGCTAACGTCAGATCTCAGCTGCTATCTCTTAAGAGAAGTGTCCCTCTTGAACAGATACTTCTACGCACTCAGACTCAGTTTCCTCATCCATAATCATGACAAATATGCCTACCTCCACGAGTAAGGCAAGTGTTCAATCTCACTGTTCCCTACTGATGTTGTCTACCCCCTTGCCAGCTTTATTTTTCTTCTTTGTACTTGTGACTTTCTGTGTCTCTTGTTTATTATCTATCTCCCTTTTACAATGCAAACTAGACAAGAGTAGGGACTTTTCCTATGTTGTTCAATATCACAGCCTCAGCAGTGGGGAGACAGGCACATAGTAGATACTCAATCAATAATTGTGGAGTGAATAAATGAATGAATGATTGGGATGTTGCAGAGAAGCTTCTCGACTTTAACACTATTGGTATTTAGAGCCAGGTCATTGATCTGTTTGAGGAGGGAGGCTGTCCTGAGATTTGTAGAATGTTCAGCAGCATCCCTGCCTCTAACCAGGAGATGCCAATAGCACCCTACCCCCAGTTGTGGCCAGCAAAAGTATGCCCAAACATTGCCAAATATCCCCAGAGAGGCAAAATATCTCCGGGTTGAGAGCTTCTGCTTCAAGAGACAGAGGTAAAAATCACAGTTTTTAATATTATTATTATTATAAAAGAGGAAGAAATTAAAAATGAAAGTAACACTTGGTCACCAAAGTCTCCCACAACCTGCTTAATTTGAGGTGGAGAAAATTACTTCTGCTAAGGTGGTGTTGGCTTCACAGAACACTGACATTTTCCTTATTATTTTGCCAAGAAACATGTTTACAAGAAAACAGTTCATAAATCAAGAACGTGCCTCCGTAGTCTCTCGTCTGTTAGTTGTATGCAAGATATTTTCTTCCTTGTCACCTCTCTGGACCAACAATAATAATTCAAATAACTATCCCTCCCCATCTAGTCTGGTATCACCAAAACTAATCATGTAAGACACACAATTTATGGGCCACCACTTTAAAGAAAATGATGTCTCTACCTCCACGGTCTAATTAATAAGGATTATAAAAAAGCATAAGATTCGGGGCGCCTGGGTGGCGCAGTCGGTTAAGCGTCCGACTTCAGCCAGGTCACGATCTCGCGGTCTGTGAGTTCGAGCCCCGCGTCGGGCTCTGGGCTGATGGCTCAGAGCCTGGAGCCTGTTTCTGATTCTGTGTCTCCCTCTCTCTCTGCCCCTCCCCCGTTCATGCTCTGTCTCTCTCTGTCCCAAAAATAAAATAAACGTTGAAAAAAAAAATTAAAAAAAAAAATAAATAAAAAATAATGCCATAAAAAGTGACCTGACCCTAGGTTCTCCACCTAATCCCCAACACTCGTAACCTAGAGAGCAGCTGTCAGACGAACAGAGCAGAGAGCTCTTGGTTGGGGCAACCCTATGTCTGGGTTTGCTAGAAACATCCCAGTTTGTGCCTGTTGTCCCAGGACAGCAATTGATAGCAACCTCTTTCACTCTCAAAATGTCCGGGATGGGACACTGAAGTATATGGTCATCTCACTCAGAGCTATGTAAGCGTTTGACCAGCTGGACAAGAGAAAGGGGAAGATTGAGAGCTGGCTGTCTGCTTTCCTATCTGTGTATCCCGAGCATACCTCGGGATCCTCTCAGCCCTCTGGCAGGCTTGGCTCCTGGGATAGGACTTTCTGTAGTCCCAACTCCAAGATAAACTATCTGTGTGTCAATAAACAAATCAGTCGTCTACCTAGCTTATTGATCTAGGTATCATTTATCTCTCGACTCCAAGGAAAAATGAAATGGTACTTAGGTTATCATGTCACAGAGTCTGGCTTACTCGGGTTTTCCAGAAGGCATTTAGATTCAGAGAGGCCCAGTGGAAAGAGAGTTGACTCTCCATCAGCCTGACTTCAGATTCCCGGGCCTGCCAAAAGGGCCCCACACTGTAAAATGCCAGCCAGAAGAGATCGTAGAGAAGAGCCTTCTTGCCTCAGAGCCCAGTACCCCTCAGATTAGGGTGGGGGTGATATTTAGACACAGAAACTGGCCAGGGATGTCCTACCATGGTGGTAGTAAGATAAGCCTTTCTTTCTCAGAACCAAGGACTCTGCTTAAAAGATTACGCGAGGATGAGGGTTTAGCAAGGGAACCACAGGCCCTCTCAGATCAGGAGTCCCAGGGGTCAGCAGTATAGCAGGCCCTTGTTCCTGAGCCAAGCTGAGGAGGAGAGGAGCAAGAACTCAGTGCCAGCTGAAAGGTAGACTGAGAGATCAGACAACTGCTGCTGGATGGGCACCAAGCCCTTCCGTGACCAACAGCCCTGCCTACCCCAGCCTCCCCTCACCATGATCCCTTTGCATTCCAGGACATACTGCTTTCAGTTTCCTGAATATGCCTCTCCTCTCAGGGCCCTTACATATACTCCAACCCCCAATTCACATTTCATTTATCCCTCGAGTCTCACACAGATATTGTTTCCTCCAAGGAAGCGTACCTGAATGTAGGTAGGGTTGGAATTGAATTTGGGGGAATCCCTCCTAAACATCCACTTTGTATTTCCTGCTGTCAGTGGGCTCATCACACTTGGTTCTAATTGTCTGTTTATTTACCTGTAACCTCTGCTAATTGTTAACCCCTTTGATGTTAGGAACTGTCTTGTTCTTTGTTCACCATGTCCCCCCCCCCCAAACTGGGAAATAGCAGATACTCACAGAACGTATTTTGAATGAATGAATGAATGAACGATGACCAGTTTCACTTTGGTGGCAGAGACTGTGGGGGCTACCTGACAATTAAACGGTATCTGACAATTATAGAAGTTAGCACTTACTCAAAAAATGTGTTATGGGGAGCATCCAACATTTCCATTACCTCATTATTTTAGAAATCACCTACCACGTACCAAACATTTTGCTCACAGTGCTATTGTGAAGTTTAAATGGGATAACGCATATATCTGATGTTTAACGAAGAGTACCTGATGTTATTACATTACTTAAGCCTCACTACAACCCCGTGATGTAACTATTATTATTGGCTTTTTAACACTTAAGGGAACTGAGCCTTAGAGAGGTAAAAGTGACCTGATAGAAAGTGGTAAAGCCAAGATGTTAAATAATAACTACCTGACTCTAAAATCCAAGCTCTTCCGCTCTAGCGCATCTCTCTCTGAAATGGAAGGAAGGAAGAGAGGAAAGGAAGGGGGGACAGAGGGAAGGAAGGAGGGAGGGAGGGAAAAATAAAAAAGGAAGAAAGGAAGGTGGTTACTACATAACCTTAATCTTTGCACGTTCCTCGAGTCCCATCACATTGCTTTTAGCATAGCATCCAAGCTCCAACTGTAATAGGTACGACTGATGAAGGAAAGTTATAAAAATGATCCAAATCTCTGACTTAACTGAGCTGTGACGTTGCTTGTACATAACAAGCACGTAGAGACTGAAGCTCTGTCCACTGACTCCTCTCACAATAGCGTCCTCAGTAGGCACATCCAGCATCTGCTGGTTTGGTCTTGACTTTGGCCTTGCTCCGGCTGAGCCCCACCACCCTTGTAGAAGATGATGAGATAGAGTGTTTAGCCAAGTGTTTTAGCAAATTGAACTTATGGATCTATATGAAGAGTCATAAAAGTTTGCAGGGAGGCATCATCGATTAGCTGCTTAACCTTGGTTTGCAAACCACCTTTCTCTACAGAACAACAAACAGAAAAAAGAAAGAGGATCCAAATATTCTCTAACACTTAGCGGCTGTGGAAAGCTTATCAAGCAAGATCAACGCCATCTCTACTCTCCAAAAAAGGGAAACCAATAACTAAGAAAATGCTTTCCTATCAGCAATATAATCTAGAGAATTCAGAAAGACTATATGTGGGTCTCATGTTTTCTATCTGGAAGCTTCCTTGGATGAGTCTAAGATCATGTATGGCATCTGATGTAGAACCATGCTGCCAGACTACTCAAACATATTTCTTCCTTCATTAAATAGATACTAGGTTCCCGGCACTACACGAAATTCTAGGATTCAATGGTGAGCCAAGCAGTAATGATCTCTGCCCTCATAGACCATATAGTCTGGTGTGAAACAGATAATCAAACAATCACAGAAGATACAGGTGAGCATAAACTCTAACATCCCTGCCAGAGAAAATAAATTTCTAATTATACAATGAGCACATTTTACAAAAGAGGTCTAATTGAAATTTTGTCTATAATGAACAAAACGTTGCCAGTAAGTTCCAAAAAACAAAGCCTTCTTAATGAAGAAAAAAATGTATATTTCTAAATGTAGACAGTGTCCTCTGAGGCAGGAGACTCTCTCACGAATTTCTTTCCAAGAAGAAAGTGATATAACAAATCATCCTGACACTTATGGCTACTACATATCATGCATTTGTTTTGTGAGGATCCGTGAAGTAAGACAACTCCTTTTACTTCAGAGAATTATGAAACTTTGCAGTTGGGTGGGATTTTGAAATTAAATTTTATTCTCCCTCACTTCACAGATGAAGAAATCAAGACCCAGAGAAAGCAAGCAACTTGCTCAACATCACACAAGGAGGCACATAAGAGCTGGAAGTGAAATTCAGGTTTCTTCATTCAGTGTTCTCGACCCCAAACCAAGTTGCAATACGCCTTTTACTTTTTTTGTAAGGGCGCTAATTCCCAAAGAGGTCATAGGTTGCTTTTAAAAATTCTGTCCCTCAATCTCTCTCATTCTCTCTCTTTCCCTCTCTCTCTCTCTCTGTTTCTCTCTCTGTCTCTCTGTCTCTCTGTCTCTCTCTCTCTCTCTCTCTGTGTCTCACACACACACACACACACACACACACACAATAAAAGGCTATGCTTAAGGCAAAAGCTATCAACTAAATAGTAACACAACTTTCCACTACTAGTGTTACATGGCCAACAGAAAAAAAAAAAAACGCATTCTTTGTTAATTCAGCCCCTAAAAGAGGCTTTTAGACAAAGCCCCAGTCGATTACTCCAGATGCTTTGCTGTCTACTTGTGGGTTTGCTTGATTTTATACAGAAAACGCTTTAGTACTTAAACATAAAAGCCTAAGTTGAACAGACCGGAACTCTTTCAAGGACTCAAAACAAATATTATATTATATTATTATACTTCGTCTTTGGCAAGAAACACTTTTTTCCAAGGTGACATTTATGTCACATTCCATAGTATGGTTATTCAGAGTTTATCCTTAGCAACTTAATGTACTTTGTGTTCTCAAACAGCACAACCTCAGGTGATTAAGGAAAAAAGACAATGCAGAAACACAAACTTGAAGTGTAAATTTCTTCCAAAGCAAGGCGCAAATTTGATATGTATTGTCCACATTCTAGAACTAAAAAACATTTTTAGGTCTGAAATTTGGCATCATCTTAACTTGAATCATCTGGCTCGAAGCAAGGACGAGAATGAGAAATGCCAGAAAACCTACCCCACCTACTGATGTGTATCCCTTCACGTTAGTGCTAGCCAGTGGTGAAAATTTCATCAGGCACTTGTTTTTCTAGGTCTAAGTTTCCCCGTGTAAACAATGAACAATCTGGAAAAAATTACCTTATTAGTCCCTTGCAGCAGCAAAATACCCTGTTCCTTTTGGTTCTCATTTTTATTATTTGCCCCCAAATCTAAAGAAGACAACACCCCTCCCAGGGACAGAGAGCTGTGGCGTAAGGATGATACACAAAGCAAAGGAGGCTCCAGGTAAACTCTAAAAGTGCACATCAATCACACAAGGGCCTTAGTACATGAATCGCGTGCATGAAGAGAAAAATGGTCTGAGCGCGCAGAAGTCAGATACATTTGGGGAGGTTGGTGCAGCCATACTCCCAAAGTGCAGACCTCAAGTTCTGAAAAGCATTAAACAGATCTTTTTCTTTTCCTTTTAAACAAACTGCTGTTGTTTAGATACTGATCAGTTTTCCTGAATTTACGTGAACGGCAATATAGAAATTGTACGTTAGAGACGAGTTTGAAGCGTGTTACGTTAATTTAAGTAAGTTGCACTTTATAGCATGCATATATTATGTTATACAGTAATACTAACTCTGGCCTTAACTCTAATGCTGAAAATGCCTAAAAGGAAATTTTACGAACTCACTTTTTTCCAAGGTTTTGCACTAGAATGTCAAAGATGTCATTCCAAGGCAAAAGCAATCATTGGCATCCATAAATGAGAACAATTTACTTAGGGCACACCGACATATATTTTTTAAAAAATCACATTTTTGGGGCGCCTGGGTGGCGCAGTCGGTTAAGCGTCCGACTTCAGCCAGGTCACGATCTCGCGGTCAGTGAGTTCGAGCCCCGCGTCAGGCTCTGGGCTGATGGCTCAGAGCCTGGAGCCTGTTTCCGATTCTGTGTCTCCCTCTCTCTCTCTGCCCCTCCCCCGTTCATGCTCTGTCTCTCTCTGTCCCAAAAATAAATTTAAAAAAAAACGTTGAAAAAAAAATTTAAAAAAAAATCACATTTTTAAATAAAAAAAAAAACCAATGACTTCCTAATAAAACACAAATTATTCCTCGCGTTGGTTCAAATACCAAACAAAAAAGGTCGATAATGTAGTTCTAGAAAACAGGGTGATTGCCAATTTAAGATGTGGGAAGAGAAAGCGTCCATTTCCCTGAAGGGACATACAGTCTTTTCAAGACAAGTACACTTAAATAAAACTGTTTTGGACAACACTGCTTCCATTGTAGGCTTCTGGTTCTCTTTCCTATGAATGTCTTTACAGATGCCCTTAATACCAGTGGGGAATCATCTGTACTGGAAACGCGTTCTTTGCCTCTATGGCAGAGTATGCATAGTAAATAAATATCAGAGTTAAGATTTTATTTTTGGCTTTATCTACAGCTGGCTAAAAAGATAGACTCTTACTTTGGGTTGGATTATACTAAACAACCAAAACAGAATAAGCAGATCAAAAAAAAAAAAAAAAAAGGATGAAACTAAAGGGAGGAAAACCAAATCAAAAATTATTTTTGAGGGGCAGCTGGGTGACTCAGTAGGGTAAGCCTCCGGCTTCGGCTCAGGTCAGTCATGGTCACATAGTCCACAAGTTCAAGCCCCATGTCAGGCTCTATGCTGACAGCTCAGAGCCTGGAGCCTGCTTCAGAATTTGTGTCTCCCTCTCTCTCTGCCCCTCCTCCACTTGCACTGTCTCTCTCTCTCTCTGTCTCTCAAAAATAAACATTTAAGAAAACATTAAAAAATTATTTTTGAAACAGCATAGCAAAAGTAGATGAGCTGGTTAGCAGTAATATTAGACTAAATAAATAAATAAGTGTATATAATAGCATATAAAAGTAATTATATAAAATATGTATGTAATATATATATATATAGCATATGTATATATACACACACAGCGTATATATATAAAACTGGAAAACAAGAGTGATGTCAACATCAAAGATGTAAGATTATCATAAAAATAAATATAGTTTAATTGATCCAAAGCAGATAAACAGCCAATAAAACCATGAAAAGCTCCTCGAGTGCATTAACTGTTCCGATAATGCAATTCAAAACCACAAGATACCACTTCATACCCATCAGGATGGCTATCATATGTAAAAAACAAAAAACAAGACAAGAATAACAAATGTTGGCAAGGATGTGGAAAAATTGGAAACTTTGTACCTTGCTGGCGGGAATACAAAATGTTACAGCTGCTGGGGAAAATGGTACGGTGGTTTCTTAAAAAATTAAACATAGACTTACAAAAAAAGAGGGTGTCTGGGTGCTCAGTCGGTTAAGCGTCCGACTCTTGATTTCAGCTCAGGTCGTGATCTCACCGTCATGGGATCGAGCCCCGAGTGGTGTTCCATGATGATTGTGAAGCCTGCTTGGGATTCTCCCTCTAGGAAATTAACTTTAAAAAAACGAAAAAAGAAGAATTGCAAAGAAAAGATATAATGCAGATGGGATGATATTCTTGGTGAAACGAGGCCAGAGAACACCATAGTGGCCAGAAGCAGTATGGAGATGAGAGTGACTACAGGGAACTTCAGGCACAAAGGAGTCAAGGAACAATTGTCATCTTGACTAATTGGGACAACGCATGTACAGAGACGAGGTCCGTCAGCCAGTCCCCACCTCCTGAATGCTCTGAGCCAGAGAACAGCCTTTTCCCACAGGCTCAAACAGGTGAGTGTGGGCTCGAAGACCAAAGAGATGAGGCCGTTCATCATCACAGATAGCTGGAGACACCTTTGAGACCATCTGGAGGTACAAACATCACTCCTGAAGGATGTCTTCTTCTGCCCCCACAATCACTGGAGAGAAACTCCTGCAATCGGAACCATTGTCACCAACAAAATTAAGAAGCCAAGGTAAGGAAAAGATATGTGACATAAGAAAGCATGAGGCAAAGTTAGACGATAGATAAATCACGTATTGTTAGATTTAAATCATTTTGATGTATCAAATATCAATAATATAAAAATTATTTTTTATTGAAATTTGGAATTAAAATTTCAGATGATCCCATTTGGGCAGGTGGTGAAGCACAAGGAAATGAAAAAAAAAAATGAATGTTCTCATTTTGTTTTCCAGTTTATAAATGCTGATGAACTCCAGCTATTGTCAAAAACTAATTGTGCTTAAAGATATATCTTAATAATTTCAAACTTCTGGTTAAATACAGTGGATTAAATACACACATTTATTTTATTTTCACTTGAAAGGCTACTAAAAATTTGAAAGGAAATGAAGCACACACACGTACACACACTTTAAACCAATGATAGCAAAGAGAATTGGAGAGGGAATGATAGTAAATGAGGTGCATAAAAAAACAGAGAGAGGAAATAAAACAGTTGGATAAGTGGTAACTGACTTAATAGATCAAAGAAAACTAAATTTTATGCCTGGAGAGAGGGGATGCCAACAGGAAACAAGACAATTTGTGCAGAAGAAACCCAGAATGACTCAGGGATTTGAGGTTCCAAGTATCTCTGAAGGTAAGGGCGAAGCATGGAAATGAAGAAAGGAATCTTACAGAAAATCTAGATCGGGGCAGTCAGATCCCCAGGTGTGCTCACCTATTCCAACAGCTTGGTGAGTACCTCTACGCCACTGAAGAAGATAGGAGAGTAACAGATTGTGAAGAAATTGAATCAGAGAAACTGTGCATTCCAGGGACACGTAGCATAGCTGATAGATTCAACGACAGTCTACATAAAGAACTCTGGGACCCTTCCAGCCCTGGCAGGAGGATTATTATCCCTGTCCCACTCCAGATAACATGCTGAGAAAACCATCCCACCCAAGAGAAAGACCCGCTCATATGGATGAATCCAGCTTGTACACAGAGTATTCTTGGCCAGTACATTCTTTTTTTTTTTAATGTTTATTTATTATTGGGAGACAGAGGGAGACAGAGTGTGAGCAGGGGAGGGGCAGAGAGAGAGGGAGACACAGAATCTGAAGCAGGTTCCAGGCTCTGAGCTGTCAGCACAGAGCCCGGTGCGGGGCTCGAACTCACAAACCGCGAGATCATGACCTGAGTCAGAGGCTTAACCGACTGAGCCACCCAGGTGCCCCTTGGCCAGTACATTCTGAGTGTGTGGGTACCTTCTCTGATTGAATAATGCCCATGCTGTATCAATTGTGAAATATTTTTAATATTACCCTTGGAATCCCACAGTAATTAATAGTTATTAATTACTTAGTTATAAAGTTACTAGGGAGACTAGTAGTCAAAAAGACCCAGCCTCTTGCACAGAATGTTCAATCAACTATTGAAATCCTCTTTCTTAAACATAGTCAGCCAAGGGTCACCAGATATTTGAAGGAAGACCTCAACATGAATAGCAAAGACAAATAAAACAACAATAATAATAAAGCAATAATAACAAAAAAAAAAAACTTGGAGGAAGCAAAGGGGATTCAGGGAACAGAAGAAAACTTCAAAAGAATTACACTTTCAGAGAAATATAAAAAGATTTTGTAGCCATGAATGAAACAAGAATAGGATTCTATTTAAAAAAAAAATCAGAAATATAAGAAAGGATTCTTTCTGCATGAACAGAAAAATTGTAAGTAAATAGAAAGATTAAGAACACAAAGTGGAAATTGCTCAGATATTATATCGAAATAATAGGGATGGAAAATAAAACAGACATGAGGATAAAATATCAATAAATTAATACAAGAAAATGTATCATACTTGAAAAATTACACACCTATATCTTCTGTGATTGTTTAAAAATATACGTATATATGTATATATGTCTGTCTGTATGTATATATGTATATATTGTAAAAAAATATATGTGTGCTGTAAGCAAATTGTTCTCATTTATTGGTGCCAATAAATTGTTGGTTGTCTGATTAATTGTTGTTGTGAGAACAACAACAAATATCCCAGAGTAACAACACAGTGTTGAAACACAGTTTTCGTTAGTAAAGAACTACGGATACATATTGAATAGAGAGTCACGAGCTCAGCTGCTTTATGGTAAAGTAATTAGTGATGAGTCTTCCTGCAGTTGAGGATTTAATCAGTCATGAGACCACATCGTGTCAATTTTTTCATGAGCACTTGTGTTGGAAAAACTGTCTTCTTGTGGTTCAAGGAAATATAGCTTCTGGATAAGAGGGCCGATATCTTTCACTTTAAGATCGACTCACTTTTAGAACTCCAAACATCAAATATTTAAGTCTGAAAACTCGCAACTGCCCAAAAGCAGTTACCCAGTACCTGACCTGAATAATGCCTACCATTTGTTTCTCTAACCGTCCAATTTTCATCCAGAATGAAAATCTTGAACAATGCAGGACACCTTCGCCAAGAACAGTAGGATTCTTATTAAACATTTCCTGGGTACTCGCTATGAGAGCATAAAACTACATGGGGAAGCAGGATTATCAGGTTAGGGGAAAAATGAGATGAGCAGAGCAATTGATATTGTTTAAAGCTTTTTATGTGGAAAGTTTCACGTACACACAAAAGCAAAAAGAATAAGATAAAAAAAAAAAACCCGTGTACGCAGCTTCCACAATTTTCACCTCATGGTCAATCTTATTTTACCCACATCCAATTCTCCTTGCCCTCGTACCCATTGGATTATTTCAAAACAAAACTAAGATCTCACATTTCATCTGTAAATACATAATACATAATGAGATATGCATATGTGAAATATATATACATATGTATTTCAGAAATAAAAACCTTTTCATAAACATAATGAGGATTCATTCTCAAAACGAAACATAATTAACAGTAACTCCATGACATTCCTAACTAACCAAATCAGTGCTCACATTTCCCCAGTTGTCTAATAGTTTCATTTTCATTTTGCCGATTTGAATCGGAAGCTATTTTTCATTTGGTCACCCAGCGGTATGGTATGTACAGAAAAGATAGGATAAATGTTTGATTCTTTCTCTTCATTTATTAGTTTTCAAATGTATGACTTGGTTACCTAGTCCTTTAAAGAAGACCAATGGTTTTGGGGTTTGGGGAGATGTGTGTGTGTGTGTGTGTGTGTGTGTGTGTGTGTGTTGGGTTTCGAACCACTGCAGTTATTCAAGGGGCACCTGGGTGGCTCAGTCGGTTGAGCGTCCGGCTTCGACTCAGATCATGATCTCAGGGTTCATCAGTTCGAGCCCCACGTCGGGCTCTGTGCTGACAGCTCGGAGCCTGGAGCCTGCTTCCGATTCTGTGTCTCCCCCTCTCTCTACCCCTCCTCCACTCGCACTCTGTCTCTCTATCTCAAAAATAAATAAAAACATTAAAAAAAATTTAACTGATGCTCAAATTGTCCTGTCTTTGGTTACAGAAAGACTTTCCTAGTTGGCTTCAGCGTATTTTAGACATAACCCCAAAAGTAATTGATAGCTTCTCTGTTCTTTGGCAGGATAGATTATTCCAGGGTCATTGTTACACATTTCCTTCCCCAGAACTGGAATCAGTTCTCTCTCAAGGACCTCTGGTCCTTGTTGGGAGAGAACAGTATTGAGAGACCACAACCTGAGTTTTGAGCCTGGTTAAGGAATGTGAGGAGTGTTCATTTTTACTGAAATGGTCACTGTTTCCAGGCCTTTTCAGTGAGTAGAGCTAGCACATCTGTATTTTTTATATTGAAACACATCACAATTTCTATTGACAGTTATAAATTCAGGATTACAGGGTTTTTACTTAACGTCCTCAATCTTAATTTGAAGTACTTTCTTCCATTCCCCAAATCCTGATTCCCAACACGGACATAATTTCTCATTTGTTTTATGCCATAGTACACACAACAGTCTCACAAAAAATGCACACAGGGAAGGAGGAAAGGAAGGGAGGGAGGAAAGAAGGAAGGAAGGAAGGGAGAGAAAAAGAGAGGGAAAGGGAGGGAGGGAGGAAGGAAGGGAAATCAAGAAGCAAACAGTAACAATATTATCACAATAAAATAAAGAAAAACAGTTTAAATTTAAAAAAATTTTTTTGTGTTTATTTTTGAGAGAGACAGAGTGTGAATGGCAGAGGGGCAGAGAGAGAGAGAGAGAGAGAGAGAGAGAGACAGAATCCGAAGCAGGCTCCAGGCTCTGTGCTGTCAGCACAGAGCCCGAGGCAGGGCTGGAACCCACAAACTGTGAGATCATGACCTGAGCCCTAGTCAGATGCTTAACTGACTGAACCACTCAAGGCACCCCACAGTTTAAAGTTTTTTTTGACAATTTCTTTTTCTTAGAGTGTATCTATGGATAAATTACTCTCACCTGAAATACTTCCCCTCTGTGATTAGGCCTCTAATTCAAGGCTCAGTTTCACCTTTCGCTCTCTATGTTTAGAGTTTGCTTTGTCTCATGGTTAATTTTGGTCTAAAGTCACATTAAATATTTACCTGGTTTTGAATTCAAAACAGCATATATTCAAAGACACCTAACTTCGAATTCTGTCCCTCCACCTCATTTCCTCACTCCCCCATAAATAACTGTGTACTGAAAGGTTTTTTTTTTTTCAACGTTTTTTATTTATTTTTGGGACAGAGAGAGACAGAGCATGAACGGGGGAGGGGCAGAGAGAGAGGGAGACACAGAATCGGAAACAGGCTCCAGGCTCTGAGCCATCAGCCCAGAGCCTGACGCGGGGCTCGAACTCACGGACCGCGAGATCGTGACCTGGCTGAAGTCCGACGCTTAACCGACTGCGCCTCCCTGGCGCCGTCTTTTTTTTTTTTTTTTTTTTTTTTTTAATATCACCACATTTATAATCAGAATATCGTCTTCTTGGATAAATAGCAGGATGCCATAAACACTTCTTTCTACCACGTTTTTTTTTTTAACTTAAATTCTGGAGATCATTCCATAAACTTATTAATTTTTGAAAAATATGTTCTTTTGTAGCCAAGGTGAGAAATTCGGCTATAAAATTGCAGCCTTAGTAAGCAGCTGCTGGCAAAAGAAAGATTTAATCCTAATGTATTACATATAAAAAAAAATATATATATATATATTTTTTTGGAGCTTTGTAGTAAACCTCCATAAAATGACTCACCAAATTCACAGCATCGCGCTGGGAAAAATTCGAGTAGGTGGCTTTGCTTCTGAGAGGTATACACAGCGTACAATTTTACCCTGGAAAATGCTTTAGCTACTACAATTTTCTTGTGCTTTGCCTTTTTGAAAAGTAATGCTCCTTCCTATTTTAGCAGCACCATTTGCATTCCTATTATTCACACTGAACTGGGATTTCCATTTTTATCTTTCCTTTGTGACTTGTTTTCATTCCAGCGCTTCTCTTCCTGCTCTTTGCCTTTCCTTTATCTTGCCCTTAAATGGAGGCCTCACGCTACGGGAACGCAGCCATGAGCTTTCTCGCCATCATGCCAGGCCCTGTCCCAATTTAATGATATAAGTTCCCTTGAACTATTGCCAACAAAGCTAGGACATCCCACACGCATTTGCTATGGAAACACCTTCATGACTAATGGTCTCTCAAATTAAGGCATTTAAAACTGAGGCTAGAAGTGGTTTTCATTTTTTGAAAAAAAAAAAAAAAAAAAAAAACAAAACATTCTGCAGCTATGGAAAAAAATATAGCAATTCTCTGAAAGTTGTGAGTTGCCGTGTCAATATATCCAGCTTATCCGGGAAGCAGATTCCTACAACCCCAACCCCAAGGTATGTATGTATGGAAAGCAAGGGTTTCCGCCTACGGACCCATGTCTCCGAGCAGCCTCTGTTCTCTTCCGCTGTGTGTTTACAGGCTCAGGTGTTGGGGTTGTGCCAGGTTCTTCTCCTTACAACAGACGTGGAGACATTTAAGAGTCTGTATAATTTGGATGCTGCCAGCACCCCATCGTGTTCCATTTCTTTCTCCTCTCACATTATCATAGTAAATTACCTAGACTTCTACGAACCCACCAGGCCATTTTGCCTTTTTTCAACCTTTTACGTTTGCTCAATAAATGGTGGTTGATTGAATGAGTAAATGAGCCTCGATGGGCTCTCCTAGGTGGAAAAGGGAGGCTAAACGATCACCTCTATGTATTGCATGAAGAGTCTGGGTTCAGATTTCCTCTCTTTCATGTCTCTGAAAGGAATGGGGTTTGAATAGAGAGCTCTGATTTCTCGCGTTGAAGAATAGCATAAAGATGGTGGACGCTATTGCCAGATGCAGGATTTTCGTTTTCATTTAAAGAGGCCAAGTGAGCTTTGCCACTGTGTTCCTTTGACAAACCACTCTTCAAAACCATTCAGACAGCCATACCGAGAACCCCCTTCAGCCCACGTGGAGCCTTGCGGAGAGATGCCTCCATGCGGCCCACATCATCCGGGTCTTGCTTCTGCCACGTCCCTCTAATCCTCATCTTCGTCGCTACTCTTTGCCCCTAATTGAAGGCTGACCTGCCCTGTTGGTTGTGTCTACAGATCTCACATGGCGAGTTGCTAATCTGATGGATTTCTTCATCTCAATGGAGAAGACTAGAGAGGTGCTTTTCTGGCTGATGATAAGAATCACTTAAATAAAATTACAGATGGCCTTGTTCTTATGGTTTCTTTTTTTATTTTGTAGGTCTGGGTTTGACAAAGGATCTTTCTATCCTTTTTAAAGCACCTTCGTGATTCCAGTGTTGAGGCAAGCTGGGGATCTGCCCAAAGAGAAGCACAATCACGGGATACTCATTACGCTCTCTAAGGAAAGCAAGCCATTCAAGACACACACACACACACACACACACACACACACACACACAGACTGTTGTTGTCTGTCTCCAGGATGGCAGATCGGTGACTCTGCAACTCAGTGAAGACGGAAGGGAAACACCTTCTTTGTAAGTCACTGCTACTCCAGTCGTGCCTTCAGCATCTCCACACGCCGTGCACTAATCTGGGGTCAGCTCCATGACCACAGAAGTGGCATGTTATTTTTCATTCCATTTGTCTTTGTTGTAGGTGAGATTTTTAGACACAAGTTTACCGGAAGCTGATAAATATATTGCACAAAAAGTCACCTCTCAGCCCTCCAGCCCTCTACGGAACAGGTGGATGAGAATCATAAGGCCCAGTCCCTCGGATGGCAGGTGACTTCACTGACACTGTTTTTCCTCAGTACAGGCTCTGATCATACCTGTCCCCGACAGCTAGCCTTCCTTTCCTGCCCAGAGCTGCAGGGTTCAGCCGAGCAGATTTCTCCTATGCTGAACACACGATTTCTTTTTTTTTTTTTTTTTTTTTTTTTTTTTTTTTTTGGAGACTTTTTTGCCCCACTCACTAATACCCCCTGGGCTTCCAGTAAATTTCAGTTTGCCAAATATCCCAAAGGAATTAAAGACCTAATTTTAGAGCAGAGGGAAAGTGCATTCTCAGAGCGACCCATCCTTAACCGTAAAAGTGACAAAGGGAGAGCAGGAGTGGCTCATTTCCTCAGTCTCGAGGAGCAGCATCTTTCCGAAAAATGAACTCAGCTGTTCGCAGCCTGCAGAGGACCGCTATCTACACATCACAGCCAGCAGAGAAGAACAGGATGTTATGAGTACAGCGTGAACCTCAGAGCTAGAGTCAAAACCACGCTCAGTGCTTCCCAGGCCTGTGTTTACCTTGTTTTCTTCAAACTTTAAGAAAGAACTCTCTTGAGAATGGGGTAATGCCGAACTGATAGATCTCCTTTGTTTTCTTCTCATAAGAACATATCACGGAAGAGGCCTGTAGCTCCTCCTTGGTTTTTCACCAACTCTGCTCTTTTGCAGCCATAGCGAGCCCCAGAGCATTTGGAGTGTGTAAGTCAGGTCCATTCCCCCAGATTCTTCAACCATAAGATGAAGACGGTTGAGAATTTTCTGGTAAACACCACGTGGTAGCCAGAAAACACAACCGAGTTATAACAGGGGCACTGACAAGGAAACTGAAGGTGAAGGAAGTTTAACCCCTACAATGGGCCATGCTTCCTAGATACTCATTTATTATCCTTACTACATCCCTTCTTAAGTTGTGATTAAAAATGAACCATTCGCCAACTGTCAGGCCTCACATCCTTCAAGTCTCACTGCCCACTTAGTGGTTTGATAATTAAGAGCATAGGGTTTTAGGCCTAGCTGGGTTTGAATATAGATTTATTATACTTGCTGAGGGACCTTATGCAGGTTACTTACCCTTTCCAAGCTTCAGTTTCCTTTCTCAAAAAGAACTAAGTAAGAGAAGGCATATAAAGGATTTCCACAAGGTCTGTTACTTAGGAAGTGTTCAATAAGTGCCATTATTATTTTCCTATTAAATTTTTTTAATGTTTGTTCATTTTTGAGAGAGGGAGAGAGTGTGCATGTGGGGAGGGGCAGAGAAAGAGGGAGAGAGAGGACAACAGAAAGCCCGAGGCAGGGCTCGAACTCATGAACGGCAAGATCATGACCTGAGCCAAAGTCGGATGCTTAACCGACTGAGGCACCCAGGCATCCCATCAAGAAATGTCATTATTATTGAACCAGTATATTATTAATCAGGCCTCAACTGGTTGTAAGTGAAACAAACCCGACACAAACCGGCCTAAATAAAAAATGGTTGCCACACATAGTTGGAAACTCCAGTGGCAAGTTTGGTTCAAGCCCACATGAATCTGGAGGCTCAGCTAAAGCCACTGAAGAGGATGCCCAACCCCAACCCCCTTCTGCCCTCTCCCATCTTGTGGTTCTGCTGTGCTCTTCGCCTTCATTCTTCTATGGGCTCATTCCACAACAGGTCCAGGCTTGCGTTGTTCTTCCAGCTGAGGGATCACGGTTGGAGAAATTTCTGCCAAGAGCTCCATCTTGGCATCTCGTTGATGAGATCTATCTGCCCCTTACGGGACACTGACTGTGGGCTCAGATAAAGAGAGAACATTCTCAATTGATCAGGCTTGAGTTCATCCTGGGGCTGCAAGGTGATGCCTGCCTCACTGAAGCCATAGCAACCGAGAGAGGGAGAAGGGGCTTCCCCACGCAAAGATGAAGGTGACCGCCACCCCAGAAAGGGAGCATGCATGCTGAGCAGATATCTAAGCCGCCCCAAGTTAAATTCTCTTTCCTTAAAGACACTTGCCAGTAAATAGAAGAAATGCAAACTTCGCCTTCGAATTGAATTGAGAGAGCAAGGTCTGCCAAAGCGGAACGAGTTTTCCAAGATGTCTCCTAGGGTGAAAGAAAGAGGAATGTCAGACTCATAAACTCTGAAAGCACTGAGTTGCCTGAGGTGCCTAAAGGCCATCCCAGGAGCAGAAATCCTATTCATGTCAAGCTAAAGGTTACCTATAGACTGGCTTTTCGTGGTCACCGTGTGTGGTCCTGGCATTTTTTTAATTGGTTCTGATTCACTGCAATCTTAAAATGTTTTGCCTGTGTATTTCATGTTGAAAAGAAGTTGGTCAACATGGTACCTTTCTCTTTGGCCCCAATTAAATCTCACTCAGAAATAGTGTCCCTTCATCCAAACATTCCTTCATCCTTGTATTCCATCATCTGTCCTCAGGTCTCCAACGCACTTGCCAAAACTAATGGCAGCTTTTTTTTTTTTTTTAATTCAAACCAACTTGGACAGCACATTTCTTCTTATAGAAGCAATTTGTGTATAGTTCTAGAAAAGTTAGAAGATCCGGGGGCACCTGGGTGGCTCAGTTGGTTGAGCGCCTGACTCTTGATCTTGGCTCAGGTCACGATCTTGCAGTTCCTAGGATCGAGCCCTATGTTGGGCTCCATGCTGACCACATGGCTCCTACTTGGGATTCTCTCTGTCTCTCTGTGCCCCTTGTCTGCTCACGCTCGCCTTCTCTCTCTCTTTTTCTCTCTCAACATAAATAAACTTGAAAAAGAAAAGTTAGAATATACAAACAAGCACAGAGAGATAATATCATCATCCCCCAGAGAAGCTATCAGCGTCTTAATGTTCAATTATCTATGATGGGGACCTGAACACGCTACCCTAAAACATGAATATTTTAAGCTGAAGAAGTTTGAGAAAAACAGCAGAAGCAGAAGGTCACTCTGGCCTTTTCCCCTTCACCCTTTTTTTTTTCCCCCTGAAACAGGCCATAAAATCTTCACGTGAGAGGCACCTTCCCTACACCCGGAAGAAAGGTGCATCCTTATTTCGGGGGACAAAGGGACACCAAGAAGAGTCCAAACGAGCAGGCCTCGCTAAGTTTTCCCCAGGTCACTACACTTACCTTGTTCTCCTCACCTTCTCCTATGACTCCACTACTGTGCACCCTTCGTCAAACTTAGCATAAAATACTTAGGTCTGATGGTCTCTTTGGATCATCATTTCCTTCAGAATAGTCTCTCGCTCCACGTAAAACTTACATTCAATAAACGGGTGTGCTTTTTTTCCCTGATAATCTGTCTACGTCCGTTTAATTTTCAGACCCAGGCATCTTAAGTGAGTCAAGAAACACATTGTCCTTCCCAAACAAAACAAAACAAAATCTTTAAAACAGAAAAGAGACTTTAGTCTTTTATAACCTGCTACTTTCTTTCACCCTTCCCTATGTCAGAATTGTTCAGTATCATTTCTGCCATTTATTATTATGAGGTGTCCTTAACCTTGACACGGTAGACAGGTTTGTGTTGAAATCCCCTGATATTTTATGAAACCGTTGAGTCATATAAGCGTTTTTCTGGGGAGATGGCTGATAACCTCCATCCAGCTCTCCAGGATATCTACAATCTAAGATGAAAAAAAAATTGCTGTTTAATACCCTCATTTTAAATGGTGGAAATAGATATATCTGGCAAAGAAAAAGACATACAAATAGATACTCTGATTTATTTAACCAAATCCTTCTTGTTGGACATTTAGGTCCCTGCCAGGTTTGGGCTGTTACAAACAACACCCAGTGAATGTAACTGTTGCTTTAAAGTTTAACCACATAACTATTTCCCCATGATGCTGCAGGATATGAAGTTGCTGAGAATTTTTGAAGTGTGGAGCAACACACATTGACAAATTGCCAAGCTCTTAGAAGGTGGCGTTTTACCCAGTAGAAGCCCCGTCGCTTCAAGGCCCTGGAACTGCTGGGTGAGGGAGTCCACCTCCTAAGGAGCAGCAGCTGTGTGGGGAAGCAGCAACACTTCCTGCCTTTGTCTGGGTTTGTGACTGACAAAGTCCTGCCTGTCACTCTGGGGCAGAGTCCCTTGTCTCTTGTTTACATTTTTGCAAAGGACACATGGGCAAGCCCGCGGCAGAGCCTGCAGAGGACCTGCACACCGCAAGTTGGTCACAGACTGAGCATCTGGTGATTCCCTTTGGGGAATTAGGATGATCTGAGAGTTGGGGGCCTGCCAATGGGAAATTCACCCAGAGGAAAGCGACGGTCTCCGTCTTGCAGTTTCAGTAGAGTGGAGGAGGGGGAGGGGGGAGAAGGGTAAGAAAGTGAGCGAGAAGGCAGAGGCAAAGAAGGGGTTCCACTGAGTTGGCTCCTATGTGAAGAGGTTCAAACCAGTGTTTCAAAATACAGGAATTGGAAGGTGTGGAAGCAAAACTGTTCTATGAGTTCAGATGTATTTTCATCCAGGGGTCTTACTGAGGTATTTACTAAAACAGCTTTAATGGTCCAAAAATAAATGTTGATTGGGTCTGTGTGTGTTTATAAAAGAGTATCTGGTCTGCGAGATGTAGGGCAAGCTAGATCATCACAGAGGACAACAAAGTCAGAGGCGCCGACCTCCACATTTTCAAGGACGAGCAATACTCTTGCCCATGGGAGTGAGTCATGTGTACAAAGCAGGAACAGCACTGTTTTCGGCACCAAAGTCCCCCTGAAGCGTCAGAACAAAACTACCAAGGTATTATTGGTCATTTATGATCTGGAGCTGAGCAAATAAGGATTTGCCTTTTGTAAAGTTGTGGGTGGGGCACCCGGGGGGCTCAGTGGGTTTAGCGGTTAAGTGTCTGACTTCTGCTCAATTCGTGAGTTCGAGCCCCATGTCGGGTTCTGTGCTAACAGACAGCTCAGAGCCTGGAGCTGCTTCGGATTCTGTGTCTCCCTCTCTCTTTGCCCCTCCCCTGCCCTTTCTCTCTCTCACTGTCTCTCAAAAATAAATGAACATTAAAAAGAAATTTTTAAATTGTGGTTAGCTCATTTGGACTTTCTAATGATATTCTCACGATTTCAGTTTTTCCCATGGAGAAACTCCAGCATCACCCATGCCAGAGGTCACCTCCAAATGCATCACACCCTCCCTTCCTTCAGGTCTGATATTTCTCTGGCAAGGACTTTGGCTCGAACTCCCTCCCATTCAAGTTGCTATCCACCTCCAGATCACAATCTCTCTAGCAAATAATACCAAGGTTTTTGCAAAAGCCTCTCGTGTGGCGCACCTCCCCTAACCTTCCTAATAGCACTTTTCTTAGAAGCCCAGCATGTGTTATCACGCCTTCACAGATGGAGAAACGAAAACACAGAAAGATTAACCAGCCTATCTAAGATGACCTAGCAAGACATCCACTAAGCCCGTGACTCCTGACAATGTGTGGCACACAAATGCTGTGACGGCTCCCCCTCACCCTTGTTTCTGTGCAGAAAAATAAAGAGAATCGTTTTCTGGCCCCAAAGACCTCTTGATGCTACGAGGATGGCACATTCAATCAGACCCTCATTATCTAGATCCAAATCAGTTCTGACAGGGTCTTCATCAGATCTACAAATCCTGCCCGTTTGAAATCTGGGTCCCCTGGCTTGCTCGTGTCACCATAAATTGGCTGTTCTAGAGTCGGGGAGGGCTCCCAACAAAGTGCTTACAGATGATGGCCATCGTGTATGAGATAAAAAAAAAAATAAAAATAAGAAAAATAAAACAGTCTTAGTAGGAAAAAAACTAATAGTGATGATGTTAAGATGTCACAGCAGCAGTAAGATCTCATCAAGGAAGCAGTCTCTATAATGGTCTAGAAATGCCATTCTCAAAAGAGAGCCCAGTTCTTTAAGCAAACAAACCAAAAAAAGGGAGGAAATTACAGAGACATTATCCCAATCCCATCATGGAAACCAATGCAAACTTCTCTTTTGGAGCCGAATTTCATGTCTGTTAAGCTGTATTTCATATTATCGAACGTTCCAGGTCAGAAAACGGCACCCTCTAGACCTGCAAGAATTCATCTAACCCCAGACAAGGCGTTTTCTTTTTTTTTTTTTTTTTTTCATAATGGAATCAAACTCGGTCGCTTTTTTCAAATGTGGAGCCAGTGAGACCAGCCCTTCAGATAAGCAGAGTCAATGGCCATTGAGTTAATGTGACTTCAGAGGAGCCAAACAGCCTGCCTGCCAAGGTGCTTAACGCTCCCACCATTAAAGTCATTCCGATGAATGGGGCATTGCATTTCCAAAATGCCCCTGTCACAGATACAAACGTAGGCCTAGCACGGTGCCCAGGCCATCATAGCCACTCAATGCTTATTGAACGAATAAAAGAATGATTGTTACCCAAGAAGGATAATAAGCTGGGATTATATTGGTTAGGGTCTATGCCAAAAATATAAAAGTATCTGGAACATATTAACTCATTTACTCCCACTGTATGTGGTTGTGAAGTCGGTCCTCGGATTGACCATCTGCTAATAACCAGCCTGAACTTGAGCTTAAAGACGTGGGACATTGGAGGGGCGCCTGGGTGGCTCAGTGGCCTGAGCGTCCGACTCTAGATTTTGGCTCAGGTCATGCCCCTTGTTGGGCTCCGTGTTGTTCATGGAGCCTATTTGAGATTTTCTCTTTCCCTCTCTCTCTGTCCTACCCTGTCGGTCTCTCTCTCTAAGAAAAAAAAGAAAGAAAGAAAGAACGAAAGAAAGAGAAAGAAAGAAAAAAGAAAGAGAAAAGAAAAGAAAAGAAAAGAAGAAAGGAAAGGAAAAGAAAAGAAAAGAAACAGGACACCAGAGAGGAAAGTGTACAGCCAAAGCAACAGGGCATGAGACTGAGGGCCTGGAAGGGTGCTGAGGTTTGCTAGAGGGAGAGGAAACCCAGAAGGTAAGTCCAGGGTCCATGCAGCCAGCACAGCACCGAGGCCCACACCATTTTCCCAGAGACTTGGCTGAGCAGTATTCCTATCAAGATGAGCTACCAATTAGTGATTTTCACATGAGTTCAGGAGTTCAAAGCCCTGCTCTCCTGCTTCCTAGAGGGAGGACTTAGGACGAAGTATGTAACTTCTGGTGCTGTGATATGAGCATAATAACCCGTTCTTTGTGCTGTTGGGAGGGTTAAATAATACCTATAAAGTCCTTAAAAGAATGGCCCACCTGGCCTAGGAAGCCCTCAATTCATGTTAGTTATTATTATCAATAATATCTCTATCCTCTACTATCTCTAGGGTAAGATATTGGGAGTGGGCAATCTGCTTCCTACCATTACCACTTCTACAAATATCAGTGATAAGGGAGCTGGCAAATGGCCTTGGCAACTGCCCCGTCCAGTGGGTATGTGTACATGTGCATGAAAGAGAGCCGTGCATTTGCACTTATATTCCTCACTAAATGGGCAGAGTCCTGGCCCTCTCCCTGCCTCAGTTGCTCAACATCAGAAATGGATAATAGCAGTATATGTCTCGTGCTGCTGAGGAAAGGAGTTAGATGAATTCATCCCCAGTCAGAGTCTGGAACAGGGTCAAGCAGAGAAAAAGTATGATTATTATTATTTCCTGTAGGTGTGTGTGTTCCTCACGTTTTTCTAGGGGTCAGCACGATATCGATAACCAATTTTCAATTAAAAACAAAATCTTCTGGGGCGCCTGGGGGGCTCAGAGGGTTAAGCATCTGACTTCGGCTCAGGTCATGATCTCGCGGTCCGTGAGTTCGAGCCCCGCGTCGGGCTCTGTGCTGACAGCTCGGAGCCTGGAGCCTGCTTCCGATTCTGTGTCTTCCTCTCTCTCTGCCCCTCCTCTGCTCATGCTCTGTCTCTCTGTCTCTCAAAATAAAATAAAAACATTAAAAAAAATTTTTTTTTATTTTTTATTTTTTTTCAACATTTATTTATTTTTGGGACAGAGAGAGACAGAGCATGAACGGGGGAGGGGCAGAGAGAGAGGGAGACACAGAATCCGAAACAGGCTCCAGGCTCTGAGCCATCAGCCCAGAGCGTGACACGGGGCTCGAACTCACGGACCGCGAGATCGTGACCTGGCTGAAGTCGGACGCTTAACCGACTGCGCCACCCAGGCGCCCCCAAAAAAATGTTTTTTAATAAAAACAAAATCTACTAACACATGGATATGGGCTGTACTTGATTCTTGCACAGTGTAGAGTACAGCCGCAGCTTGTAAGAAAGGTTACAGAGACACTGGACCCTCAGCTCTACGTTCTTTCTGAACTGGTCTGATAAATCCGTGCTGAAACCGTGGCTCTCTGGTGAAGCTTCTGTTTAATACTGCGGTGGCGATTAAGGTCACCTAAAAAGCTTTTGAGAAGCATTATGTTAGGGTCTGTAGCATAGGGCGAGACACGGACACTGAGTTAGCCGTGTTCACTTCCCAGGCCGCCCTGGGCATCAATCGAGAACCAGAACTGTGTCCAACCTCAATCCCTGCAGTGGCCCTTGGGCAAGAGATTAAAATGCCTGTGTGTTTCCAAATCAATAAAACTTAGGGGCTCTTTCCAACTCTGGGAAAATGCATAAGAGGGAAGGGGATGATAAACAAAGGAAACGAGGTTTGGGATTTTTTCGTCTGAATTATAGAGTCAGTTTCCTGTGTACCAATGCTATTATTCCCTTTGCCATTCCCATTTAAGCCTCCCTCATCTACCGCATCCAACTTTGAAAACCCAGAATGATTATTCACAGGGATAGCTTCCACAAAGGAAGAGACGTGTCTATGTCTAGAAGATATTGGGGGTGGGCGATCTGCTCTAACCCTTGCAACTAACTTCTACGAACAGGTGACAGATAAGTCGCGTAACTCTCAGCAGCTGGGGCTAGGCTTAGCACACGCGTGTCTGTGTGAGAGAGATGGCCAACCGCACTGAGCACTGCAACAGCCGAGAAACAGAGAGAGAGAGAGAGAGAGAGAGAGAGGTCTGCTCATTGATATGCAAATGACAATCGCAGGCATTCTCCTGTGTTTAAGGAATCCCGTGACTAGTGTGACCACAAGCAGGTTATTAAAATGAAACAAGACTATTTTGTCCATTACGAAAAGCCCTGCCCTGTCCAGTGTGTGGCGCGTAGAGGCCTATTTACATTTCAACGGCCAACCAACAATAAATCAATATAAATACCCCTTCAAATCCATTTTCTTTTTCGAAGAACAATAGCTGTTGGAAATCACGGGGTTAAACAGGAATCTAAATCTAGCAGAAGTGAAAAAAAGAACCAAAATCGGCATCTGGTCAATCCTCTGTCTGCTAAACCATTCATAAGTGAAGCCCCTCACAGGGCTGGGGTGGACGGAGTTCAGAGAAATCTCAATTCGCGGTCCTAGAAATTGACGTCCACCTCTAAATAATAACAGTACTAGCAAGCAGCTCCATGTATCATGTAACACGTTTATAAGTATTTACTCTGTGACAGAAAATAATGTCTGCGAGTACGTATTCTTGAAATAGTGCATTGATTGCATTTCATCATTTATCCTCGTGACACGTAGGTACTGTTATAATCCTCATGTCAAAGATAAACTGAGGCTTAACGGGGTTCGGTACCTTGTCCAAGACCAGAAACCCAGTACGTGAAAGATCTGCGTTTCTAATCTGACCTGCACTGGAATGGGACCCTTAACATCCACACATCCTCCCCAAGAGATGCAGCCACGGAGTTGGCTTACAGCTAGTAAAATAACCTGTGGTCTCAGAAGGTTTTGCTCGAGTTTAACCAGATAAAAAGCTATAGTTCAGTCTATGGGAATACCATTAACTTTGACTTAAAAATCATTGGGAAAAATAAAAATAAAAAATAAAAATCATTGGGAATGAACAACTTATCTATTATAAATTCTATCATTCATTCAGTTTTATTTCCAACAAATAATTATTGGGTAATGATTGTGAAGTACACACCAGAACCTGAGGACAGAGCGGTGAACCAGACAGATAGAGCCCTGACTTCACCGAATTTCTAGTCCTCTGAGGGAAAGAGATTTTCTAAAATCATCTTTCATTAGAATTGTGACAAATGTACCGAAGGAAAAGGCCTCCATGCAAGGAAAACAGATAAAAAGAAGATGAGGCCTCATCCGGGAAAGTCGGAAAAAGCCTCTCTGAAAGGTAACAGTTAAGAGGCTTGGACTAGTTAAGAGTAAGCCAGATATAAGAAGCTCAGCGCAGGGAAAGAAGGGTGTATCAGGACGCTTTAAGTTGTCTGCAAGTAAAACAAAACGAAACAAAACAAAATAACAAGACAAAAACAAAAAACCCCCTGCAAACGTGCTTAAAACAGTACAAGGTATTTATTATGACAGCTTCAGGCACAGTTTGATCAAGACTGTGGTTTTTGTTTCTCTCAGTGTCTAGCTGTCCTACCAAATTTTATAGGTTGGTTTCAGTCAGTTTCTATCATGACAGGGCCTACAATGACAGTTTATTTGTTCATAGTCACAGAAAGAAAGAGTTCCTTCTTTATACTGGTTAGGCAATGGCAAATCAATCCTTTTAACTAGTAGATGCCTCCTGGATGACTGAAGTCCTGATTGCCCAAACCAATCATTTTGGTAAGGAGAATGGGACTTGCGTAATCTTGGACCTTAGGGTGGGTCCATTCCCCCCAAATCATACGGCCACTAAACACAGATGGTATAAATGTTCAGGAGGTAACCACAATTTCAATTCCAGACAGAAAGCTATTCTAATTAAAGATAGAAACATGTGTAAAGAACTTTAGGGTGTTAGATTAGATGTTGGAGGATCTAAGTCCCAGGTGAAAAACAGAAAATGAGGAGGAAATTGGCATGAGACAAGGTTGTACAGTCAGAGATGGGCCAGGTCATGTGGGGCTTGAAGGCCATGTTAAAAATTTGGGACCTGTTCCAGGGGCGCCTGGGTGGCTCATCGTTTGAGCGTCTGACTTCGGCTCAGGTCATGATCTCACGGTCTGTGGGTTCGAGCCCTGCTTCGGGCTCTGTGCTGACAGCTCAGAGCCTGGAGCCTGCTTCGGATTCTGTGTCTCCTTCTATCTCTGCCTCTCCCCCACTTGTGCTCTGTCTCTCTCTCTCTGTCAGCAATAAACATGAAAAAAAAAAATTTTTTTTAATTTGGGACATATTCCAAAGATTAATGGAGAGTTTCTAGTGTATGTGATGCTCAAACCTACATATTTAAAAACATTCTTGTCCAGAAGAAAAATTTCATCAAAAAATACGTGTATATATACCTGAAACATACGTGTATATATACATGTATGCATCTGATACACACGTCTGAAAAATCTACCATGAAACGGTAAATGCAGTTGCTTATAAGACGAGATCCTTGGAAACCAGAGGGCTGACCAAATACAGAGACTTTTCATTGCATAAACTTTTGAACTTGTGTCTTCCTTTATTTAACCTATATTCTTACCTTGGTTTTAGATTTAGAAACATAGCAAATTCCTTGTTTTCAGTGGATACTCTGTCCACTGTGTGGAGAGAGACATCGGAGGTGGGGAAGACGGCAGGGAGATGTGAGACAGGAGAGATTGTTGCTTGGCTTCCAACGGTACAGAAGCAGGATTGGAGCCCAGGTCACCTAAGGCTGAGGTTCCTGCCCTTCTCCACTGCCATAGCTAAGCCTTCTGTCCCCAGAGAAGCCACACAGAGGTAGCACAGAGTGAAGCAGCTACAGAGCCAGTTACTTCTGAACACGAGTTGCAGTACAGGCAGGAGGCCTGAGAAAGAGTCAGAACCCACAGAATGGTTGTAAGAGGATGATGGGGGCCTGGGGACAGGGAGCAAGTTTTTATCTGTGCAGAGGTACAAACGTATTTGACTTACCTGAGCTACTAATGTCCCCAGCTGTATAATTATGCAGATGTAACACCTCTGAAAATGAGACTGTGCATCTGAGTTGAACTCCTGGGATTCCAGATTGTGGATCGGGAGCCTTGAAACCTCTCTGGGAGGCAGCCCACACCCCTCTAGAAACTGGGAAGCTGCTGCCTGCTCTCACCTTGCAGCCTGACCTCACATCTGTGCCGGGTCAAGTTGAACTCAATAGCATATAATGTGTCCACCTTGCTGGCACAAGTAAATACTGGAAGGATTACCAAAGGTATGAATGGATGTCAGCGGCAATTTTAGCGGTAACTACATACAATTAGCACAATATTGGCAAAATGCAAAATGGATTTGGGGCGAACTCAAACATTCAGTCCATGGCAACAGGGAACTGTTTGTCTCATGCTTCTAGCTCACTGTGTTTAATCCCTCCCATGTCACAATTCACGTCCTCCATAAAATCCCATTCTTATCCTTTACACTGGTTGTAATCACACCTTTGAATCTCTCATTATTTCGTGATACTCCGCTTGTCCCATTAAGGGGTATGCTACAGCACCGGGGTAACAAGCAAGCCACCTGGACCATTGGGTTCCAACTTTTGTTCTACCATTTACTGTCTTCACGAGCTATGTGACCTTGGACAATTTACTTAATGTTTCTGTGCATCCACTTTTTATTCTGTAAAATGGGGAGAGCTGTGCCATGTACTTCATGGTGTGGTTCTGAGGGTTAATATGTACGTACATATGTATGTAATATATATGTGTGTGTTTACATACATACATATCAGCTTGGGGCACATTATAAGCTCTATATGGGAATTGGTTTTGTTAGTATTACAACTGAGCATGATAGTTACTGGCATATTTGTCGTATCTTTTATTTAGATTATATGGATTTCAAATTATCTGATGGACTTAGATTCTTTTTGTAACATAATTGGTCACCTAATATACCATGTGGCAGACTACCGCAAAACATTAGTTTGCAACAACAAACATTTACTATCTCACAGTTTCTGAGTCACAACTTTGGGCAGGACTCAGAGTCTCTCCTAAGGCTCCAACTGAGGCGTCCCCCAGGCCAGCAGTCATCTTAATGCTTGACCAGGGGAGGAGCCACTTCCAAGCTCACTCAGATGACAATTGGCAGCCCCTGGTCTCTTGTGGATGTCGTCTGGAGACATCCATTGTCTGCTGTGTGGGCCTCTCCATAGGGAGCTCCCAACATGGCCGCTGGCTTCTTCCAGAGCAAAGGCTCTGAACAGAACAGAATCACAGATCTTAGCAACCTAATCTCAGAAGTGACAACCCATCACTTCTGCTATTCTCTGCTTGTTAGCGGCGAGTCAGTAAGCCCAGTCCATACTCAAGAGGAAGGGATTAATGAGGATGTGAGTTCCAGGAGGTGGCGGTCAGTGGAGTGCATCCGAGAGGCTGCCATCCACACATAAGAAGAAGTCACAAAACGAGCGTTTGTGAACTGTGCCAACCTTACTGGAGAACCCTTGTAATTCTGAAAGTCCATCATCTAATGGACTGAACAAGAGAGCTGCACAGGTGCATGACGTCTAAGGGAAACACTCAATGGTGTGTTTATTCATTTAATAAACACTGGTTGATCCCCAGTTTTATGTCAGATACTGTGGGGAAAATGAAGGATACTAAGAGTTTAAAGAAATAATTTTTTTTTAAGTTTATTTCTTTATGTTTGAGAGAGAGAGATTGCTCATGAGGGAGGGGCAGAGAGAGACAGAGAGAGAGAGAGAGAGAGAGAGAGAGAGAGAGAGAGAGAATCCCAAGCAGGCTCCTCCCTGTCAGTGTGCAGCCTGACATGGCCTTGATCTCACAAACCGTGAGATCGCGACCCGAGCCGAAATCAAGAGTCTGATGCTTAACCAACTGAGTCGCCCAGGCACCCCTGAAAAATAAATCTGAAAGTTGGATAGGATCTGGCTGAACTTTCTCACTTAACAAAGAAGGAATTTGAGGCCCAGAGCAGCCAAACTAGTTGTCCGGACTCACACGGTAACACCACCACGGCCGGGACGCAAATCTCCTGATTTGGTGCTTCCTCCTCTGATGGAATTATGGGGGTTCCCTGCTGCGTGGTCCTGTGCCATCCGTTTCCCCACTTCTATGTCTACGAAGAAAGACCACAAAGAAGAACTGAATCAACTGGACAGTCATTATCTTGAAATGCATGTGTTTTTTTTTTTTTTTTAATTCAGTCTCTCGTATTAGGACATTCTTTGAAGAAAGATAAACTATAATCCCTGAAGTTCTTACATGTCTAACATAGATTTTTAGAGACTCCATTCTTCCCATCTCCCCTGTTGCACCTTGTACAGATATTGCACGTAGGCCTTCTACACATCACTTGCCAGAGACAGCAAGTTAGACATTGCCTGAGCTGGACAACCTCAGAGAGAGAGGCGAGGGCCACCCTACTAGACACAGGACCCAGCTCGCCCCCAAACCATCCAAGCTACAGTTCCCTCCTTTTGCTTCCCTATTAAGGCCGATGTTTATTTGTCTCTCTTGTTTGGCTTGCCTTCAACCCGAAAGCATCGCTTACATGTGTCAGACTCAACAAGGCCACTTTCCCCTTCTGGAAAAATAAAACAACCTCTCGCCCTAGTCATGCTTGGGAATGGAATGCACTTCAAGAGGCAAATACAAGAATTTTATGTGGTATAAATAGACTCCATCAATTCCAGGAGGGGGTGTTGAAACTGAAACATTGACAGGTAATTATCAAAAGTACCTTAGAAAAGCAAGTTTCTGTGGACAATAGCTGCAATTTATTATTATTATTGTTGCTAGCCTCCCTGATGTTCTCCATTTATGATTCGAGTAATCTTGTCTCTTTTGATGAATGTACCTTTTGTTTTTCATTAAGGTGTCAATGCATTAGACAAAAGGCCTGCTGAGTACGACAAAACTCATGGTCACCTGACAGAAGAAAACAGGACTTTATACCTGTGAGCCAAAACACACTTGTCCCCGCAGGATGAGGGTGCCTATCCACAAAAACACGTGTACACGCACACACACACACACACACACACACTCACGCACATTGTTCTTGACAGTCCCAGAGACGATGCGAGGAATCTTTTAGCCAGGTTGAAGCGCTACATGTCAGCTTTGACAGCTCCGGACCCCACGTCACCGAAACCAGCCACCCCCACGCCTATTGACATCTTTATGTCTATTTCGTTGTGATCCTGCTGAAAGCCTGGACGAATCAGAAAGGAGGAGAAATCTCTCAAAGCTCCTCAGGCCTCTTTCCTTAACTGGAGATCCTGAGCTGTACGCGGTGGGCCTTGAAGCATTACTTACTCCTAGACAGTCTGCTCTACTGCTCGAGCGGCTACTTTTCAAACCCTTCCCAGCCCCTGCAGGGCGCGGAGGAGTGGGAGAAGGCGTTCACCCGTCAGTCGGAAGGGCTCTGAGATACGATCAGACCAGACCCAGCGCTGGGCGTTTAGGGAAGCATTTCAACAGTTTCTTAACTAGTCAGTCCACGGGGATATGTGGATTTTTTTTTATTGGTCTAGTATCTGGGGCCAGTGACACAATCTTGGAGAGTTGTCAAGACCTAATAACCTTTCCACAACAATATCCTCGACGGGAAAGGGGAAATGGGATTTTCCAGGGCCCAGGGCTGAATGATTATTAAAAAAAAAAAAAAAAAAAAAAAAAAAAAAATTTAAAACAGCAATTCAAAAAACACTTAAAATCAGAAGAAAAAAGAAAGTAAATCAAACTCCCTCCACTCCCAACACAGAAAAAATGTTAAGTCTGTGTGTGCCACATGGGAGAGAAACTTTCCAAAGAAAAGCTCAGAATTTTAAGTATCTGCAGAACATTAATTGTGAGGTCATTAGGAAATGCTATTTTTCATTTGTCAAAAATCAAAGGTATGGGTGCCCGGGTGGCTGTAAGTGTCTTACTCTTCATTTAGGCTCAGGTCACGATCTCATGGTTCCTGGGTCCGAGCCCTGCCTTGGGATCTGCACTGATAGCACAAAGCCTGCTTGGGATTCTCTCTCTCCCTCTCTCTTTGCTCCTCCCCACTCTCTCTCTTTCAAAGTAAATTTTAAAAAAATTTATAAAAATCAAAGGTATGTACATTCTGGATAAAATTTTGCTACCAATTCATAAATTCATAAATAACCACGGAGTCCGAAACACATCATCCATATTACATTGCACTTTACAATCTAGTTAGTCCCAAGAGAAAATGTGAAAGTGGAAAATAGATTTGTAAAAGAAGCTTCCTCCAATCAATCTCCACTCCCATCCCTAAGTACTCACTCAAGAAAATATTTTAAAACAGGTGCCTGGCTGGCTCAGTTGGTTAAGTGTCCGACTTCGACTCAGGTCATGATCTCACGATTGGGTCTGTGAGCCCGAGCCCCGTGTCGGGCTCTGTGTTGACAGCTCAGAGCCTGGAGCCTGCTTCAGGCTGTGTCTCCCTCTCTCTCTGCTTTTCCCCCACTCATGCTCTGTCTCTCAAAAATAAATAAATGTTAAAAAAAATCTTTTAAAAAAGAAAATATTTCAAAACGAAGAGTGAAACTAGAAACTGCGTCCATGACGATATTTCCAGCTTTGGTTTTGTTCATTCATTCATTCGTTCGTTCACTCAATACGCATTCATAGGGCATCCCCTCTGGAGAGGTGCTATCATGGCAAATACAAAAGGAGTGGGGGACACAGAGCCCCTACTCAGAGGAGCTCCCCTCTTAGTGAGAGCGACCCACACGGAAAGAAACCATTATTGTTTAAATGTCACATAAAGACACAGCATTGTTGAAGTCCAAAGTGCTGAGTGTCTGAGACTAGGGGATTTAAAACTGTCTTTACAGAGGAGGAGACATTTAAGCGGAGTCTTAAAATACAAGAGTTGACTAGGTGGCAAGGGGGGAGCTTCACATGCAGTTCAGAAAGGATGAGGCATTTGCTTTGACCGAAGCTGAGTGTGCATGGGGACGGATGCAGGAGGTGGTGGGAGACGAGGAAAAGTAGGGGCCAGCCTTTAATTGACTCATCTACCATGCGGAGGTATTTGAACCTTATCCCCCATGCATTAGAAGGGTACCAGGGATTCCTACCGAGGAAAGATTTCCTTTTTACTCAAATAATTCAGGTGATATCACAGAGGCCAGATGAGAAGTTTCAGTTAGAATCAGTAGTTCACAGGGCTACTTAGGACGTCCCCTGGGTCCAAAGCCTGTTTTGGCACAAGCCGAATCCCGTGTGTTACAACATCTCTTTCTCTCTCTCTCCTTTTTTTTTTTTTTTTTTTTTTTGTTGTTGTTGTCTCCATCTCCTTCACCTTTATTTATCTCCTGCTAATAATTCTTTCAATCAATCATTCCATCATTCCACATCTATTTCCTGAGCCCTTACAAAATGCCAGACGCTGTGTAGGGGCCAGCGAAGACAAAGTTTATAGTCTGGTGGTGCTGGCAGGTTTGTTTGAATACAAGTAATTGAGATGACGTGTAATGACCAAGAAGAAGGGAAGTGATGGGGGCTTCCCTGAGGAAGTGGCAGTTGGCTAGTGTCCTGAAGGATGAGTAAGATTTAACCAAAGTTTACGCGTTGGGAGAAGGAAGAGGAAGAGGCAGACATTACCCGGCCAGTGGGAAGTAACCAAAGGCAGGAGGAAGCATGGTGCCGTGGAGGAAGCGAAAAGGTGTCCTGCCTGCCCGGTGAGTAGAGCAGGGTGGAGAGACGGGCCAGTGTTAGAGCCTGCGTGGGCACCAAGCCGCTGGGCTAGGCTGTGCAGATACAGAACCCTCCAGCTCGGTGGCTTAGCCAACAAAGATTTATCTCCTTGTCCAGTAATTTCCAGTGCGGTTCAGATGACACTCCAGGGCAGTTCTCCATGGAGTGATTCGGACACCCTGGATCCCACCATCTCTTGATGTTGCTGCTTCAACATGTGGTTTTTGGGGGCCCTATGAGAGGTGATGAGCCAAATACTTTGGCCCGAAAGAGACACAGTCATCCACTGCTGTCCAGAACTAGTCACAAAGATCCAACGAACTGCAAGAGATGCTGACAAATGTGGGACACGCGTGGGCCATTGGGCGATCCCTAATATCTCTGTCGAGGATTGGCAGGGCTTCATCCTATTGAGAATGGAGAGCCACTAAAACCTTGCAAGCAGGGGACTGCTAGGATCAAGTTTATGTTCTAGAAATTACCCTAGCAGTAAGGTGGACAATGAGTTGGGTGGGCAAAGAAACACCAGTTCGGAGATTTTTTAGCAGTTCAAATAACAGAAAACGGTGGCTTAGAATACAGTGGTGTCAGCCTACCAGTTTAATTTAACACCTGAGTCCAGACAGTTTTGTAAGAATCCCAACAAGAATTGGTTTAAACTGGTACTTGTCACGAAGGAAAATGTCCTTAAGAGTCATGATAATGGAGGGGTGCCTGAGGGGGCGCAGTCGGTTACGTGTCCGGCTCCTGATTTCAACTCAGGTCATGATCTCACTGATCACAGGTTCAAGCCCAAGTCGGCTCTGTGCTGACAGTGTGGAGCCTGCTTGGGATTCTCTCTCTTCTCTCCCTCTCTCTCTCTGCCACTTCCCTGCTCTCGATTTCTCTCTTTCTCAACCAGAAATAAATAAACAAAAATTTCTTTAAAGAATAACAATAATGGGAATGTACAAACTATTGGCCGAATTTACCTAGTTTAACAGATTATAAAAGCCAAATTCTCTTCCCACAGGTTTGGGGACAGGAGATGCCGGATGGCAAAGGTCCGTCTGGTCCAGTTCTGTGGAATGGTAAACAAGGTGAAGAAATCACGGTAACGTCTGATGGAGTATCTTGAAGATGAGGTTAATGCTGAGATCAAGGAAGTATACAGAGCAGAAATGCAGATGGGGAGCTTACTAATAAATCAGAAAAAGGATATATGACTTTCCAGAACCAGGCAGGTGGGTCCGAAGCCAGAGTATGGAATCAGGGAGCAGGAGGATGGACACATGAGCAAAGAGAACAGTGAGTGCAGCCAAAAAGTGGATACTGCAGGTTGTTTTGACCTGCTTTCCGTAACCTGGAGCGTTGGAGGTACGACCGCAACCACAGAGCTCCAAGTAAGACGGGCACACATGCTCCTCCAAGTCATTTCCCTAGCAATCATCGTCTTATCACGTCCAGAACCCTTTTATTTTTCATTTCAGCTCTATGGAAGTATAACTGACTTGATCTGCACACAGCCCCCCGTCTTCTCCATCTCAAGAAAACCATCCACCATGCAGTCAAGTTCTCCAGCGATGATCCCTTTTTCATTCCCCTTTTCCTCATACACCACTGCTCCACATCCAATTCATCAGCACGTCCTTTGGCTCTACTCTGAGACATGGCCTCATTCCATCCATTTCTTGTCATCGCCACCATCGTCCAAGCCACACCACCTCTTATTTTGACTACGGCAATAACTTCTCTTTTTTTAATATTTATTTATTTTTAAGACAAAGCGAGAGCACAGGTGAGGTGCAGACAGAGAGAGGGAGGCAGAGGATCCAAAGTGGGCTCTGTGCTGACAGCAGAGAGCCCAATGTGGGGCTCAAACCCATGAACCATGCTGTCCTGACCTAAGCTGAAGTCAGAAGCTTAACCGACTGAGCTATCCAGATGCCCCTATAGCAATAACTTCTTAACTGGCCTCCATCCTCTGTTCCTCCCCCTTAATTATATTCCCACCACATCCAGAATGATCCTTTTGAGACATGAATATAATCGTATTACTCCCCTCTAGTGGCTTTTAATCCCACTTAGAATAAAACCGTGGACTTCAAAATCTGGGCTGTGCCTTCCTTTCTGATCACATTTCCATCTCTGACCCTTATTCCCCCTTCTCATTCCCTGGACATGCAAAGCTCTTCTGGGAGCCACCGGATTATCCCTTCCAGCTGCTTGGAATCCCTTCCTGCTGATCTCTGTGTACTGGTCTCCTTCTTGTCACATGGACTTCAGATTAAATATCACCCATTTAGCCCACCTCTGAACAACTGATCTAAAGCAGCCATTCATTACAAAACACCACATCTATTTTGATGCCCTGCATACATTTTTTTTTACTCTCCACTATTTTCTCTCTGAGTCACTTCCATGGTGTTGCTATTGTGTTGTCATCACGATTACCTGTCTGTTTTCTCCTAGAAGAATACACCCCCAGTGAAAGCAGCAGCCTACACTGCCTTGATCATTGCTGTACCCACAGGGCGTAGAACAGATCTCAGTGCAGAACAGACTCTCTATTCTAATTTGGTGACTAAATAAATGAATGAAGGGAATACATAAACGAGCCATTTCCCCTTCTTTCCTGTGCCTGACACCTCTCCCTCTTGTCTTCTTCCCATCGGCATCGAACCTTGAAGTCTCTTATATCATTTAAAAAGAGGGGCACCTGGGTGGTTCAGTCAGTCTCAGGTCCGACTTGGGCTCTGACTTCAGCTCAGGTCACGAGCTCACCGTTCGTGGGTTTGAGCCCTGCATCGGGCTCTGTGCCTGCAATGTGGAGCCTGCTTGGGATTCTCTCTCTGTCTCTCTGCCCCTCCCCAACCTGTGCATGCTCTCTTTCTCTCTCTCTCTCTCGAAACAAATAAACTTTAAAAGAAAAGTCCTCCCTTGATCTCCTGTAGTTTTTCTCCATCTTTCCTCTTTCTTGTTGACACAAACTTTTGTTATATGCTACAATTATTGCATATCCCTCTCTAGCTTCTGACCCTACACTCCATGCAGAGTGGGCCAGCTCCTTCTTGCCAAACCAGGCCTTGCCTTAGTGCACCTCACATTCACATCTGACGGTGTCTCCTCTTCTTCCACTCTTGACCCCCCAACCGTCTCTCCTTTCTGCTGGAACTCTCTGACCGTTGCCTCTCTGTTCTCTTCTTGAAACAATTCCCTTGGCTCCTGCACACTATTTTCATGCCTCCTATTTCATCATTCCACCATCTGTTCTCCATCATGTGGCTTTTGCACTTTCCCACCCCCTCCCCCTAAATACAAGTGTGCCTCAGTCACTTTGAATCCGTGGCTCCCTGCCTTCCTCATTCTTTACCCCCTCCTCCTGGCTGATTTCATCTCCTCCTAAGACTTCAAATACCTCCCCCAAGAACAGATTTTTTAAAAATCTACACCTCCAGTCTGTAGCTCTCCTCCCCCCACCCCATATATAGTTGTGTAGCCCACAATCCCTTCAAACTCGGCGTGTTTGAATTTGCAAGGTACTTCTCAGTTCCCCGACTTTATTTTTTTATTTAAAAAAAATTTTTTTTAATGTTTATTTATTTTTGAGACAGAGAGAGACAGAGCATGAACAGGGGAGGGCCAGAGAGAGAGGGAGACACAGAATCTGAAACAGGCTCCGGGCTCCGAGCTTTCAGCACAGAGCCCGACGCGGGGCTCGAACTCACGGAACGCGAGATCGTGACCTGAGCTGAAGTCGGACGCTCAACCGACTGAGCCACCCAGGCGCCCCTCAGTTCCCCGACTTTATAATAAGGAAATGGAGACTCGGAGGTTAGACAGTTTACCTAAAAGTACCTGACTAGGAGATGGCAAAGCTGGAATTTAAATACAATTCTCCTGGACGTCAAAGCCCACATCGTTCCACGATGTCACTCTATCATTGTGTTGTAACAGTAGAAGGCTGAAAACAGCCAAAATGTCTTTCTAGAGGGTAGTTCAATATATTATGGGATAGCCAAAAGATGAAATTTGATGCCAGTATTAGAAAAGCTGCTTTGGAAATACGGTTAATGGCGGGAAAAAGTGAAACATAAAACTATATATAATAAGATCCTAATCTTACCATTATGATTAAAGTCTAAAAAGGAAACATAAAACACCAACAGCTACTTTCATGTGGTGGTATGATTGTGGTTTAACTAATTGTTTTGTTTTGTTTTTCCTCTACCAGCATTTATTCCCACCCTCCACCAGTGCCCCCAATTCCCTTTTGGAAAATCACTTCTTCTTCATGTGTGTATCTTGATGGGAAATTAATGGAGGTTCCTTGGTCAAATCCTTTTGTTCGCCAGACAATATAAGCCAAGAACTTTGCATGCATCCCAAGATGAGCCAATAAGACATTTCAGCTGAGTTACGCAGGGACAGAAAACTGTCAGATTTCATTCAATCCTGTAGTGGCACCGGAAGTAAGCAATCAATTTCCACCTGCATTAATGCCTACAGTTGCCCTTCTTCTCGTTCTGTTTCTAAACTGATTCTAGGGGCGCCTGGGTGGCACAGTCGGTTAAGCGTCCGACTTCAGCCAGGTCACGATCTCGCGCTCCGTGAGTTCGAGCCCCGCGTCGGGCTCTGGGCTGATGGCTCGGAGCCTGGAGCCTGTTTCCGATTCTGTGTCTCCCTCTCTCTCTGCCCCTCGCCCGTTCATGCTCTGTCTCTCTCTGTCCCAAAAATAAATAAACGTTGAAAAAAAAAATTTTTTTTTAAATAAAAAAATAAAAAAATAAAAAATAAACTGATTCTATGGCCTCTTGTCCATTCAGGAAACTTCCTCATATCCTTTCAATAAATTTTCTTTTCTTGGTTAAATTAGCTCTTGGTGGTTTCTGATACTTATAACCAAAGAACCCTAACTTACAAATGTCTGTAAGTGTTTTTTCAAAACACATTTGGTCTTTGTATTCAAAAATAAAGTGATGAATGAAAATTAAAGATCTAGTACCAGTAAAAATAGTGCAAGGTACTGGCCTGAAATATGTTTGACCGCAGTAAACCTGGGTGAGATGTGGGGTTTGACTTCTCCTGCTCCATCACTGCTCCTGGTGAGCCACCCACCCCATGTTGTTATTTCATAGCAACAGCAGATCAATAGTATTACCTTCCTATACGAGCAGAAAATATTTTTAGCTATATTTCTAATAAGTTTACTGTCAATGAGAGCCTCCAAAAGCAAGATTTGGATTATGATGGAAAGAAAATATGTTCATCTTTTTTCATCTGATACATTTACTGAGTGCTTCTTCCATGCCCGCCAGTGGGTATACAAAAGTGAATGGGACCCATCGTGCTTCTCATTGCACAATGAGCCAAATGCACAGCAGATAAATTACAATAAAACATGGTAAATGCTACTATAGAGATATAAGCAAAGTGCCAAGGAACCTAGAAAAGGAAAGAGATGAACTGTCTATTAAAAGATTCTAGGGTGCCTGGGTAGCATAGTCGGTTAATCGTCCAATTCTTGATTCGGGCCTGGGTCACAATCTTACAGTTCGTGAGTTCGAGCCCCACGTCTGGCCCTGTGCTGACAGTGCGGAGCATGCTTGGGATTCTCTCTCCCTCTCTCTGCCCCTCCCCACTCGTACTGTCTCTGTCTCTAAATAAATAAATAAATAAATAAATAAATAAATAAATAAAATTTTGGGGCACCTGTGTGGCTCAGTCGCTTAAGCGTCCGACTTCAGCTGAGGTCATGATCTCACAGTTTGTGGGTTTGAGACCCATCTTGGGCTCTGTGCTGACAGCTCAGAGCCTGAAGCCTGCTTTGGGTTCTGTGTCTCCCTTTCTCTCTGCTCCTTCTCTACTGATGCTGTCTTTCTCTCTCAAAAACAAATAAACATTTTTAAAAATGTTTTTTAAGATTCTAAATGATTAGAAAGAAAATAACAAAGACCCAGCAGGTACTGTTTTAGCTAAAAAGTGTACCACAGCTATTGTGAACACACGCTTATTTGCAAAGAGGATGATCACTCCAGTGAAAAACATGTAAAGCACGCTATTATCCTTTTAAGGGCAAAACCATATTAAAGGCTATAATTTCCATTTCTTTTTCTAATGCATCGAATAAACTGTCAATATAATTATAATTTTTGTGTTAAATCCCTTTAAGACACATAGTAATGTCTTTACCATCAATTTACTTCAGTGAAATAAAAGAAATTCACCTTTGGTCCCTCCCTCTACTCAACCCCTTCAGTATTTACCTTAGCTTTTCCAAAATCCATTTCCTGTGTTCTCAGTACCAAGGGTGCTAAAGGAATGACCTTGAACCTCCCATTGAAGAACCTACCCAGACTCTGTCTCAATACCATGCTTTGGGTAGGGTGGATAGATTCCTCCCAAATGCATCTTCCCAACCGTTCTTAGCTATTTTCGGGTTTCTTTCTCCCAAGACATAATCTGATACCTACCAACGCCCACACATTGGCAGATGTAAGACTCACTGTGTCACTGTTCCAGGTAACTGGTTTGCATTTGAACTGAAGCCTTCTGGAGAAAAGATCTTAACCGAAACAAAGAATAGTGATCCCACCAGTGAAATTGTTGGCCAACCAAGCCAAACCACCCTAGACCTTAACTCCCAGAAATTCTAAATCCGTAGTTCTGATGTGAGGCCCTAGAAAGAGACGTGCACGTATATTTGAAAACCTCTGGGAAAAAACAACAAAAACAAAACTTCCTATCTTAGAAGATACTCACGTCAGGGGAGAAGTTTGGATTCTCAAGGAAGGATGAAATCAATAAGCATGGCGTCCCACTCCCGTGGAAGTACAAAAATTCCGAGCTTGTTACAACAAGCCCAAGAACGTGCAGACGGAGGTGTTTGGGGACAGGCCACGTGCAGAAGTGTTGGCATCTGGTGGTCTCTTACTTCCCCTGTCTCTGCCCTTCTGGGGTCACTCCTAGTCCTCACAGGAGGGGGTAAGCAATAATGACGGTGGATGAGCGTTTCCACCTTCCCTGGCGGCACTCTACGCGAGTTCGTGCAAACGTGAAAATGCCAGCTGGTGCTACAAAGAGCCTCTAAAAACAAGATGGTGGGAGAGTCAACGACTGACTGTAAAGTGTGTGTGTGTGTGTGTGTGTGTGTGTGTGTGTGTGTGTGTTGCCTCCTGCTGTTCTGTCACTTCAGCTGTTCCAGAACAACCGGCCTCGCCACATGTCGACAGAACTACCCACCCCCGGTATTGGGAGGCTCACAGGCTTCCGGGGAAGACGAAAAGGAGCAGGCCTCCGGTCTCACCACAGGCACGTGATCCCGCTCTGTACGGCCTGTGGGCGTGGGGGGGTATGCACGGGTGAGGAGATTTTCAGGAAGATCAACATTTCCCATTTCCCTGTTTCTCCTGTGCTCTGGCAGGCATGCTGAGGACATCTGTCGGTCCTCCATATTTTCAGAGTTGGAAAATGGAGAAAACATCTTAGAAACTAGCCGGCACAGCATTTCTCAAGTTGTGCTCTAGGGACCAACGATGGAATCCCTAAAGATGGGGGCCAGAAAACTGCCTTATTTTACGAGCATTTCGGGGAATTCTTAAACACTTTCAAGATCAAGAGCCACAGAGCTAGCCCAAATGTCCCTGTTCCCAAGCGAAGGTATTAAGGCCTGAAGAAAACGAGCGATTTGTCAACAACAGAGGGCCTTAACCTCAGCGCTACTGACGGTTGGGCCTGTTGCTGGGGGCTGTCCTGCACTTCGCAAGATGTTCAAGGGCATCCCTGGGCTCTTCCTACTGTATACCACGAGCACCCCCGTGGTCGTGAAGATCAGAAAGGTCTCCAGACATAGGCAAGCCTTCCCTGGGGGGGCAAACCACTGGCTGAGGTTACACTGATCATCAGAAGGGGAAGCAAGACAGCGCTCAAGTGTCCTGATTCACAGCCCAGCAATCTCCCGGCGTCTGCTGTGAGAAGCAAAAGAAGCAGAAGGGGCCCTCAGGCCGTCAAGGTGGTGGGGCAAACATAAGCCACAGCATTGCTTTTCCCCTGGGAATCCAGGACCTTAGCCCTGGCTCCTTCCAGGACTTCGTGTGCAGCTAGCTCCCCATCCTCGTTTCTGTCTCCACCTGTTTAAACCTTGATCTTCCAGAGAGCTGGCAGGATTCAGATTTTGGCAACGCCTCGGAAACCCACGCAGAAAGGTGCCATCCAAAAAGCTTTTTTAACGGAGGCTGATTTAAAGGTACCCCTATGTAGAAACCGAGAGTGCTGTCCTCTATATTCAGCGCCCTGCCAGGAAGAGGAGTGTGGCCAATGCAAGAGGGATCAGGAAATGCGGCTTCTGGTCCCAGCTCTTTCCAATCTGACTTTGTGGTGGCTCTCTGGCCTGGGGGCAGTTTCCCAGTCAAACAAAAGGGTTAAAATAAGTCACTACATCTGGGTTTGGACTGACTCTGTGACTTCTGTCTGAGGAGCCCTGTCACCGGTTGTCAAAAACCCCAACCCTGGCATGGCTGGGTGGCTCAGTTAGTTAAGCTCATTCGACTTTGGCTCAGGTCATGATCCCATGGCTCATGACATCAAGCCCCGCATCGGGCTCTCTGCTGTCGGCGCACAGCCTGCTTCTGCTCCCCTCCCTCTCTCAAAAATAAATAAACCTTAAAAAGCAAAAACCCAAACCCCACCTTTCCTCCAATCCCCAGCTCAGCCACAATTCCTTATTTTCTGCCATGATAGAATGTTGTGGTTATGTTGGCCTTTATTCTTAAAGAGATGCACCCTGAAATCCTTAGGAATGAAGTGTCATGATATCTGTAACTTACTCTCAGATGGTTCTCAAAAATATAATAGATATATTATATATACATGTATACATATGCATGTAGTTTTTAAAATTTTTTTAATGTTTATTTTTTGAGAGAGAGAGTGGGGGAGGGGCAGAGAGAGAGGGAGCCACAGAATCCGAAGCAGGCTCCAGGCTCTGAACTGCCAGCACAGAGCCCAACAGGGGGCTCGAACTCACAAACCGTGAGCTCATGATCTGAGCTGAAGTCGGATGCTTAACCAGCTGAGCCACCCAGCTGCCCCTGCATATGCATGTATTTTTATACAGAGAGGGAAAATAAATATACCAAAATATTGTTAAAGGTTGACTCTCATTGAAGGCTATATGGGTGTTCATTTTATGGTTCTTTCTACCTTTCTGTATGCTTGAAATTTTTTCAAAATCAGGTGTTGGAGAGACAAACAGCTCCAGCTCAAACTTCTCCACAAAGCCTTTCCTGTATTAGCTGAAATAATTCCTCCAAATTCCCACAGCACTTATGTACTCTATGTTTATCATTTTCTACCTTGTGTGATAGTTAGTTATTTAAGTGCTCGCATCGTGGGTCATAAAATTGCTAACACAATCCTCGGCTATGTGGAGAACGTTTGTTCTAAAACTGCTCTTTATGAGGTCTCCGACGTCTCTGTTCCTCTCAAGACTCCACACTGCTGGAAGCAGGGAAAAAAAAACAGTAAATTCTAGTCCCATCTCGTAATCTCAGATTGATCATAGCCTTTAAATGGTCGCTTTAGGTAACCCAGCCATGTTTGGACAAGGCTTGGCCCTGATCTCTGTTGCCCCCAGGATGGCATTTGGGAATTGACTGACTTCGGGAGATGTCCCAGGGAAGGGGTCCTCAAGATCAGCCTACAAAACTGGCCAGTGATACTATACCCACTCTGCAGACGTTAACTCTGTACCTGGTAATAAGGTCCTAAAGGAGGGGCTCCTGGGTGGCTCAGTCAGTTAAGCCACTGACTCTTGGTTTCAGCTCAGGTCATGATCTCACAGTTCATGGGTTTGAGCCCCGCATCGAGCCCTAGTGCTGACGGTGTGGAGCCTGCTTGGGATTCTCTCTCTCCCTTTCTCTCTGCCCCTCCCCCGCTCATGTTCTCTCTCTCAAAATAAATACACTTGAAAAAAATAAAATAAAATAAAGGTCCTTGAGGAACATTTCAATGTCACAAGCAGCCCTAGAAGGCAGTTTCATCCATGTGTCTCTGGAGGGGCTGACCAGTGCTCCGTACTTACAGTTTCTCCCTAAATATCAACCTCCGCGGTCTCTCTGGTCTGTGGCTCCCACCTCTACGACGTGACTGCGGCTATCATCACTCACCAAAGTGCCACAAAGTGATAAATAATAATTTGATACTAATCGTGACTAATGTACTAAGTGCCCAGCGTGTGCCCGGTACTGGGCCAAGCTCTCTGCCTCTATTTCATTGAATTCTCACAACAACCGGACGGGTCGGTACATAACTAATTATAACAAGGACAACCATTGGTCTCTTCATTGCTGTTGAATTAGCCCTTTCTCCAAACTCCGCAGCAGCAGAAACCGATTGCCACGCTGCGTTTGCAACTCCTGTTTTCTGTGACCTCCCAAGTTACTTAGCCAGCCGCTTCTGCAGCCCTACCATTTGACTTCCTTTCTCCAGCAAATGCCATAAGCTTCCTGGCCCTCCCACCCTTTTTACTCACCTTTTACATCCCATCCAGTCTCCACTATGCCCCTTCAAAATCCACCCCTGAAGGACCAACTTGCATTCATTGGACACACTCTATCGAGCCCCGCTTTGTGCTGAAGCCCACCGTCCTCAGTCCTAGAAAGACAATGCCGAGAGAAAGACAAGTGGGCCCCATCCCCACCATTGTGGCATCAGCTTGCAGTGGCTGTTTGTCCGTGCTCCAATCTTGTCCCAGTTATTCAAGCTGGAGACCTTCCCCCTCGATACAGATACACATGGTATCTCTATCACCCGTTTGACACCTACCGAGGATAGCTCTGGAGAGTTAATCATCTTATTCAGGGACCCTTGTTGAGGGTAATAATAATAACACGAAGGTCTCCTCTATGCCAGCCACTCATTCTATTTACACGGTCTCTAGCTCTCTCGCCGACCGACAGTGCCCGAAAGGGGCGATTCGTCTCCTTTCACTAATGAACCACTCGAGGTTCCGAGATGATAAGTAACCTGCCCAAGGCCACAGAATTAGTAAATGACATGATCGGTGTGAGAATCGAGACCCGTGGCTCCAAAGGCTCGCTCCAGACATGCCAAGCTGTTGACTCCTCTGTTGTGTCGTGCACTGAGGTAGTGACCAGCCAAGGACCTGTGAGGCAGGGGAGTGTGGTGAAGCGGACAGGGTGCTGGGATTAGACTTGCGTTCAAGTCCCAGCTATACCACTTACTGCTGACATCACTGGGGGCAAAGCCCTGAACCTCTTTGTATCTTAAAATCCCTGATTTAAAATTACCGTTTCAAAAAATAAGCGACTAAAACTGCTTACCTCACTTAAATGAAGGAGAAACACCTAGGAAAGCACCAGCGTTTATCACAGCCTCCTTCCCTTCTTTCTTTGTTGATGCAGATCATTCAAAGCTTTGTCATCTTGGGGCGCCTTGGGTGCCTCAGTCGGTTAAGTGTCTGACTTGGGCTCAGGTCATGGCCTCCTGGTCTGTGAGTTCGAGCCCCGCATCAAGCTCTGTGCTGACAGCTAGAAGCCCGGAGCCTGCTTCAGATTCTGTGTCTCCCTCTCTCTCCGCCCCTCCCCGACTCATACTCTGTCTCTGTCTCTCTCTCAGAAATAAATAAACATTAAAAAAATTAAAAACATAAATTACATTCAGTTCTGTCATCTCCCATATTGTTGCTGGTATAAATGCCTAAGTTTGAGAGTAAGGAAACCTGCGAGGGGGCCCTTCGAGGACCTGCAAGAGGGATTGGCCCAGAGAGATAGAGACAGGACAGTTGAGAGGAGATGGCAAAGCCATCCAGAAACCAGGCAGCGGGAGGTGGTGCAATTCCTTTTGTTAGCGAAGCTTTTCCAAGGCAGAGCTCTTGAAGCTTTTGTGCCTTAAAAGCATTCTGAAAGCTTTCTACAGGTGCACTCAGGTGGGATTCCTTCTGTGGCAAAGAAGGTGTTGGCTTATCAAAATGCGAATGAAGAGTGTTCAGAAGAATCTGGAGACATCCGAAATAGAACCTTGCAAACAAGCTCAAAAGCCCACTCTTTTTTCTCTAAGCTGGCCACCCACTCCAGAATGTAACACAGTTAATAAGCTACACTTCCACTCTTAGGAAATCTTTACCAAGCACGCTGAGAGACCTTCTACATCTACCACTCCCTTAATCCTTTTTTTTTAAAGCCCTATGAACTAGAGATTATTATTTTGTGTGTTGCAAGTGAGCAACTGAAGCCCAGAGAGGTTGCTTCTCTTGCACAAGGTCACACAGCTAGAGTTACTGATGAGACTTGAGCCAATCCATCTATTGATTCAGTAAATATTTGTTGAGTGGCTACTAGGTGCCAGGTCGCTATGATTCGAAAGCTAATGTTCTTCCTACGATCTAAGTCTTCCCGGTAAAAATAAATGATGTAAGAGGGAGCCATAAAATGTATAATGTTCTTCAGAAAGTGAAAGCAGTTTGGCCAGAACATGATACGCTCATGGCTCAGCAAAAGATAATCCGGCTAATTCCCCCGGCCCGACAAGTGTTCACTTGCCTCAGAGTTATTCCTCGTGGGTCCTTCTCAAGGCAAGATGCTTAAAGAGACTGGTCCTCTACGGTCATCAGTGCCATTCTCAGACAAGTGTATGTATCTGTGCACAACCGCTGATAAAACTTTATGAGGACTGTATACTTCAAGACATTCATTTATTAGAAATTTGAAAAGAGGCCAAGGTCAGTGCATACAGCTCACTAAAAGAGGGAAAATCCAATTGTAACAATGTCTTACCTTTGGATAGGGCGGGATCCTTTTCAGGGTACTGTAACATAAATCCTGCCGTGTTAGCCTCAAACAAGCCTGCGAGATCTAGAAGGTGATGGCTATTGTACCCATTCCCGAGGAAACCGAGGTTCCATTTGTAAAGCTCACCGGCACTTTAGAAATGTCCAAGTTTCCATTTCTATTTAATGGTAGAACCAGGGTTTGAACTTGGGTTCTTTCTGCTCTTTCCAGTATGCCACCGGCATTGGTCAGGATGAGTTAGGTTATGTTGCAGTAACAAATGGCCTTCAGACCTCAGGGGCGCACAGTAGGAAAGCTTGATTTCTTACTCATATTCCGTGGCAGCTGTGGCTTTGACCTACTTTGTATTTGCAGCTGACAGAGTGGTCTTTACCTGGAACTTAGCCACTCACACAGCAGACTGCCAAGCAAGAGCGGTGGACCCCTCACTGGCTCTTAAAGCCTCTGCTAGAAACCATCATTCTCAGTTCATTGGCCAAAGCAAGTCATGTGGCCTGATCCACATACAAGATAGCGGAGATGTATTACCTTCCATAGGAAGGGGCCCCAAACAAGAAAAAAAACGTTTCAATTTATATTAGGAAAGTAATGGGTGGAGTAGTCGTAAGCCTCCCTGCCTTGTTCCATGAAGCTATTCTTCAGCCAAAGTGCGTCTGATTAAGAAATTGCTCCGATACAATCAGCCAAGCAGTCATCTTAAAAAATGTAAAATTAATTTTTACATTTTATAAATGAATTTAATATTTAAAAAGCAATATTTCTAGAATCTGCCTGTTGAGCCTGAAATCTCCTACATTAGCGAAAAAGCAACTTTCACTCTGGGAATAAACTTTCCATTTCTGGCAGGAGACTCGAATAACAACACTGAAGCTATCCTGTGAATGGGCGTCAGGGCGTCATATTTGAATATGTAATGAGTACACACACATTGGCAGAAACCCCCTTTGCCTCATGACTTCAAAACAAACAGCAGTCCGTAGGGAACTACCAGCTGTGCTGAGTAGAAACAACAAAACAGAAAAAAGCACTCACACTCCCTTCCCCCCGTGAAGCAAAAATCCCCTGCCGAAATCACCTCCCCCAGGAATGTGGAGCATGAGTGGATTCTCACAAGTGTTCAAGCACAAAACCCCACCCCTGGAAAGTCCTCCAGGCAAAGCCATTTAAATAAAGTTCAGAGAAAGACAGAAGTAGGACCTGAAACACAGTTCGGGCATTCACAGAATCTTGCCTTCCCTTAAAATCAACTGGCAGCTTTTAAAAAAAAAAAAAAAAAAAAAAAGAGGATTTCGCAAGAGTTTAAAGAAGCTGATTTCTAATGTTGGCTGACTTATAATGTCCCTTACAATTCTAAGATCCTATGATTCTGTAAGTTTCTGTGATGTTGAGAAGCAAATCCAGTTTCTTATTTAAATACAGAAAAGAAAGGGAGGAATCCACGCTTTATATAATAAAAATTCACAGAGGAAAACACTAAAAGGAAAGGAAAAGAAAAAGAAAAGAGAAGAAAAGGAAAGAGAAGGACGGGAAGAAAATGAAAAGAGGAAGGAAAAGAAAAAAGAAAAGAAAAGAACAGAGAAAAGAAAAAGAAAACATAAAATTCTGTTCCTTAAAAATTGTTGGCATTGAATCAGGACTAGGTTTGTAGAAACAAGACTTCTCCAATACTTTGGTTAAGGCCAGTGAGGAAAGGAGAAATGAACTGACTCAGATGTTACCTTAGCCTTTTTGTAAGGGCCACCAAAGGGAAAGCCCATAAGGAACCACACTGCCCTTCAGTCACTAACCAGCCTGAGACATTGTCCTAGGATAAAGGGGAATCGGGATCACATGTCACATTTTAGATTAAATCACTAAATTGTCTTGCTTTTTCCCCATGACTCTAAATATAATTCAAGTGGGTATGACTTTGGATTATTAGGAAATGTTTCTAACTGAGGTTTTCTGAAATGCTTAGATGTTAACTCTCATGACTGCTGCTAATAAATCTCCACAGCTGATATTCAAAGTTTAATGTAACTCTAAGTGCCACTAGTAACAGAAATGAAGAAAAAAGAGAGATGGATATATTCACTCTTTCTTATCCTGACAAGAGGAAAGGTACGTAGGCAGGAGATGTGCAGAATCTTTCCAGTCTACCTGTATACGAAGAAACTTCCTAATGGTAATAGTGATAAGGAGCGCAAGAGAAACATCCATGAGAAAAGAGCGGTTCATTTTGAGAAGAGACTGTGGGTTATGGTGTCACAGGATCAAAATGTTTGAAGCGGGGGGAGGGGTGTTGGATCAATGTGGACCCAAGCGTAGCTTTCTTGTCTTCTGTAATTAATTTAAGTTTCTCTTTGACTCCTGAATCAAATGGTTGATGGGGCCTGCAGGTCATAGTAAAAGTCAATGAAACTATATAGAAAAATTATTATATATATACACGTATATACACACATGTATGTGGGGATATATAGAAATATATATGGAATGTACAGATATGTGTATAATACATACGTGTATGTGTGTATATACGTATGCACCACATATACTCATACATGTATGGATATACACACATATGTGTGAAGATATATACACACTTACATATATGAATATATGTGTGTACACATATATTCATATACATATTTAACTGATCATGGCAGAGTTATTCAACTGAATTTTTAAAAAATTGAACCCCAATCTCATACCATCTACAAAAGTGAAGCCTTTTGGTTTAAAAATAACTGTTAAAAAAATAAATACTTTCAAGAAAATCCAGCATATTACATGCATGTGTATGTACAATCTGCAGGTGGAAGGAGACCTTCTTGACTGATGCATTTCTTGACCAGATGCTGAAGCTATAAAGAAAAGATAGACGTTATCATATAAGAATTTAAAACATCTTTGGCAAAAGAAAGATTCCATAACAAGTTTAGTAGACAAATAATAGGTTCAGAAATATTTGTAACATTGACGATGATCATTTTTTTGTTTTCTTTTTACAAATCAACAAAGATAGACAAATGAACTCATGGAAAAATGAATAAAGAATTAGAATAGGAAATTCACAGAGGAGCAAACCCAAATGGCCAATAAGCAAATGCGAAGATGTTCATGGGGCACGTGGGTGTCTCAGTCAGTTAGGCATCTGACTCTTGATTTCGGCTCAGGTCATGATCTCACATTTTGTGGGACCCATCCCTGTTTCAGGCTCTGGGCTGGCCGCACAAAGCCTACTTAGGATTCTCTATCTCCCTCTCTCTCTCTCTCTGCCTCTCACCTGCTCTCTCTTTCTCTCTCACTCTCTCAAAATAAATAAACATTCTTTAAAACAGGAAAATATGCTCACAACAAATCATACCCAGAGAAATGCAAATTAAAGTAACAATACTGTTTCTTTCATACCCATGGGACTAGCAAAAATTGAAATCCTCAGTAACCTCTATTGGTGGTAAGTATATGGGGAAACGGGTGCTCATATATTGCTGAGAAAAGATTTACTTGTTAAAACCACCGTGGCAAACCATTTAGTAGCATACACAAAAAAATTAAACATATGTGTGCCAGTGCTGCAATCACCTTGACATCTCTCAGATCACCAGGGCACAGGGGCACATGTGAAAAGACACTTAACATCAGAGTGTTCATAGTAGCAAGACAAAGAAAGAAGGACAGGAACCAAAGTTAATGCGGATTGGTGAGAATGTCTACTTAGATTACATCTCACCCATACCATGGATTATCATGCAGCGATTCCAAAAATAAATGAGTTACAGTTGAAAGGCCACTTTTGAGGGATTCCTATACAGTTATACTTTAGGTGAAGAACAACGAAAACAATGGGTATGATTCAATGCTCATGAGACAGACGATAACCATACCTCTCTCACAGATAAGCGTAAGTGTGAAATGTGCAGATATGATTATATGAGCAGTCGGGGAACAGCTGCATGGGGGGGAGGGGTGCAGAGGGGATGTGAAGGAGAAAAGAAAGGGAAGTCGAAGGTAAATGTGAAAGACAAAACAAGACTTTATTTATTTATTTATTTATTTTTCAACGTTTATTTATTTTTGGGACAGAGAGAGACAGAGCATGAATGGGGGAGGGGCAGAGAGAGAGGGAGACACAGCATCGGAAACAGGCTCCAGGCTCCAAGCCATCAGCCCAGAGCCCGACGCGGGGCTCGAACTCACGGACCGCGAGATTGTGACCTGGCTGAAGTCGGACGCTTAACCGACTGCGCCACCCAGGCGCCCCAACAAGACTTTAAACAACAGACAAATACATGTGTCAGATAACATAGATGTATTTATGCAAAATTACATATATGCTGTTTATATGAAGAATTACAAAAGAGAATGAGAAGCTATTTCAACAGCAAGTTCAAAACATGATCATGATAATATTAATAATCACCCTCACAATTGATAGACACTCTCCTCTTTTTTAATATATAAATATACCAAATTTTATTGTACCATAAATCATTCAAAATGTTTTCTTATATCTATTTTTAAAGACAGCATTAAATTATGTAGATCTGTATCATGAATACATTACAATACACTGTGATAGGGTGTTGAGTCAGAGATTTTATTCTATTTATTTATTTTTTTGAGATCTGTGGGCATAACTTTATTTTTTTTAATATAATTTATTGTCAAATTGGCTAACATACAGTTTGTAAAGTGTGCTCTTGGCTTTTGGGTTCAATTCCCGTGGTTCATCGCTTACACACAATACCCAGTGCTCATCCCGACAAGTGCCCTCCTCAATGCCCATCACCCACTTTCCCCTCTCCCCGCCCCCCATCTACCCTCAGTTTGTTCTGTGTATTTAAGAGTCTCTTATGGTTTGCCTCCCTCCCTCTCTGTTTGTAACTATTTTTTCCGCTTCCCTTCCCTTCCCCCAAGGTCTTCTGTTAAGTTTCTCAAGATCCACATGTGAGTGAAAACATATGATATCTGTCCTTCTCTGACTTATTTCACTCAACATAATAACTTCCGGTTCCCTCCACATTGCTGCAAATGGCATGATTTCATTCTTTCTCATTGGATAGGCACTGTCCTAAGCATGTTTGACTTATTAACCCTCACAATAACCTTACAGTGGCAATATTAACATCTTATTTTCAACAAGAGTCTAACTCATTCCTCTACAACTTTAGGACAAAACTTTTGAAAAATTCAAGTGAAATTAGTCATCCCATTTGCTTCTGTAGTGATCTTGGTTTGTTTTCTTTAGTGCCTGCATCTAAAAGATGCTAAAATTTAACAGGGTACCATAAATAAACCAATACTGCCCAACAAGCTAATGTTGGCATGAGTCACCTAAATCAAGGGCAACTGTCGTCATAATTAGGTGCTTCCATTGCTCATTTGTTCCACAAGGAACTTCTGAATGATTTCAACCCAGTTCCATGCCCTCCGGATTCATTGGTGGACAAGACAGTCTCTAAGTGTTTGATAGCTTGGGGTGGTGCCCTAGTGCGTTTGGACCTCTTGCTCTGAAAGTGGGTGGGGAAAGTTATCTGGCCTTACTTTGACAACATCGTAGGGCAAGATTCTGATCCTTCCTGAGAAAGGGGCAGCTTCCAGTGACGCAGAAATTCTACCAGCAAAAGTGAACAGGCCACAGAAGAATGCTTCACTCCATAGCCCACCATTGGTGCTCAACAAATCGTTTCTTCACTAGTGTTTTAGAGAGAAGGTAGGGGTTGCTAGTGTCTTCTATTTTCATATCTAATTTAAACATTCTTTCATCTCCAATCTTGATGGAGAAACACCATGCAGCAGAGCACCAACAGAGAAATGTTCTATACTCAAATATCAGAACTCCCCATTTGATGTGTCTCCATTACCTTTCAAAACCCACTCTGTAAAACCCCTCAGTGAGGTCAATGTGTTAAAATAGAGACACTGTTTCAGATAAGGCTACAGAGAGTCGCTAGTGAATTTATTGAGGAAGTAAACACCACTGAGAGAGCCCTAAGCATTAGTCCACTCCTCTGAATTTAGATGCTAAATGAGATCCTGAATCTGTAAACACACAAATGAAGAAAGAGCTTTGGTGTCTCACAACTCTGTCTGTCTGAAGGCCAAGACTTTCAGTCACGCATGTGTGTTTTGCAGGCCCCTGGCTTTCTCTTCTCGTCCTGACTTTGGCTGCCTCTCACACCGTTTTTGGCAAGGTATGCTCTAGGGAGGCCTGGAAAACTTTCCATCTACTCACTCCCTTTAGTTAACTATTAGCTGCTCTGGTAAAAGTTGCTGGCAGGGCATTGGAAACAACTATCTGAAAAGGGGTTTTTAGTTTAACCATAAAGTTTATTCATTTAGGGATTTCAGGAATCCTATCCTCCAAATGCTGAGATAACAGGAACAAAGGTGAGGCACCAAACTGAGAAATGATGCCCGGTCCCTTCTCCAGGACTAATTAGCTGAGTGATACTGGTCAAAGGAGAGAACGTAACTCATAACATGTTACAAGTTCAGACAAAGCTCTCTCATTTAATTCCCATAATGACCTATAATGTATATATTAGTATCTCCACTTTACAAAGTTAGAGACTTGAACCCAAAGTTCTGAAACTTTTCATTAAACACATACAACCTTCATTTAATTTACCCAAGTTCTGGGTCCCTTACCTAAGAAAGCAAGAACACGGAACACGCGGCTCTCAAAAAGGTCTTTCTAACTCTGTAAGTCCACGAATCACCTGACCTAGCAGGCAATAAACAATTCCTCTCCTAGAATCTCCACATTGTTTTTCCCTCCTCAGCCTTGATTTCCCAGTAAACTCTGGGGGAAAAAATATATATATATATTCTGCACATAAAGATGCGAAAAGAGCAGTTCACACATTAGCTGTCAATATAGCGTGGCCCTTTTTCCTCCTGAACCTATTGCTTCACCCTTGTTTATATTGCTCCCTCTCATCAGTTTAGAGCACATTGAAAAGCAGAACTGGGTTGGTTGTTTTACGTTGGTGGTGAACTTTGTGCCTCAACTGTATTGCAACCCCCAAAGTTTACTCAACTCCACCTGGCAGTTCAGCTCCGTGAGATAAAGTGGGTTGTGTCTGCGGGACACCAGTCACACTTTATCTTTTTGCTCTGCTGCTGGCGTAGTTGCTTGGGCATCGAGTAGACAGTCATCTGCCAGTGGAAAGTAATTTCAAAAAAAAAAAAAATGAAGAACATGAAGGGAGTAATGCTATGTAAGAGAAATTCAAACCAAAATCTTGTTTAGGTAGACTTGTTTAGGCACAAGGTAAATTTGTGTGTGTGTGTGTGTGTGTGTGTGTGCGCAAAGTGTGTGCATGTGTGTGTGTTTGCATGTGTGTACTCCAGATTGTGTGGATGTGTGCGCGGAAGGGGTGGGAACCTGAGCGATTGGATCCTGGATCAATAGCTAGTGAGGAGCCAAAAGCAATTTCCATTGTCTACATTCCTAAGTACTCTAAGATTTGAATCAATTTCTCATGAGTGAAATGGAAAGTTACATTTTGTTAATTTTTAACAAAACCACATGCAGTCATTCTCTTAGAGAAAATTACACTAACAGGAACAAATTAATTAAGTTTATATAAGAAAACAATACAATGTAAGGCATGTAGGAGAGAGCAGCCTATGCACTGGTGTTTTGATGGTAATGCCAAGCACTAAAAAACATTCATGCCGCGATCTATACAATGAACCAGCCTGGAACTTCTTCCAGATTCAAGTTTGATACAGAAGAAGAAAATGGGCTTTTCCAGTTCCAGCCAATCCTAGTCTTACTAGCTGAACCATTTCTCCCCAAAAGATATTGAAATCCTAACCTCCGGTACCTGTGAATGTGACCTTATTTCCAAATGAGGTCTTTGCAGATAATCAAGTTAAATGAGGTCATTACGGTGGACCTTAATCCAATATGACTGTGTCCTTATAAAAGAGGGAGGGGAGGATTTGGACACAGAGGCAGACATGCATACAGGGGAAAAGTCACATGAACATGAAGACAGAAATCAGGATGATGCCTCTCTACAAACCAAGGAATGCCAAAGATTGCCAGCAAATCCTCAGAAACTAGGAGACGAATAGGATAAATGTTTCCTTCACAGCTCTTAGAAGCCACAGAACCTGCAAACACCTTCCTCTTGGACTTCTAGCCTCCAGATCTGTGACTTGGTGTGTTTTTGTTCTATAACCTGACCACTTTGTGGTACTTGGTTATGGCAGCCATAGCAAATGAATGCACTTAGGTCTTTTCAAGGTCACCTCCTATCACCACACATCTTTCCTCTTACCCATTTATCTGCACAGCATCTCCAAAAAAGAGAGGGATTAAGTATTTGAGGAGAGCTCGGTTTCCCCTCCGTTTTCCTCTCATCCTTGAATCCTTGAATCTCATCTTGTCCTCCACCTTTGAAGCCTAATTTCCAGGGAAGTGTGCATAAGAATCTTCTAGCATAACAGTAAGTGGCGAATCCTACCCAAGGGCCGAAGAGTAAGAAAAATAAAGAATAACCATTAATCTGGGAAATTTTCTCCCCAAAAGGCTTGATCCGAGGGCTTTTGTTCTTACATGACCCAACAGCAGCTGAAGAAGACGAGAAGAGAAAAAGGATTTGCCTCTACAGGGTCCTGCAGTTTAAATCCGATACCAAGTAATCTAATTAAATTCAGATATTGTGTTTGGGACACACTTTAAGATTGCAGCGCTGTTTTGAAGCAGCTGCTTTGGACCCTGCACTTAGGTATAGTTTCCTTGCTTTGCTGCTGCTGTTTCCTCCTATAGAATAGCGGATGGATCCTGATACTTGGAATGAGGTTGGAGTTAGCTAAAGGACTAGCCAAAGGACTGGCATTTGGAAAATAAATTTTAGTGTGAATTTAGAAAGGGGAGTGGCTTCAAGCAGCCAAGAGGTGAACAGATGGTAGTGCATGCTGGGAGTTCCTGGCAAGGAGTCAGTCTCTAGAAGGGGTGGTTGAATGAAATGCTTTTGTATCTAGGTTGCAGGAGGAACAGGAAGCTGTGACTGGATTTGGCAGCTTCTAATACAAAATTTATTAAAGAGGAATGAATTTGATTATAAACAAATGACAATTTACTTTTCATATCTCTACTCAATTTCCTCAGAGAATTTTCCAGTAAGAGTTGAACCTCTTAAATCACTATTCTGAGAGTACAGGAGGTTCAGATATGACAACTGGGCTTTGACTTACCCATATCAACGAGCCTCAAACAAAACATGGCAGGAGTCTAAGAAAAACATCCAACCACGGAGAAGATTTATTTTTTTATAGCTATGGCAAAATCATGAAAAAAATTGTCATATAGAATGATTTAATAAAAGGTTAGGATCTTGCTCTTCTGGTAAGAAAAGCAGACTCTCTCAACTCTTCTAGAAAGGGGAAACCATTGCTCCTGGTGATGAAGATTTCCTCTGCCAGGTAACACAGGCAATTAAAAAGCAAGTTTTGCCGCTTGGCCGGTCGCTCTAAGCAGACATCTGACAAGCACACTTTAGAGGCACCCGTGCTTCTGAACCAAGCCAATTTCAAACACTCATCCTTGCCCAGTAATGGGCCACATTTCCTTACTCACTGTCATGGTTAATTTTACATGGGCCGTGCTTGGGCCATGGTGCCCAGACATGTGGCCAGACATTATTCTGGTATTTCTGTGAGGGTGTCTTTGGATGAGATGAACATTGAAATTGGTTGATTTTAAGTAAACCCAGATTGCCCTTCATAATGTTAGTGAGCCTCATCCAATCAGTTGAAGGCCTGCATAGAACAGAAGAGCGACTTACCCTGAACAAGGGGGAATTCTTCGGTATGGGGGACTGACCTGGGCACAATGGCATATTTAGTGGCATCTCTGCCCTCTGCTCACTAGGTGCTCCGCCTTCCAAGTTGTGACAGTCAAAATCACTCCAAAAATTGCCAAATGTCCTCTGTGGGGTAAGGAAGGATCACCCCAGTTGAGAATCAATGGCTTATAATACACTAAAACTCATAGTGCAGCATTTTCACCTGAATCCAGTGTAATTATAGTTTTCTTTCTCACAGTTCCTTGTGGGAGTTTCTCATACACTTTTATCCATCATTTCCCCAGGCAGTGTGCACGCAGGTCCCACTAGAGATGAGATTTTTCTAGAAGTGGAGAGAGGCTGTGCAGGGAGGTAAAATAGCACAATGGAAAAGAGGACCCAAGGTATATTACCCTTCTGCTTAATGACCTGCTATGTCCTTAGGTTCTGTCGTGCTGCACAGGGGTCTTTTATTTACCTGGGTTTGAAATACCACCTGACTGGAGGGCTCTGCCCCCTGGTGATGCCAGAGATTCTGCCGGGATTCCCAGAAGCCCTTTCATGCTGATGACAAAAAAGGCTGGAGGCTCCCCTCGTCTCTCGCTCTGTTTCCGCATGATCTGTTCCTTCTTTCCAGAATGCTCCGCCCCCACCTCACCCTCGTCACTCTCAATCATAACTCCCAGGTCTATTTCATTGGTAAAACATTATCATGGGAAATCATCTTATCTGTTCATTGGTTTACCTGCTGAATGTCTGTCTTCATCACTCTCTACCCACCACTAGAATGTAAGCTTCAAGGAAGAGAAGCCCATAACTGTACCTCCCAATTTCTAGAAGAAGAAAAAATGACCAATACAAAATGGGTGTCCCATAGGGGCGCCTGGGTGGCTCAGCTGGTTAAGCGTCCGACTCGGCTCAGGTCATGATCTCGCCATTAGTGAGTTCGAGCCCCCACGTCAGGCTCTGTGCTGACCTCCTGGAGCCTGCTTCAGATTCTGTGTCTCCCTTTTTCTCTGCCCCTCCCCCGCTCACACTCTGTTTCTCTCAAAAATAAATAAACATTAAAAAGAAGGGGGTATCCCATACATATGTGTTCAATTAATTAAGTAACTCTAGAAGCTATCCTGTATTATTCAAAGTTTTTGCATGTCTTTTCCTGAACTATAAACAGTTCAAGAAACGATCTTTATGGGGCATTGGGGCACATGAGTCAAAGGAAGAGTAGTACAAATTGAGTCTCTGTCATATTATTGTATGCCTAGAGGGAGTGGTTTAGGCATCCCAGTGACCTCAGAAAAGACTTCAGACAAACCTTCTCCCGTCTGCCAAGATCTTCTGTCCCACTGTGGAACACCAGTCCCTATATGACTCAGCCACTATTTGCTCCTACTATATGTGTACCCCACCCTTGTTATTCCTTCGTGTGTGAAGAGTCATGGGACTTGGCCCAACCGACTCTCTGCTCAACATTTCATTGCTTTGTCCTCTCGTCTTTCTCATTCATGAATTCTGTTGGGGAATAGAAGATTGTGTGTGGGATGAAGAGAAACACAGATGTAATAGAAAAACAAAACTGTGAAAAGCAAAAAAATGTCTTTAATCAAACTCTGAAATGACTATAGGTTGATTCATCAGTGGAAACACATGGAAACTGTTATCCCCAAATTCAACAGTTATGAAACCTGAAACTGTTCACTGTTTGGTTCAGAATTACGTATTTGGCCTGTGGGAATTTATGTGAAGTGTCTGTCCGAATACGGAGGAAAGCATCTCATTGGTTCGTTAAAAGATTCATAAATGGAACTTCTGCTTTCTTCTGAATTAATACCGGAGAAACAAGAAACAGACCACCTAAAAGGAGCTTTAACTCGATGCCTCTGCGTCTGGGAAAAATTCAAAATCAAGTTTGCTTCGTATCCAAGGGCGGGAATGGGGTCAATAGGGAAGTCATAGCAGGGAGCTGGTTGCTCTTCTGACCTCAGCCTCCTCAGCCAATTCTAGGTATAGCTACCACTGTACAGAAGTTCGGCTCATGCAAGGCAGACCCCAGATGTGACCCCACAGTCTTCTTTCCAGTTTTGATTTCTAAGTATGCTATTCTCTGCTGCCCTAATGACCATAATGCTACCATATGGGTGGAGTTGACTTGGTTCACCAGTGATTTCACAAACTATCTCCAAAGGTCATGCAGTAACCACAACCCAAATATCTTCACATTAGTAGTGTTCCACCAGGGCCACAAAGTTTCAGATCTCTTTGAGACCTCCATATACCCTCCTTTACCCTTTGTATAGACCTTTATGTAGGCCTCCTTTACCCTTTAAAGGGTGCTCAATGTGTTCTGCAGTTTCCTGGTCAGGCAACCAATATACTCCTTGCATTCGTCCCTCCCCTCCCCTCCCCCACCCCCCAGCTCTTTTTCCATCTCATCAAGTGAATTACTCTCGTCTCTAAGGTCTCTGGATTCCTTTGCTTACACGAGCCCTTTACACACAGGCTTTGGGTTCTCTGCTTCAATTCCTCTACCTGGACGTTAAAGGACAGGTGAAGTACCAACCGTCAGTATATATTTGTAAAGTAAAGACTATCTGAAAAAACAATAGAAGCTGTGAACTTGGTCAAAACAGCACGTATTTGGTAGCTCCGCTATGTTAAATATTTTTGATAGTACACTCTTAAGTCTAAACGTTTTTTAGTCAACCAAATCCAAAGGTCTTACTAGTTTCAGGTAAAAATAAGAAAGGGCATTGTTAAGTTTTTGTGTCATAAGCATCACTATCTGGGAATGTGTCCCAGGGATGAGCTTCAGAGGCCTAACCAGGCAGAGAGACCTAGAGACAGTTTCTGCAAAGGAAGAAAATGGAAAGGAAAATGTGCAGGTGATGGGTGGAAACAAAAACTAAGATCCTCCACTCCACACAAAGTCAAAGAAAATTCTACACGTGGTTTGTGGACTTTAGTGAGACAGAGAGTATGCTGGTCACAGGTGCCTGCCCGCCCCATGACTGGTGGCTCCCAGAGTACCTGGCCTCAAACATGACCTATGAAGGGCCTCAGGAAGTTTTCAGGGAGAGCACCTGAGTGAAAATATTTCTGATTCACAGGAAATATTCTGATTCACGGTGGTCATGAAATCAGGAACGTGTGGAGATCTGAACATTCACTGAGTAAGTATTTACTGAGAGCTCACTGTAAGTACTGTTCTAGGTTCCTGAAATACAGCAGTCAGCACAACAGGAAGACAACAACAGCCTCGTGGAGCCTATATTCTAGCAGGAGGAAATATATGATAAAAAGCAATCAATAGGGGCGCCTGGGTGGCTCAGTGGTTAAGCGTCCGACTTCAGCTCGGGTCGCGATCTCGCGGTCCGTGAGTTCGAGCCCCGCGTCGGGCTCTGGGCTGATGGCTCAGAGCCTGGAGCCCGTTTCCGATTCTGTGTCTCCCTCTCACTCTGCCCCTTCCCCGTTCATGCTCTGTCTCTCTCTGTCTCAAAAATAAATAAACGTTAAAAAAAAAAAAAAAGCAATCAGTAACGTAATAAATTAGGTAGATGTCCTGGAGAAAAACAGCTGCCACAGAAAGAAATGAGGAAGGCTGGGGGTGTGGTATGACTTTAAGTAGGGTGGTTTGGGGAGACCTCGATGAACAGGTGACATCTAAGTCAGGACCTGAATGAAGTTTAAGGAGTGAACCAAGTGGACATCTGGGGGAAGAGGTCTATAAAAGCAATTAGCTGGGGGAGCCTGGGTGGCTCAGTCGGTTAAGCAGCCTACTTCCACTCACTCCATGATCTCATGGTTTGTGAGTTCAAGTTCTGCTGTCAGCACAGAGCCCGCTTAGGATCCTCTGCCCCTCCCCTGCTCATGACTCTCTCTCTCTCTCTCTCTCTCTCTCTCTCAAAAATAAATAAACATTTTAAAAAGAAGAAAGAAGGAAAAGGATTTGACTTACTTCTGACTCAGTCCCAGAGTTAGGGCCGGGGGTTGCACGTGCTCCTGCCCTCACCTGCCTCTCGTCTACTCCTCTCCCAGGTTTGGCTGAGCGCGGATGGTCTGGGGGCAACATTCCTCATTTTCTTCCTTTCTAGGTTAGAAATCCTTTCCTGTGTCCTCATAGCATCCACTTTGCCTGACAAAATACCACACTGTAAGTGTCAGCTGCCGAACTGGCTTCTTTCCATGTTATTCTGAAAGGAGTGAAAAGACCTCTGTCCCACTCGACATGGAATCCCTGGCATCCAGCACGGGCCCCGGGAGGCAGCGCTGTGTGGGGAATCCGACCGCTTGGGTTCCTATCCTGGCTCTCCCACTGACCTAATAGATGCTGTTGGGCAAGTTACTGAACCTGTCTGTGTCTCAGGCTTCTTGTGCTTACATGTTTGTTGTTATTTACTTTGGGGAGAGAGAGACAGAGTGCGAGTGGGGGAGAGGCAGAGAGCGAGGGAGCCAAGAATCTGAGCAGGCTCCAGGCTCCAGGCTCCAGGCTCCAGGCTCCGAGCTGTCAGCACAGAGCTTGAAGGCGGGCTTGAACTCACGAGCTGTGAGATCATGACCTGAGCCAAAGTCAGCTGCTTAACTGACTGAGCCACCCAGGCGCCCCCTGGCTTCTCATGCTTCAAATGGGAGAGTAGAGCTAGCAAGTGCCTGGTGCATAGTAGACGATTAATAAATGGGGTGACAATTGCCACATCCTCTGGGGACACTTTAATCCACGGAGAATGCTTCCTTCTCCACATCAAAGACAGCGTGGCCCTGTGAAGTTAGCATGAATTTTAGACTCAGATAAATCGGAGTCCGTTGGAAGACTGAGGGCAGTATTCTCTCATTACATAAATGGAGATAAAATTCTCTGAAAAGTTCGTTGGGGGGGTAAAAAGGTAACATTTCCAAGGGGCCTCCCGTCTAGTAGGCACCCGGCAGACTCAGCCTGCTCTCCCCATTGTCCACACTTACCTATTATGATCCTGCCTTTGCACATCATGGTGTGATACTTTCTAAACGTCTCTGAGTAGTCTCCTCACCTTTCCTTAGGCCCAGCCCACACTGCAGCTTCACCGGTAGCTTGCAAACCCTTTGAGGTAAAACTGCGCTTGATCCTTCAGAGACTCTCATCATGCCTTGTGCAGGACACTCCCAGAATAGACTTTCAAATATGAATTGAATGCATAATAAATAGGGGGAGGAAAGCGAGAAAGAGAGAGAGGTTTTGTTAAGCCAAGGGTTATGCGAGGAATAGAGACCTAGGAATGGTTCATGGAAATCAATGTAAATGACTCATGCAAATAAGTGGACTGAAATATATTTAGGGCTCCCTTAGGGGGGGAAATTCCATTTCCATTCCTAGGATAGATACTTGTCTGTTCGCAATCACTCAGATGCAGCCCTGCCTGGAGAAAGAGGTGACCTCTCAAGATCCTTTCTTAACTTGTGTTCTCTCTCTCTCTTTTTTTTTTTCCTAATAAATTTATCAATACATTTAAACAGAAAGGAGATAACAATATTGTCTAAATGAGATGCATATTTTCCCACATGGTACAAATGAAATGTTCTAAGAGATAACACGGTTACAGTTCAAGGCATTACCAAGAAAAACTAGCTATATTTTTATCAGATGAAAGAATCTCACGGCAGAGAAGCCAATCTGCTATTTTAATCCTAAACAGGACAATTTTGAGCTATGCAAAAAATTAATGCACAGCTTCTGGCGACTGTAGAATGCATTACTAAAAGACACAATGTATCATTTATAAGCCACTATTGGTAACCTGAGTACTGAGACATGAGTAATTTAAACAATATAAGAGAAAGTGACTCAACACATAGAGAAAGATACGTGTTTTAGAAAATGAGACCAACCCATCTGAAGCAATGAATTAAGAATTTACAAATCTACCCAACAAAAGTACAGATGAAAAGAATCTATGGATCTTCCTGTCTACAGCTTCCCAAATATTTAAATACAGTAGTGATTCTCCCTCTAGGACCCAAGGGCCCTTGGAGGATCCACAGGCACCTTTTCAGGGGTCATGAATTATATAAAATTTTAAAAATTTGTACACGGCAGGCGCTCCTGGGTGGCTCAGTCAGTTAAGCGTGCAACTTTGGCTCGGGTCATGATATCACAGGTCGTGATCTTGTGGTTCGTGGGTTCAAGCCCTGCGTCGGGCTCTGTGCTAACAGCTCAGAGCCTGTAGCCTGCCTCGGATTCTGTGTCTCCCTTTCTCTCTGCCCCTCCCCTGCTGGTACTTTCTGTCTCTCTCTCTCTCTCTCTCTCTCTCGCTAAAATATAAATAAACATTAAAAAAATTAAAAATAAATACATAAAATTTGTACATGGTAATGTTAACGATGTATTTTTAAATTCTTCTCCAGTTTTAACAATAGAACCGTATCCGTTTTCCATTGCTGCCGTAACAAATTACCACAAACTTAGTAGGTTAAAACAACACACATGTATTACCTTATAGTTCTGGAGGTCAGAAGTCTGACATGGGTCTCACTGGGCTAAAATCAAGGTGTCGGTCAAGCTGGGACTCCTTTCTGGGGGCTTTAGAGGTGAATCTAGTTTCCTGCCTTTTCAGCTTCAAGATATCACCCACATTCTCTGTCTCGTGGCCTCATTCTTCCATCTTCAGAGTCAGTGACATAGCATCTCTCTACCCCTGCTTCTGTCATTCCACCTTCTTTCTGACAATAACCCGGAAAAGTTCTCCAAGTATAGGGATTCAGGTAATTAGTTTGGGCTGAGCTGGATCATCTCCCTGTTTTGAAGCCCTTAAACTTAATCACCTCCGCAAAATCCTTTTGGTCGTGTAAGGTAATATATTTGGTCACGTAGGGTAAGGGGATAAGGATATGGAAGTCTTGGGAGCCCATACTCGGCCTAACACGAAAACTTTTTTTTTTTTTTTTCATTTATAACTAGCGACTGAAAAAGAGTTTCTGAGAATAAGATTTTAGCTTCCTACATCAGCATTTTTCAAATTGGAGTAGGCAAACACACAATCCTAAATATCTACGATATTTTCAAGATATTTCTTTTTTTTTTTTTTTAATTTTTTTTTAACGTTTATTTATTTTTGAGACAGAGAGAGACAGCATGAACGGGGGAGGGTCAGAGAGAGAGGGAGACACAGAATCGGAAACAGGCTCCAGGCTCTGAGCCATCAGCCCAGAGCCCGACGCAGGGCTTGAACTCACGAACCGCGAGATCGTGACCTGGCTGAAGTCGGACGCTTAACCGACTGCGCCACCCAGGTGCCCCAAGATATTTCTTTGAGAAATACAGGCATTTAGCTTTTTCCATCAGTTCTAGACCTGTTCTGTAATCAGAGGTTGGATTCCCGTGGGAACCAGTGGATTTTGTCCAACTTTACCGGCACACACTGCATCTGATGGGGTTGCCGTCTTACAAACATATACTTTGAATTCAAGAAGGTGCATGTTAAGGAGTATCGATAGCATTATACCAAATCTATTGCCATTCCTAGAAAAACTCAGTAATCATTTTCCATTATTGGATATCAGTTCCCGCCTTGCCAGGTTGAAAGAAGAGTCTATGAGATGCTTGTTCCAGAATGACACAGGAGAAAGAAGGCTGGTAAGGGAGGGTGGGGCTGGAGGACCTCACAGTGCTGGTTCTCGGTTCTCCTCCCTCCACCTCTTTGTGATACAAAAGAAACAGCACAGCTTTGATCAGTGCATGTTAGAAACAGCACTTAGCTAAGTTGCAAGTGACAGGTGTTGTAAGGGCAAGAAGCAGTCGGATGGGATTAGAGATACATGGAAAAAGGAGATCATAGAGAATGGTGATTCTTAACCAGGGGTCCGCTGAAGAACTTCTGTGGGGCTCTGAACTCCTAACATTCTGAGTATTGGTAAGGTTTTTTTTCGTAGAAGAAAGATCATATCATTCATAGGATTCTCAGGGGTATGTGACTCCAAAACAATTGAAAAGCACATGGAAGAAAACGGAATTCTGAGAGATACAACAACCAACCAATAAAATGGAAAATTGGAATGAATGGCCAGGAAGAGGAAGGGGCAGGAGTATTTTTATATGTTCATACGAATAAATGTTCATTCAGTGATGGTGTTAAAAATGAATATGGGAGAAAATGGAAAGCTTACAGAGCTTTTAAAATCACCAGCTGCCTTTTTCTCTTCCTCCTACCACACTGCACAACCCAACAGCCACCCAGGACTCCTAACGACATAGCATTTGGCCTTTGCCCTCCGTTCTTGACCTCTTATGAAGGTACTGCATTTACAAAGCCCAGGAGCTCAGATGTTCTAAAAACACATTTACACACACACACACACACACACACACACACACACGGCCTTTTGTAAAAGAAGCTATTATGACACAAAAAAGTAATATGAGGCTTACAACTCCCCCAATGTCTCTTTCCTATCAAATTAACCCAAAATAGAAAGAAAAAAAAAAGGATAATACCATTCTGATGGTGCAGTTTACAATGACCACCCCTTAAAAGAAGAAAATGCATTTACCAGCAAAATGCAGTGGGACCCTACCCTAGAAATAGAAGGGGTACAGGACCGTTCTTCTGGAAATATTTACTCACATTTACCCATTTTTACTGTGTTGAATGCCAAATTCTACAACTGAGTCCACACACTCTGATCTTTTATTCTGTCTTTTTAATCACTTTCCCTCACACTGAATAGCTTGGGTTTCCAAATCTCTGCCATTCCATTATAAATACAGCTCATTCCCATTTTGCTAAAACACTCCATGTTACTTCTTGGATTCCAATTACGCAACAGAAGGTGCATTGAATTTGCCTAGAAAACAAGGACAATGTCTGTTTGTAAAAGTTTATGGCATTGCCTCTCCCCACCCCCTCAGAGTGTTTTAGGCATCTAAGAAAGTCAAACCCTAAGGGAAAATATAAACAAGCACTTGGAATATACGCACAATTACGGATCCTATTTGTAAAAATTACTGCCACCATCTTGCCAGGCAGTGAAAGAAGGAAACGTTTATCCCCGTGTAACTCACAACAAGCATTTTTTCTCTTCCTCTCCACCTAAATCACTTAAATGATAAATACATCACTTGACTGAAATATACCACAATTACAAATGGGAAGATTCCAAGTGTAACACAGTGATATTGCATCCTGCTTTTATTGATACGGTAGTAAATATTAAATGGATCGATAAGGTTCACAGAAAATAACAAGATCAAATTTCTAAGAATAGCAGAGCAAGAGAATATATTTAAATTCTTTCTAGTGGTTGGAAAATGCATTGAATTCCCTAGAAAGCAAGAGACCTCATCATATATGCATATATGTGCATACATACACATATACATATATCTCATCTGGGACTTTGAACCTAGAAGCACCCCATAAGTTCAATAACATTGATTACACAGTGTGGCTGAAGAAGCAATTTAGGATTTGGGATCAAACGGACCTGAGTTAGAATTCTGTATTTGCTATTCACAAGCTATTTGATCTGGGACAAGAGGGGTTACCTCTCTGAGCCTGGTTGCTTTCCTCAAGTATAAATGAGGAAAAATTATGCCTTCCTTATAGGATTGTTAACAAGACTGGCTTGCACAGAGTAAGCACTGGAGAAATGAAAGCTATTAGCATCAATCATGTAATTCCTTAATTCATTCACCAGACGCTGCATTCCTACTCTCTCCCTTGCACCATGCCTTGCTGGAACCCTGGACAAAGTTTGATCTTGATGCAAAAAAGCTACACATTTCAACTCACATAATTTTTTTTTTTTTTATTGCTCACTTTAATTTACATTGGAGCCCTCATTCTGCCTATTGGTAGACACCTAAGTTTGGCTGAATCCGGGTCCTTCCTTCATCTTTTCTCTAGGGTTCTGTCATGATTAGAAGATAATATAGTGGAAAGGTATAAGCTCACAGTCTAGTGAAGGAGCAAAATAAATGACCTATTCTAAAATAATGTGGTAAATATTATTACAGTGGGATCATGATATTTTGTAATATTAATACCTCTTCTTTAGAACTCCTTGGTTTTGCCCCATTTTAGCATGATGCGATTCATTGCCAAAAGGATGTTACAGCAAAAAGCACAGCAAACATTTTGATTTGCAAAAGCCTAGGCCTGAGGGAAGTCAGGCCTAGAGACAACAGGATGGGGTTAGAGCTAGATTTCCCACACGCCTCCTCCCACCCTCCACCCATGTCACCAATTACCGAAGCACATTTCCTCAGAGGGTTGGGGAGGAAGAAGGGTTTGAACAAACAAGAGAACTTCCAGGCAACTAAGTCTGCAAGAAGGGACTGTGTGCAGGGAAAGGGGATGGCAGGGCTCCCAGGTGGAATTGAGAACACCAGTGATGGAGGAATTTGTGCTTCAGACTCTCATAGAGCCCGGGAGAGGCATTCAGACATCAGAGAAGTAGTATCAGCATGCTCGATCTAGGAGGACTGGGGCTCAGGCCACCTCACTGAGTTAACAGAATGTTCTCATATTTCTGAGAGTGATCCAGAAAGACAGGCCTTGGGACCCTAAACTTTTTCATTGCCCAACATGGCCTGGGAACATAAATTCCTGCGTGCCCAGGAAGGATACCAAAGTAGGGAATTTTGCTGAATCTGCCATCAAATATGAGAAGGAGTGATGTTGTAGCCACCTGTCTGCGCTGACAACCAAAGGAACGGTGAAGACAATGGGCAGTAAGTGGAAATCAACAAGAATAGATCTTGGCCAAGAAGATATTCCTTAACCCAAAGAATTTGGGTCCACATGAGCCATGTAAGTCACATGGGCTTAGACATAAGTCCAGAGAAGGGATAGGAGAAGTACCCTGCTTTACCTGAGCATAGGTATCCAACAAGAGGCAGAATGAGGATTCAGAAGGTGAATTAAATGGGTCAAAAGAAAAAACTGAGGTGAGCTGAAATATATATTTGTTGTACTAAAGAACAAGGTATGTCTAGAATCCCATGATTCCAAAAAGAAGAGGACACAGGAATCAGAGTAGGGTAGCTTGACTCTCAGACTGAGATGAAAAAGAGTCCCATCTGGGTTCAAAAGTGCTCTGGACAGAGAGAAAAATCCGTGCAATGGCACAAAGATAGGAATGATGAATTTGGGGGATAACAAACAATTTGGAGTGGTTGTTCTTAGGGGACAGGTTGAGGAAGGAAAGGAGGCGCAGCTAGAAAGGAAAACCTGGGTCAGACCATGAAGACTATTACCCAGAATGCTCTAGTACTTCAGAAGGAACGTTCTGGCAATCTGGTGTATAGTGTGATTTGGGAGCGAGGGGTGAGAGACCTATCATTAGAAGCCACAATCCAAACCAGCTCAACCAGAAAATGAAAAGAGAACTGACAAAGGAGAAAGCAAATAAGAATGAACTTTAAAACATCACCCAAAACAGCTAGGAGGAATAACTATGAAAGAACAGGCAGACACAAATTTAAATGACGTTCAGTTCACTAACGGGAATCCTATTTGTGTGTCTAATTTTGGTTTTTGCCTTTCAAAGAGGAACAAGATTCCAGGATCGTAAATTTTATTAGAAATTCTTCTATAAAAGATATCAAATTCCAGAAACAGAAGAACCCGGCCACCAGGACTGTCTTCTCCCAGCTTCAGGGGCTTGGGGGAAGGAAGTCCCCAGATCTTTCTCTGAAGGGATCAGGAGCTGGAGCCCATACCTTGAAACTGCATACCTTGATGTTGCAAGGTTGCGGCGGGATTAGCCACATCTGGGTTCGTGGATGGAGCAGCACCTGGCTCTTCCCACCATGACGACGGCTGGGGCCCAACCTGTGGCAAATCAGTCTTGGATGGCGATCCCTCACCCCTCCTCTCAATAGCCCCCCTCCACGTTGTCCAGGCTGACGGATACTCTGACTTTTGGAAAAGCATTTGACCATACAGGATAGAGCCTACATTTTCTAGACTTCTTCATAGGTGGGGTTGCCACAAGATTAAATACTGGGCCATGGGGATGTGAGCAAAAGTGCCATGCGATGGCTTCCAAGGGTGTTTTAAGAGAAGCATGTATGAGTGCTCTTTGCTGTTTCTCTAATTTGCTCTCTGGCTTCCTGCTGAAATACAAACTCCACACTCTTGGACTATAAGGTCCTGTGCAGGACAAAGTAAAAAGATATAAAGGGAATGTGGGTCTCTGACACAACAGGACATGATGCCAGAGTTGGGCCCGCCATCAATCTAGAGTTTTACATGAATTAGAAATAAACATCTATCTTGTTTTAGGTGTTTATTGTCACCCCAAAGTAATTCATATGGACAAGCTCTGTGTAGGGCATAGAGTCCACTGGCCAATTTCCAACTTGAGCGCAAAGATTCAAGCTAGCTGCTCCTGGGTGGGAGATTTCTCCTTGCCATGGAGTTGAAAGCATCCAGCTCTCATAACCGGGAAATATTTGCTTCACAGAAAAACTCCCTTAGTCTGATCCCACACCCATCTAACAATGTAATTATAATTTGAGTTTCTGTAGAGCATGTCTATAAGGAGAGTATGTTATGAGAGGGCCTGGTGCCCCTGACAGTCACAACTCTCACTGCATGTTGATAAATTGGTGTTCTCATTTTTATTGTCGTCTCCAGGAGTCCATTCCAGAGAGGTTAACACTCCCGTTGGACTGACCAGAGTAGGTTTCTGCAGACTGGTAGGCTGGTTTCTAGGCGGAGCAAACTCTCCAAGATTAGGGCAACCTACAAAATGTTTTGGGATAGTCACCCCACCCCTCCTGCCACCTTTCCAAACTTGCCTTGTGCTTTCTTATCTAAATGTTTACAATCACAATCAGAGCAGGACACAATCACCTCAACTGATTAAGAGTGTGTGGGGCAGTCTGTCGCGCTAGCACTCATTATCCAAGAACATACGGCACACTAAGAACATGGCGGAAAAACATGTATTCACGTTGTCTTCTAGCAGATTTTAATATACATTTCGTTTCCAGAAAATATTTTAGGGATAAATAAAATTGCAACAAACTGGCTCTGCACAACTCTGACTCCAAGACTGTTCTGGACTCACGCTTTCCAGCCAGTTTGACCACTGGCTATACCACTTAGCAACTGTGTGACATTGGGCAAGTTGTTCGGTTTCTCTGATTCTTAGCTTCCTCATCTGTGAAACACGAAAGGCAACGGTGCCTCCTCATTAGCTTCTCATCAGGAATAAATGAGTGTCATGCATCTAAAGCTCTGAGACAATGCCTGGCATAGAGAAAGCACTACTAGCTGTTATTCCTGTGAGGATTGAGACAATCCATGTAAGACACTTAGTGTTCGGTCTGGCACAATGTGTGTAATCATTGTATGTCGGCCATGCGCATAATTAGTAGCCAAAGTCACTCCACGTACCCTTCTCCTTGCCCAGCCAGCAAGGGACAGCAACGGTGGCAGCAGGGGAGGGGACTCCTGTTGCTTCCAGCTGCTATCAAGCTGTCCTCCCAGTAAGGCTGGGCTTGGTAACCTCCAACTCTGACAAGGGAGGAGGATTATCTTCTACGAAGGCCTTGTAGAAACTCAGCATGAGAAGTATCCCTCTCCACTTTCCTTCCTACCTGCTAACTCGAAAGCTCAAAACAGGCTGATAGTGCACAGTTCTCACAGAGAAGCACTGGCAAGGCTCCACGTGGCCCTGGAGTCGGGCCTCACCCCCATGGGTTCTTGCCTCTCTCTTCTACGAAGCTGAATGTTCATTTTCTCAGGATGTGGTGATGATGCCTTTTACAAGGTCAAAGAGCCTTCACACAAAGTCACCTCAGAAACCTATACAACTTGCATTTTGTTAAGACTTTATTTTTGGAGCAGGTTTAGGGCCAAAGCAAAACTGAGCGCAAAGTACAGAGATTTCCCACATATCTCCTCGCCCACACAGACAGGCACAGCCTCCTGCACCCTAAATATTCCCCAGACCCAGTGGTGCCGTGGTTACGGTCCATGAACCGACAAGGATACATCACTATCACGCGAAGCCCATAGTAGTTTACATTAGGGCTCACTCTGGGTGGTGTACATTCTATGGGTTTGAACAAATGTAAGATGACACGTATCCACGATTCTAGTGTCGCACAAAACAGTTTCACTAATTCCCCCAATTCCTTAGTGCTCTGCCTGTTTATCCCTTCTTCCCCCGAACCTCTATCTTTTGATCGTTTCCATGGTTTTGCCTTTTCCAGGATGTCCTACAGTTGGAATCCTACAGGATGTAGCCTTTTCGGTTCGGCTTCTTTCACTTAGTAATATGCATTTAAGTTTCCTCCATGTCTTTTTATAGCTCGACAACTCCTTTCTTTTTAGCTCTGCATAGTATTTCATTGTTTGGGCATACTAGTTTATTTACCCATCCACCTACTGAAGGACATCTTGATTGTTTACAAGTTGTGGTAATTATGAATAAAACTTCTGTAAACATCCATGTGCAGGCTTTATGCGGACATAATTTCTCAGCTCATTTGAGTAAATACCAAGGCGTGCAATTGCCGGATCATATGGTAAGAGTGTGTTTAGTTTTGTAAGAAACTGCCAAACTGTCTTCCAAAGTGGCTGAGCCACTTTGCAATTCCACCAGTGACGAATGAGAGTTCCTGTCGTTCCCCATTCTCACCGCATTTGATGTCGGTGTTCCAGATTTTGGGCTCGAATGGCTCAGGTATAGGAATGCGGCGATATCTCGTTGATGTTTGGGTTTGCAATTCTCTAATGACCTGTGATGCTGAGCAGCCTTTCGTATATGGATGTACCATCTGCGTTTCTTCCTCGGTGTGGTGTCTTTTTGGGTCTTTGGCCCGTTTTTTAAGTCAGGTTGTTTATTTCATCGTTGCATCTTAGGAATTCTTTACGTATTTTAAATGACGGTCCTTTATCAAATATGTATTTGGCAAATATTTTCTCCCAGTCTGTGGCTTGCCTTCTCCTTGTCTGGCTAAAACTTGCGTTTTAATATCTATTGTAAATATCTTCCTTTCTCTGCAGCAAGTCGATTGCTATTGCTTTTTTTGTCAGCCATGAAAAGAAGACAAAAAATGGCAGAAAGGGAGACCACAGGGAAAGAAACAACAAACACTGCAGACACACTCAACTCAGGAAGTGCAGAACAGTTGTCATTGATCAAACACGTGTAGTGTAGTTTGCTAGGTCTGCTCTTATTGGCTAAAAGCATATAACACTCAGAGTATGGGAACAATATGTGGATCACAGTGTTCTGAAATAGATTATTACATGTATTTTATTTTAGGAAAATATTTCAGAGACAAATATTCTGGTGAGTCAACCATGTAGGATCCACAATAAGGAGAATATTTCAAATGGGCGGGAGGGAGTTTCAGGGACCCCATGTCCTCCTGAAGCATGCCCTTCCAACTTCCAACAAAGGCTGACTGGAAAAAAAAGCAACTGGTCTTGTAATAGTTCAATAAAGAAAAAATAAAGAGGGGCGCCTGGGTGGCTCAGTTGGTTAAGCATCGGCTTCGGCTCAGGTCACGATCTCACGGTTCGTGAGTTCGAGCCCCGCCTCAGGTTCTGTGCTATCAGCTCAGAGCCTGGAGGCTGCTTCGGATTCTGTGTCTCCCTCCCTCTCTCCCCTTCCTCCCCTCACACTCTGTCTCTCTCTGTCTCAAAAATAAATAAAAACATTAATTAAGAAAATATAAAGAAAGGAAAAAAGGAAAATGGTCCTCATCAGATCCTAAAGACCTATTGAGACTGAATAGGGATTTATCTTGATTTGGGGAAGCCAAAAGTACACAAATCCCTGATTCCGTAAGAGAGGAAGATAGTCTGGGTCCGATGTAGTCTTTGTGCACTGCACTAAAAAGCATGGAAATTTCCAAGAGAATATTCAGAGAGACAGGTCTGGTTACCTGAATGCATTATTCCTGACACATGGAAACTGTACATGAAGGTATTTTAGGCATTGTTTCAATCACGCAGAAAGCTTGAAGAGATACTTGTCTCTCTTATGCAGTACCAAATGTCAGACCCACATGTTCACAAATTTAATATAAAATGTTGAGTTCTGATATGAAACACAGGCAAAATACGGAAGTCCCTGTTGTTATTGGGAGAATCTAAGTCCCAAGATGCTTCATGTAGAAAGGGCCATTTCCTTTGGCCATTCTCCCCACAGTCAAGTGCTAAAGAAGGACTCTGCAATGCTGAAAGTCCAGGAAATGAATCCCAAGTGTCTTTTACCTTTAGGAGAGTCTTTATCTTAATGTCATTATCTTGATGTCATAGAGGCCAATAGAAAAGGGTGCATAGACTCTCCATTCTCTTTCAAATATAGAAATCTGTATTAAATATGCTACCTGAGCTGGCCTGGCAGCAGAGTTTCCCAACTCCAGGCTAGAAATTGACACAGCAAATAATCCTGACCCATACCCCTTCTTTGTCTCTCCCATCTTATAGCCCATCCAGTAGGAGAAATACTAAATCACAGTACAAAGGCATCTGGGACAAGTTTTTTAAAAAACTTCCATTTTTAGGGCCTATACTCAAGGATTTATTCTGGTCCTGATACCAAATATCAATAGCCAGAATAGAGGCTAAATACTCCCTTTTTACTTTCCTTCAACAGATTATATTTGTAATATTATAATTCTTTTATTTAAGACTTCAGAAAATATACTTAATCATAGACTATAAATTACAATGTGGCCTTAAAGCTCATGAATCAACATCTTCACTTTAGAGCAAAACCAAATGGATTCTATAGAGATGAACTGACCTAAAAAAAAAAAACCGTGAAAAAAAAATAAAAAAAAAAAAAAAAAAAAACTCATGGTATAGGGGTGCCTGGGTGGCTCAGTCGGTTAAGCGTCCCACTGGGCTCAGGTCATGATCTCACGGTTCGTGGGTTTGAGACCCACGTCGGGCTCTGTGCCGACAGCTCAGAGCCTGGAGCTTGCTTCAGATTCTGTGTGTGTCTCTCTCTCTGCTCCTCCCCTACTCACGCCTTGTCTCTCAAAAATAAATAAATGTAAAAAATATTTTTTTAAAAAGCCATGGTATAAAGGACATTTGCTACATTCGCTACCCCAAACCCCCTAAATCCACTAATCCTTCTCTTGATTCCCCAGTTGTCTTTAGGGAAATCCCCTCACAAACAAACAAGCAAACCTCAGGCACATACATACTCTCTTGGTCTATGCCATTCCAGTATAGCAACTGACATAAACATAAAGCAATCAGTACACCGCATTTGTTCTGATCATAATAATTGGCTCAGAAATGAACCGGGACCCACTCAGACCACAAGAGACAAAGTGAGATTTTTTTTTTTTTTTCTGAGACAAAGACCTTTACTCTTCCCCTAGAGATAAAGTACAAGGATGTAAGAACTGGTGACACGATAGCTATCCCACAGCCACAAGAGGCCAACCCAAGAATGAAACCAACATATAGAGAGAACAGGAAAAACAAGAAAAGAATATGTTTTCCTAATCCCTTATCAAGCCACGCCTGAAGCCAGACTGAGCCCCTGAATTTTCAGGAACATTGAGCCAATAGTTTCTAACCTAGTTTCAGAAATCACCTTTAAACTTTGTATTCCTCTGCCTGAAATACGCTTCCCCCAGATAACCACACAGTTAGCTTTATCTTTTCTTTCAGATCTTTACTTGGGTCACCTTCTCAAGGAAACATTTGTTGGCTACCATATTTAGGATCGCAGCCCTCATCTTCAATGTCTTCTAACCTCTTTCTCCCCCCCCCACTTTTTTTCCCCTCCATAGCACTTATCAACATCTAATACTTTATAGATGTTACTTATTTTCTTCATTGTCAGTCTTTTCACCAGAATGTTGGAGCAGTGAAAGCATAGATCTCTGTTCTGTCCACTGCTATACTTTCAGGCTCTGGAGGAGACCCTGGCATAAAGGAAGCACTTAATAAAAATTGGTTGAGTGAATTCATTAATTCACCGTATCCAACACATTGCCCATTAATGATTTTCATTTTAAGCATTTTGCTGGTAGTCTTCATAGGGACAGGAAATGACCCCAATAACACACACGTGCAAGTTACAAAAGTCTTGGAACCTGAAAGTGATATCATTGTAACCTCTTTCTGATCTATATTTCCTGCCTCCCCACTGAGCAGGTTACCGGACATCCTCTAGACCTCAACTTTTTCTCCTAGAGCACTGAAATTTGACTTCTTCTGGTTCATATCCTTCAGAAAATCCCTCTCTGCATCTAAGAAACAATTAAGAAACTCACTGTGTGCTATGTTATAAAAATTGAGTAATTTGCATCTCCGAGCCTCCACAAAGATTAGAACAATACCTTTCGGACTCTTAGGAAGAATATCTCTTAGGAATTTGCTCCGTCTTCAAGACCCAGAAAGAAAAATGAGAATTTTCTGTTATTAAAACCCCCTTTTCCAAGAGCTAGGATAAGAAAATACCCAGGATGCACCCCTGTAAGATGCCATTAATGCCTACCTCCTCAGTAGCTTTAGGACAGGGTATAACCACAGCTCTTCCTGTTCCTTCCCATGTTCTTTCCTGTGACTTCAAATTAACACCCAGGCCCCAGGAAATCCTCCAAACCCTCTGCGGCAGTCCAGAGCTAATTGGGCTCTATCCCTTTTTGAACAGTTTTTGATGGTTTTGTGAAATAGATCATCTATTAAGCCAATGAAATACTTGTCAAAACCAGGTTGAAAGACAACTCATTTCGTTGTGAAAGAAGAGCAATAAACCTATAGCCTTGGTAAAACAAACAAATAAAACAAAACAAAACTCAAGCATTGCTTTCCTTTTGTAAGAGATTTAAATAGACGAAGGCCAAATTTTTCCATGTTGGGTTTCTGTCCTGGGTTAAGGTGCGGTTGACAGGATAAACACAGATTAGTTAACCATTATTTCCTTATTATCATTATCCACTAGAATTTATCAACAAGATTATTGAGTGAAGTGTGCAAAAGAAAACCAATTAAGAATGCAAGAAGATATTATTAACCCATCAGCACTAGGGCATGGGTTTCTACTAGTGGGTGTGAACTCGCACTGAACTCATCCCATATCCTCTCCCAGTCTCCCTAATTCACATCTTCACACATAATCGGAGTACACTGATTCAGATGAGCTTCTGACTGAAACTCTGGTGTATTAGAAGCGTGACATGATACTCCCAACATTTCACATTTAACCATTACAACTTCTGCAGCACTTTGCTGCTCTTAGAACAAAGCCTTAACTTTCTAAAGTTAGTGCTTATCCTTAAATACAAACCGGACCATCCTGCTGGCCTCCTACTGGGGAACTACAGTGTGGATGACAAAAAACTACTCCCTAGGAGCTACCACCTACAAAAGAAGAGGTAAGCATGTAGGGATTAAAGGTAAGAGAGGGATGAATTCAAAATGAGGAGTCTTGGGCAGTTTCTGAAAGGCGATGGGGTAGGGAGCATGGCCAAGTCTTTTACAGACATTGGTGCATTCATTCATTGGGTATCTAATTAAATGCGTTCCAGTGCTGGTGACAGGGGACACAGTGGTGAGCAAGGCGGACCAGATCTCTTCACTCACAGAGTTTACAATACAGTGAGGGAGACAGTCCTTAATCAAATGAACCCACAAATGTGTGTAATTATACACTGTGCACGTTTGAGTACCAGAGCTGATAGCATTTAATGTGACTTCATATAATGGAGGCGGGAAGGCTTCCTGAGAAGGGACTGTGGAAGGCTTCCCTGTGAAGTCGTTTTGGAGAGAGATCTGGGGAACGAGTGGCAGTTACACAACCACGCGCAGACAAGCTGGGGAAGGGACAGCTGGGGAAGACTGCCGTGGGAGAGATCATGGAAGGCGGTCAACTGAAAACAGTCAGTGTGGCTGCAGCACAGAGAGATGGGACAAAGGTCAGCAGCAAAGAGATGGCGGGTCCATCCAAGGAATGACAGCACACTACCCTGTCTGGAGAAAAATGTGCAGGGCATGAAGCAGATTGAACTGAAAATCATGATTGGGGCCCTTCACATTCTGGAAGAATATGCAAAGCACGTTAGAGAGTTTGAACTGTATTCTATAGGCAACGAGAAATCATAGGCACATAGGGATGGGGTCAGACCTGTTTAAGGATGAGTGTTCTCGAAGCAATCCTAACATGGATTTGGGTGAAGTGACTGAGTGCAGAAGGCTCCTGAAGGAAGGGCTAACAATTAGGGGGATATTGTAATCGCGAAATAAGAGGGAGCAAGGTCTTGAACCAGGAGAGTGGGAACCAGAAACCCTAAAGAGGTAGAGAATCTGTGAGGCAGAATCAACAAACGTGGTGGCGAATTACAAATGGATGTGAAGGGCCGTGGAGGAGAGAGAGAGAAGCGAGGAAGCTCTTAAATGACTGAAAAATGTTGAGCCTAAACAGTATGAGGAGGATACCAATATCAGAGTTTGAGAATAAGACGAGTCAGAGGCTGGGTGCCTGGGTGGCTCCGATGGTTAAGTATCCAACTCTTGATTTTGGTGCAGGTTCTGATCTCACGGTTAGTGAGATGGAGTCCCGCGGCAGGCTCTCTGCTGAAAGCGTGGAGCCAGCTTGGAATTCTCTCTCTCCCTCTCTCTGCCCCTCCCCTGCTCATGCTCTCTCTGTCTCTCCCTCTCTCCCTCTCTGTCTCTTCCTCTCTCAAATAAATAAATAAATAAATAAGCATTTATTTAAAAAAAAAGAAGAGTCAGAGGCTTTGGGGATGTCAGATTTCTTTCCGATGTGTTACAATGACATCTGTGTTTGGAAGTAAAGCCACACAAGTCAGTGAACCAATGATATTTACCGGGTGCCTACTATGTGCCAGGCATTATTTTATACACTGAAGATAGAAATTAGGCCTCATTTCTGCCTTTGTGGAATGTAACTTGTATATAAAAGGTAGTTTGCGGGGGGGGGGGGAAGACCCCCCAAAGGTCACATGATTAACCCCCAAAATAAACTATAAAGAAGTGATTGAATAATGAGACAGCATTTCAAAGACTTGTCCATTTATCTGGTGTCAGATTTGCAAAGTGTAGCATTGTGAAGGTTAAGGCTCTCCACTTAGGAGACAGACCACAATGCAAATTCAAATCGCCAATTCTCATCAAAGGGGAGGTAAAAGCTGCTTGTGAATTTCATCCAAGAATTTAGAGGACAGAGCAAAGGACAGGCTAAATAACAGATTCTTATTCTTTGGAAAAGAGAACGAAGATACAGGGAAAATCCCAACAAGGACATTTAAACATCTTGGCCCTTCACCAACTCTGAGTATATACTGAACTTCAGGGAAAAAAAAAAAACAAAAAACTTTGGCCATTTTTACTTCCAAATAGGTGTCAAAACTATGACATGTTGGAACTGCAAGAATGCTAGGTTCTCAGGCCTTATCATTGTTGGAAATAAGCAGATAACGGACAAAGTACAATATACTAACTAAAATTATCTGCAAAAGGAATGAACAGCAAAGGATCTTTAAGGGCTCAAAATAAGAAAAAAATGTGAAAACAAAAATAAAATCAATAAATTTGATTAATTTAAAAGCTAAAAACCAAACATATATACACACATGTCTGCATATATATCAATAGGTACAGATACAGATATATAAAGATTAGATAGATAGAAATACATATAAAATTAACCCAAGGTATTAAAACCTTAAGTAAGAGATTACAACTAAAATGTCTATAACCAGGCAGCTTTTATTAAACATCTGGTCATATTTAATGAGCTGATACTGAAGTTTCTTGAAAGAATCGATGTGAGAGAACAACTAAGAAACTAAGAAACAATTAAGAATTATTGAAAAATAATTCTAATGGGGGGGGCAAAAGAGGGATACTCAACTAGTTATCAACACTACTTTAAATCTGCAATGATTAAAAACAGTGCAGGTTAAGCAAGCACATCAAAGAAGTAAGAGTCCAGGCAGACCCAAGTGTGAGATTTCAATAAATGAAAAAGGTTCATTTTAACCCAGTTGTAAGAATGGATCGTTGCCCACATAGATGGTGTCAGAATAGTAAGCAGCTCATTTAGAAAAATAAAGTAGGATCTCCATAGAAAAGGATAATCTTCATTTCACTAATTTGGCCCCAAGAAGCTTTCCACTCTGGTTTTATCAATACAAACAATTTTTAACATCCTAATTTTACCAACACTGATGAATTTTCCCTGAGGAATGTTCTAGAATTAAACTATGTTTATTTCCCTTGATCAATGCACTATATGGCATAATGAAAATATTTCTCTAATTATCACCATTGTCATTTTTATCTTATCAAAAATTATTTTCACTGATACCAAGATTTCTTTAATGTAAATCTTATAAAGGCTTATGGTAAATTATTTTATCCTTATCAAACTTACCAATTAAAGCTTCTGCCGCTCTTAGTTTTCTTCTATGACCATTGTTTTTATCAAGGCAAAATTCTGCCCCAGTCAAATACTGCAGATATAAATTTGTCAAGGTTTATTTTTCTGGAAGCAGCTAGTTAATAACTTATTTTACCATGTGCACTTGTAACTGTCAGCTTTAATTTGTGTTAATTACATAATGGTGGGTCGAAACATCCTACATGAGATTCCTACTTCACAATTCACACACAAATAAATTTCAGATGGATTAAAAATTGTACAATAAGCACAAATAGCAAAGTATTGGAAAGAAAACATAGCAGACTATACCATATATATATGATATTGATATATATATCATATATATATCATATATATATGATATTGATATATATATATATATATCATATATATATATGATATATATATATATCTCTCAAAACCTTGGAGCCAAAAAAGCCTTTCTATGCATGATCCAAAAATCTGAAGCCATAAAGTAAATTTGATTCCCTTTACCCATCCCATATGAGCCATAACACTAGCATTTTGCAAATGTTCCATGGAGGGTGATATAGGGGTCTAAGAGTCAGGGTCTCTTGCCACAGGAAGGGGTGGGAGTAGGGGCTGATTAATAACAGATGTTGGTGGGGACAATGGATATTCAAAGGTGTGTGGAAAATATATGTGGGATTGGCGTTTTTCATTATTTTCAAGTATTTTTATCATTACAATGTAATACATCATCCCCCCACTTAAAAATTTAAAACAATCCAACAAGTTTAGCACAAAGTAAAAGTACCCATTACCCCTGAATCTACTTACAGAGATAACTACTATTGACAATTCCATGAATATCATTCCAGGTTTATTTATTTATTTTTTTTCAGTTTGTTCATTTTTTACTTACTGTCCTTAGATCCTAGACCTGGAAACCGGAAGTCTAGTTGTTTTTTTAATGTCTATGTATCTATCTATGTCTCTCTCTCTATATATATATATATACAACGCACTCTCAGACACTCTCTATATCTTTCACACATATTACTTTTTAAATGAAATAATAACATACAATAATATACAACAACAACAAGAGTTGATTTGTCTAGTTTCACAGATTTAAGTACTCTCTGTACATATCTGGATGCACTTCAAGAAGGGATGGAAGAAAGGAAGGAATTGAGATGCACTCACCAGTAAGTAGGGATTACTACCACACTGGTACTTTTATGACTTTTTTTTTTTTTTTTTTTACCCTTTTTTCTCTTTGATATAATATAAAAGCCATTTTCCCCTTGGAAAACACAGAAAAACACAAAGAAAGAAACAGTCACCCATAATCTATCATATGGAGTCAACTGCTGGAACTTTTGGTGAGGAAAGATGCCATATTTAATAGATCCAAAATGGCGGTGGCCAACAATCTTCTGAAAGAGTTCAGAAAGAAGGTCCCAGCACTACAAGATAAAGAGGAGTGGGTACGAAGTTGTAAACCACACACCCCTGTATCCCCTGACAAACAGGATGAGGAGGAAACAAAAACATGGTCAGTGACTTTAAATTTTTGGACAATACACTGCTCGAATTAACAAAGGCAGAGCCCCATGAAAAAACACAGACACCAGCTATGGGATGGGCAGATCCAGTTCTGTCGGCTCAGAAAAGCTTACAACCTTGAATTGTGACCCGACACTGGGGATCTGCAGAGGGTGTCTGCAAAGGGAAAATGCCAGGGTAAGAAGCTTCACTGTCGGATTCCCCACCTCAACATTTCCCCTTGGATTTCCACTCAAGCTGAACAGACACCCTTGGGACATTTCCAACCTGAGTCGACTGTGGAGAGACAAATCACAGAAAGGAAGCTTTGGCAAGCACTTCAAAAGCTGGTTCCATTTTAGGCTAGAAAGGAAGGCAAGTGTCTCCAATGGTGGCACCAACAAATTTTTCAATACTGGGATTATGGAGAACTTCCCACCCAGCTAAACTTATCCTCAGACCTCAGAAATGGTCAGAAATGTGCATGGAGCACCTACTCTGTGGGTCTGCAAAAAGTTTAAGGCAGGAGACTGAACTTTTCTGAGAAGGGCCAGATAGTAAATATCCTAGGTGTTGCGGGCTCTCCCAAAGTCTCTGATGCAACTAGTCAGCTCCACAGCTATACTGAGAAAACAGCCTTAGGCAATACATAAATGAACCCAGTGGCAGGGTGCCAATAACACCTTACTTTCGGACATTAGCATTTGAATGTCATAGAATCCTGTGTGCCATAAAATATTCTTGCTTTGATTCCCCCCCCCCCCCACCCCCAATCATTTAAAAGTGTAAAACTCTTCTCAGCTTTGTTGGCTGTATCAAAACAGACAGCAGGCTGGATCTGGTCCACGGGCTGGCCCAGAGTTACCTGACCTTTGGTCCAAAAGCAGTTTCTACACTACAGTGTACATTCTAACAACATAGATAAGAGCAAACCAGAGGATCAGGAGTTTCTGCTTAGATTGGGGCGAGTCCAGGTGGCGGAAGAACTTTCGGTGGCCAGCGTGTCAGTCGGGATCGGGGTGGGGTTGTGGAGCAGAAGGGTACAGGGGCACGGGAGACTTCCCAAAGGGGTTGGTCCCAGGGTTTGGCTCCACAGAGTGGGCCTATGGCACCAAGGGAGAGAAGGGTGAGAAAATGCCTCCCTACCCAATTATGCATGCTCTACTTTCTCAGTGAATCAGGCCAGTGAAAAGATTAGCAACAGCATAGTCAAATTTAATTCATAAGACATTTTGTGTTCCTGGCAGAAAGATGTGCTCGGGCACAGACGAAAACTAGCAATCCCCCGATCACCTCCACTTCCATAAACCGTCTTTGTTTACCTGTGTGTGCACAGGCTCTTATGCAAATTCCAGCAGCCAGTTCAAAATAAGCCTGAGCTTGGCCTTGACGGATTTATTTCTCATTTGCTGCAGGCACAGACCACTTCTATTGAAGGAAGAAAAATACCAGCCCCTCCTCAGCCGCTTGCCCAAGAGTCCCGGGACACCACCTTGCCATTGAATAGTCTCGAGGAAGAGTTCAGTTCAGGGTTTGCACTTTCCCAGCCATTAGCCAGCTGCCAACGCATTTCATTATCTTAGGAGTGTTTTGTACATCAAAGAGAGCCCCAAACAGTGTGATCAAGCGGAAGTAACAGTGCCTAGTCAACATTATAACTTGCAGCATGTTTTTTTCATGGATATAAATGCCATCTGGCACCCAGGAACAGCAAAGGCCAGCGATGGAAAAACCCTGCTGCCCTGTTTTGCTTATTGATGTAACAGTTAATCCTGATAAAGGCCAAGGCCTCAGAGCAACTGCCCTGTTGTTATCTTGCGTATCTATTGTCTTCCACAGGCCAAGCTGTCTCTGGAACCTGCAGAAGTGAGGTTGTACATGAGACCGCCTGGGGGGAGAAATATCCAGGAGAGTGAAGAAAGGGACCTTATTTGTCTTTTTGTTTGTGTAATTGCTTAGCAAACACCCACACACACACACCCCCACACCCACCCACCCACACCCCCACACACAGACACAGATGTGTGGGGATTTAAAGGCTTCTCCTTTTCCAGCTTCAGGACTTTCTAGGGAAATTATCAAGTAGCTGGCTTTGAAACTCCCCTAACCAGACTCTCTTATGACGGCTTCCTATCTTCTCCCACATCAACCTGCTTTCAATAATTTTGGAAAATCTCTCTGGCCTTGGATTTTACATCATAAACCACCAACCCTCCCCGCAAAGCAGAGACTGATTACTGGTAACAAATGCCTCACTGAGGCTTTCACTGCTCTCTTACAATTAAGGAGAAAAAAATTGTCTGAAATGACAGCTAAGAGAGGATCTTAATAAACTCATCGGTGGTACACTTCCTGCTTTCTGGGTAGTTGATTTTCAATTGACAAATTAGGAAAGAAAAGACTGTGAGCATCTCATTGTTTTTACTTTGACATCAATCTCCAGAACACGGAAGAACAAAACATAAAATGGCCAATCTCCTTCTCTGCTGAAATGAGGGCAAATGATTGGATTTATCGTATTTTTTTTCTTCCACGGTCTCAACTGTGGTTGTCTCAATGCCCTGCAACTGTTTATAAACTCTTCAATGATTTTCCCACTCATTACACAAACTCCTCCCTCTTCCTATCTTCCTGCTAATACCCCCCCCCCCCTCCTTGCCCCCCTTCTGTTTCTGGGAGGAAAAGCCTGAAATTTTGAGTAGGACATTTCTTTTCTGGTTTATGTTCACGTCAAGGGATGATTTTGCAATTGCCACATAAGCAATTATGTAAGTTTTTCCAAAGCATGGAAAATTTCTAGAGGAACTGGGGCCTATGCACAGTTTCAAGAGTCTAGATGATTTTAAAAATAAGTAGCTGTTACCCAATAACCAACCTACGGTTCAAAATTTTCTCGGAAAATTCAACTTGATTTATCTTCTTCCCCGTTTTATCTCTTCGCTCTCATAAATCGTAGTAGAATTATAACACACTTAAGGGACTAGGTTGCTATTCTAGGCCAGTGTGGAAATTGAGCTCAGAGAAATGAAGCCCCTAGCAGCCAGCATAAAGAACAAAATTCTCCGACCCTGAATATCCTCAATGCATGACTGTTTTCCCCACTTCTTTTCTCCCCATAAGAAACAGTAGAAAGAAGACAAGACAAACCAGAACGGACTACAACTGGAATTTTCAGCAAAGTGAGGCAAAAGAGTACCTGGTAGTCTGGTTTCCAAAAGATGGTGGTCAGACATCAAAACGTGAATTATGCATTGATAATATATGCTTCCCCCTTCATAGTTTATAAAATGCTATAAACCTCTTGCTTTCAAAATAAATGTTTGCTGGAAGAAATTTCCAAAGTCATCTTTTATAGGGCCACCTGGCTGGTTCAGTCATAGAGCATGTAACTCTTAATCTCAGGGTTGTGAGTTCAAGCCTCACGTTGGGGGTGGAGCCTACTTGAAAATAATCATCTTTTATAAATGAAGAAACAGTACATCAGTAGTTCAATGTCAGATAATTGATGGCAGAGCTCAAACAGAATCGAGGACTTCTAACTACTAATGGCTATTAATTAATGTATTACTTTTGCCATGGCATGCACGCATTCATTCATAAATTCAACATGCGTTGGTTGATACATGCATGATACTGTGGCAAATATTGAAAATACCTTTTATAAGAGTAAATAAGAAGACATTTCTGCTCTTGAGGAACTTATAATAGTGGAGACAGGAATATAAACTAAGAATCGCAAGAGACAGAAACAAATACTAAAATAAGCAATATATGGGAATGCAAGCTGGTGCAGCCACTCTGGAAGACAGTGTGGCGCTTCCTCAAAAAACTAAAAATAGAACTACCCTACGACCCAGCAATTGCACTACTAGGCATTTATCCATGGGATACAGGTATGCTGTTTTGAAGGGACACGTGCACCCCCATGTTTATAGCAGCACTATCAACAATAGCCAAAGGATGGAAAGAGCCCAAATGTCCATGGACGGATGAATGGATAAAGAAGACGTGGTATATATATACAATGGAGTATTACTCGGCAATCAAAAAAAAATGAGATCTTGCCATTTGCAATTACGTGGATGGAACTAGAGGGTATTCTGCTAAGCGAAATTAGTCAGGGAAAGACAAAAATCATATGACTTCACTCATATGAGGACTTTAAGAGACAAAGCAGATGAACATAAGGGAAGGGAAACAAAAATAATATAGAAACAGGGAGGGGGACAAAACAGAAGAGACTCAAAATATGGAGAACAAACTGAGGGTTACTGGAGGGGTGGGAGGGGGGAAGGGCTAAATGGGTAAGGGGCACTAAGGAATCTACTCCTGAAATCATTGTTGCCACTATATGCTAACTAATTTGGATGTAAATTAAAAAAAAAAAAAGAATTAAAAGAAAAGAAAAAATAAAAATAAAAATAAAATAAAATAGGCAGCATAAAGGTGACAAAAAGAAAAAAACAGACCAGTTATATTAGAAAAGACCATCACACTGGGGTGCCTGGGTGGTTCAGTTGGTTAAACGTCCAACTCTTGATTTTGGCTCAGGGTGTGATCTTGTGGTTCGTGAGTTCGAGCCCCACATTGGGCTCTGCCTTGACAGTGTGGAGCCTGCATGGGATTCTCTGTCTCTGTCTCTGTCTCTCTGTCAAAAATAAATAAATAAACTTTAAAAAAAAGATGAAAGAAAGAAAGAAGAAAGAAAGAAAGAAAGAAAGAAAGAAAGAAAGAAAGACAAAGGAAGGAAGGAAAGAAGGGAAGGAAGGAAGGAAGGAAGAAGGGAAGGAAGGAAGGAAGGAAGGAAGGAATGAAGGAAGGACCATCACTCTTCTGGTTTTGTAGAATAGTGACCTGCTATTGTGTTTAAGAAGTCAAATAACCCTGGGTGCCTGGGTGGCTCAGTCAGTTAACTTCAGCTCAGGTCATGAGCTTACAATTTGTGGGTTCGAGGCCTGCATGGGGCTCGGGTGCTGACAATCTGGAGCCTGCTTCAGATTCTGTGTCTCCCCTACTCACATTCTGTCTCTCTCTCTCTCTCAAAAAAAAAAAAAAAATATATATATATATATATATTTTAAAAAAGTCAAATAAGCCTTTGCTCTTAAATTGTCTTAGAAAGAGAATGAATTACTTGTGGCATGTCTTAAATTCCACTTTAGGTAAAACATAATCTGTTTTATGCTTCCTCTGATTATTCTGGATTTGTTCATGTGTAATTTTAAAGAAGTTGTGCTCTGCGGTTTTCCCATTGAGATTGTTCTAAAGTGACGTTCGCTGTAGGATTTGGCCGACGGGCTAAGTAGCCGAAATTTTGGTAAGAAGTCGGCAGAAGGAGACTAGTTCAGATGAGAAAATTACACATAATTTCTTTCCTCTCATTTTGTGAAAATCTTAGACCCACAGTTGTTAGGGATTGAAAAGAACTTTAAGCAAATCTCTGCTTCTGCAAGGCTTTTTGGTTTTGGTTTTGGTTTTGGTTTTGGTTTCTTTTCAAAACTTTTGAATCTCAAGGCAAGATTTAAATTTCTAAATTGATTATTCTGTCATAATTCCCCTGCGGAATTAATTCCAATCTTAAGGTGCTCTCCATTGACACCCCCCTGAGTACTTTGAGACCCTCAAATGTTTATTCTATTTTTCTCAGAACCAGGTAAATGACTAGCTGGAACGTTAGTGACTTTCCTGAGGTGGTATCGATTTTGTGCAAATGTAGTGTGTGGGAGGGAATGATATATTATTTGGGGGCTTACAGTAGAGTCTGACTAGATAGGCAGATACAGAAGACAAACTCTCAGCCTGCTTAAAACCCATTGCATCTAATTCAGCACCCACCAGTCTCAACCTATGCAAAATCAGCAAGATGGGATAATATTCTTACATGATAGAATTGTCTTTTTTGTCCTCTCTAAATGAGCTTTAAAAACAAAAACAACCAGACTTCAAGCTGTATTACAAAGCTGTAATCATCAAGACAGTGTGGTACTGGCACAAAAACAGACACTCCGATCAATGGAACAGAATAGAGAACCCAGAAATGGACCCACAAATATATGGCCAACCAATCTTTGACAAAGCAGGAAAGAACATCCAATGGAATAAAGACAGTCTCTTCAGCAAATGGTGCTGGGAAAACTGGACAGCGACATGCAGAAAAATGAACCTGGACCACTTTCTTACACCACACACAAAAATAAACTCAAAGTGGATGAAAGACCTAAACATAAGACAGGAAGCCATCAAAATCCTCAGGGAGAAAGCAGGCAAAAACCTCTTTGACCTCAGCTGCAGCAACTTCTTACTCAACACGTCTCCAGAGGCAAGGGAAACAAAAGCAAAAGTGAACTATTGGGACCTCATCAAAATAAAAAGCTTCTGCACAGCGAAGGAAACAATCAGCAAAACCAAAAGGCAACCGACAGAATGGGAGAAGATATTTGCAAACAACATATCAGATAAAGGGTTAGTATCCAAACTCTATAAAGAACTTACCCAACTCAACACCCAAAAAAAAAACAAATAACCCAGTGAAGAAGTGGGCAAAAGACATGAATAGACATTTCTCCAAAGAAGACATCCAGATGGCCAGCCGACACATGAAAAAATGCTCAACATCATTCATCATCAAGGAAATACAAATCAAAATCAAAATGAGATACCACCTCATGCCTGCCTGAATGGCTAACATTAACAACTGGGGCAACAATAGATGTTGGCGAGGATGTGGACAAAGAGGATCTCTTTTGCATTGTTGGTGGGAATGTAAAGTGGTGCAGCCATTCTGGAAAACAGTATGGAGGTTCCTCAAAAAACTAAAAGTAGAACTACCCTACGACCCAGCAATTGCACTACTAGGCATTTATCCAAGGGATACAGGTATGCTGTTTTGAAGGGACACATGCACCCCAATGTTTATAGCAGCACTATCAATAATAGCCAAAGGATGGAAAGAACCCAAATGTCCATTGATGGATAAATGGATAAAGAAGATGTGGTATATATATATATATATATATATATATATATATATATATATATATATACACACACACACATATATATGTGTATATATGTATAAAATCATTCTTCCTGTATATATATATATACACACACACACACACACACACACACACACACACAATGGAATAATTACTCGGCAATCAAAAAGAATGAAATTTTGCCATTTGCAACTACGTGGATGGAACTAGAGGATATTACGCTAAGCGAAATCAGTCAGAGAAAGACAAATATCATATGACTTCACTCATGAGGACTTTAAGAGACAAAACAGATGAACATAAGGGAAGGGAAGCAAAAATAATAAAAAAAAACAGGGAGGGGGACAAAACAGAAGAGACTCATAAATATGGAGAACAAACTGAGGGTTACCGGAGGGGATGTGGGAGGGGGGATGGGCTAAATGGGTAAGGGGCATTAAAGAATCTACTCCTGAAATCATTGTTGTACTATATGCTAACTAACCTGGATGTAAATTAAAAAATAAAGTAATTAAATAAATAAAATAAATAAAAACAAAAACAAATCTCAAACTGCAATTAGGAATGATAATTTCCTAAAGATCTTCCTCTTCCCTGCTTCTCTCTCTTCTCTTATTTCTGTCTCTCTCTCCAGCTTACAGCATAAAACAAGAGAAAAGAGGAGCATGCAAGGAACACAAGAGGCAGATGAGGCCTAGAGTACACACCAAGAGGATAACATAACCTACTATCGTCATTGGCATAGTGTTTTTCCTGGTTTGCAATGTTTTCCGTTATACGTCATAATAGCACTGCCTCAAAGAGGTGTTACAAGTATTAAACACGCTAATGAATTAATAGAGTCTACAATAGCTCCTGGCACCAAAAATGCTTTCAATAAGTGTTCAACGGTATTACTATTAGTACACAAGCTATTGTTTTTAACACTGTTATTATAGTCATAGTTTGCATAACCATTTAGTTTGCTAAACCATAAACAGTTTAGGAAGTACAAGTTCACATTTAGCTGGTCATACGATATATAACTTATTTTAGGAAAGAATGATTTTATTTCTAAATCCTAAATTCCTATCAATAGCTATTTGGCCACTTAGGGGACACTCGTATGGAATTTCTTTTATAAACTAAAAAGCACAACTATACCTGAAGGCTTGCTATAAAAGATTTGCCCTGAAATAATTCTGAAGAATTCTAAATTTCACAGGAAAGCAGTCATAACCCAGCTCTGGCCTACTTCTCAAGTTTCGCAAATGCTGTCCCATTCTGTCCATCTGATGTACCTGGGACAATGGGCAATTAGCCACTCCCCAAGCATGCCTAGTACTTTTGTGCCATTCTGCCTCTGTGTGCCTGCTGTTCTTTGTGCCTAGAATAGCCTCTCCTGCCTCTCCCTTCAAGTCCATTATGACGCCTTCCTCTTCTTACCCAGAAAATAAATATCCCTCTTCTCTGCTTCCAAAGCACATTCGTCATCCTACGTGCTGGAATACATCCTTCCTCCTATTAGTCATATCCCACTGCATGGAAATCCTGTATTCTCATGTCTGTGAGCTCCTTCAAGAGTACAGCCCTGTTTTGCTGGAGAATATTGCCAATGCCAACCAGAGGACCCACACGTAGCAAGAACTCCTTCTTTTTGCATTGTTTGCCAATTTCAGGCAGGAAAGACCAGACCCATGACACAGTAATAAGCTCCTGGTCCAGAGTTGAGGACAGAGAAAGACCAGAAAAAAATTGGCCCTTCACTTAGTATCCTTAGACTTCCTGAATCGGCATTTAATTTAAATACCAAAACAATATCCCAGGCAAAAGTCATAATTAGAATAGTAAAAGTAACAGCTATTTGTTGAGTAATTACAATGCTCCAGCCACTGCTTTCATATTTCATGTGCATAACTCATTTAATTCTCACAAGACTATTCGTTACGTGCTCCTATTGTTTTCATTTTATATTTAAAAAGTCCCTCCCCGTGGTCATAGAACTAAGAAGTGGATGCAGAATGTGAAGATGAATTTGAACCCAGGCAAATTCTACAGAGCCAGAGTTCACAACTACCACCACCATGCTATCTGTAGTTGGTTAAGGAGACTTTAAAACTTACAGTAGATAATGGACTTATTCCAATAAAATAAAGTCTGTTAATGGGTCTGATAATGACAAGTTAAATTTTTATTTTTCACTACCACTAACTGTAGATATACCAGCTTCTCATTGATTAAAGCCATGACCAGATCTATGACATATCCATTGAAAGTACTATGCTGGCTTTCCCTAATCTGGGCTCAATTTTCCAATCCTATGGTCTCTCCCACTAGTTGCTAGCACACATGCTCCACATTCACCAGCCCTTTCACCCCACCCTGCCTTCTGCCCTCAGTAGAGAGGAAGGCTACTTGGGAAACATTGCTTACACTGTTTGCTTGGTCTCTTTCTCTTGTCCCCCCTGACAATTCTTTCTTCTCCATTTTTCATAAGCTTACTCTTAATAATATAGTGACACATCTTCTTTTGATTAATTTTTTCTATGGTATAACTTTTCCATCTTTTTACCTTCAGTCTCTTCTGCATATTTTAGGTGTTCCTCTTATAAATAACATAACTGGTCCTTGCTTAAAAAAAAATCAGTCTGACAATATTCATCTTTTAATTACAATATTTAGTTCATTTACATTTAATGTAATTATTGATATGATCAGGTTTAGTTCTACCATTTTGTCCTCTGCTTTTTATCTGTACTACCTGTTCTGTATTCTTTTTCTTTCCTTTCTTTTGGCTGATTATTTTTTATAGTTTCACTTCCTCCCTCTATTAACATGGTAGCTAGGCATCCTCTTACTATGATTTGTTAAATATTATAGACATGACTAGAGATTATAACATGTATAGATGACTTATTTTAGTCCAAGATAAATGGTTGCATTTACTTCTTCCCAGACAATGCAAGAAACATAGAACCCCTTTAACTGCTTTTATCCTAACCCATTATTTGTAATATGTTTAGCCTTATCAGACATTATTATTACAGTTTTATATCAACATTAAATATTTATCATCTCTGATGCTCTTAAATCCATTCTGTATCTTTAAGTTTTCATCTGGGATAATGTTCTTGTCCCTGAATAGTCCATGTTAGTATTTTCTTTTTTATGGGTGGGTATAAAATTTCCCTCAGTGTTTATTAGAGAATGTGTTATCTCTCCAGCTTGGGTTCATAGATCTTTTTTTAAGAAAGTCATCATCCATTGTCTCTTTAAACATTGTTTCTCCTTTATTATCTTTCTCTTTTCCTTTTGTGGGTTCTGTTAACAGATAGGTTAGAACTTTTCACTAGGTCCCCTATGTCTCTTATATTGTCCTCTATGTCTCTCTCTCCCTTTCCATTTATGTGATTCATTCTGTATATTTTTTCATATTTATTTTCCAATTCATTTTCTCTTCAATGTGTCTACTCTCATGTTAAACTTGTACACTGGGTTACTGATCTGTCACAAATGTTTTCTGTTCTAGAATTTCCATTTTGTACATTTTCGTAGTTTACTGTTATCTGTCAAAACCATCAATTTCACGTTTTATTATCTTTGATATATTAATTGCACTTACTTTAAAATCCATGTATGAAAACTCCATTTTCAAGATTCCTGATGGTTTCTTATACTGTCCATTGCTTCTTTTGATTTTCTGCTACACTATTTTGATTCCTTATATATTTGTTTTTTCTTTTTTTTTTTAATGTTTATTTATTTTTGAGAGAGAGAAACAAGGTGAGTGGGGGAGGGGCAGAGAGACACAGAATATGAAGCAGGCTCCAGACTCTGAGCGGTCAGCACAGGGCCCAATGCGGAGCTCGAACTCAAAAACCACAAGATCATGACCTGAGCCGAAGTCAGACATTTAACCCACTGAGCCACCCGGATGCCCCATATATCTGGTTTTTCTTGACTAAGTGTCAGATATTGTATATGAAAAATGGTAGAGATAATTTGAAACTGGGATGTAACTTCCTTCAGAGAGGAAGGATTTTGTTTGCTTCTGACAGGTGGCTAGGAAACCTAGCAGCCCTGAATTATCTTAATTCAAACACAAAATGATATGATTAGAAGCTGGGCTTCAGTCCCTCTGGAGAAGATCTGTTTCAGGACCACCTTTACCCATAAAGTGTAGCCTTTTGGCTGGGAGTCCCAGTCTAAAACTTGTGAATTTACCAATGCTTCCCTCCTTGGCAGCATTGACCTCCCTTTCTTCCCTCTTCTAAATTCAAGAATCTTAGAGATGCTCAGTTCACCTTCTCAGCCTCCCATCTAACTTCCAAAATTGGCAGATGCCTCTAGGCGAAAAGCACTACCAAATGCAAAGTGTACTTCTCTGAGTTGCCTTCTTTTCCTTGACTTTTAGCTCTTTGTGACTTAAATATTGTTTTGGATTTTTCCCCCCCTCTTAACTATTTGCCCAGATTTTGTACTTTCTTTAGGAGGAGGGAAAAAACTGTTTGCTAATATGTTTATTTTCACCTATTCAAATTTTTTAATATTTACATAGTCACATTTCTTGATTTCCTTTCCCCTATCTTTCATAAAAAGGCCTATTCTACTTTAAATTATAGCTAAATTCTATTTGGTATTGACTTTAGTATGAGCTGTGAGATAAGGATTCGGTTCACTTTTTCCCCAAGTAACTAATTATTGTCTAATGACATAATGAATAGTTCATGTACTCTCTTGAATTTTATACACACACACACACACACACACACACACACACACATACATTCCATTAGTATGCTAAGCCACCTTTATATTACTTTGGGCTTTTCTGGGCTTTTCTATTCTGTTCTACTGTTTATTTATTTTTGTACCAGTACCTCACTTTTTTTAATTACTGTAGCTTTATATTATGTCTCTATATCTGGTGAGAAAAGGCTTCCTTCTTTCACATAGGCCCATTACACCTGTGGTTTTTTGCCTGTTTGTTTTAATTTTTTGACTAGTCCAGCATGAGTAATTTTATCAGATAGATTTTAAAATATTTTTTCTCAACCACCAAACTTCCCTCTCCAATACCCACCCAAAAGAGAAATCCCATTGTGATTTCTCTTCATCATTAAGATTGCAACGATTTCAGAGTATTTTAAAACAAATCAACATCTTTATAATATTGAGTTTTCCCAGGTAGAAACATCTTAAATCTCTCAGAGTTCATGTTTTCATATAAATACTGTATGCTTCTTAATCAGCTTATTCCAGTATATTTTATACCTTTTTTATAAATGAAATATTTTCTTCAGTCACATTTTCTAATTGGTTATCCTTATAATAGGAAAACTAGTAGTTTTTCCCCATTATTAATATTGATATGGTAACAACAACCTAACTTATCATTTTTAATTATTTCTGGTATGTTTTCTTAGTTGATTCATTTGGTTTTTGAAGTTATAGAACCATATCATTATGTAGGAGTGGGAATTGTACTAACTTCTTTGCAATGCTTATACTCCTTACTCTGTTCTCTCAAAATGACACATCCATTGGGTAGAATGAATCTCAAACTTCAGTGTTAAGCTTGACCCTTAATTCACCCAAACTAACCATTCATCATAATACCAATCTTTTCACCAAAGCAATGGGTTCAAGGATGAGTGACACAGGCCCCGACTCAGTGGGGCACAGAACAGCACCAGTCACAGTGGATTTTTTTTTTTTTTTTCCTTTAGGGTTTGACATGGAATTCAAGAGTTTTCAAAGTTTTCGGAAGAGGAGTTCTCTCTTTTTCTGGATGGCAAGGTATAAGCACATGGGAGGCCTGGGACCTCTGTGGCCATTTTGCTCCCATGAGAGAAGTCGCCCAACACACAAAGGAACGCAGAGTTGAAAGAACTGAGAGAAATCAAGCAGCAACGCTAAAACAAACCATGCTTGAAACGGAACCTATCCTGCAACTTTATAAGAGCATTTTTTAAAGCCGGGGAGCGTTATTTGCAACCCAAATTATCCTAATGGATACACCAGCTCAATGCCGTATTCAAGAAATACACCTAACACATAATGACAAAGAAAGTTTGAAAATAAGGCATGTGGAAAATTATACCAGGCAAATGTATGCAAACAGAAAGCAGGAATGGCAGAATCAAAATCAGATAAGAACAAGTCAAGATCCAGACCATTAAGCAGGGAAAAGAGGCATATTATAAAATCTATGAGTACAATTAATGAATTACTGTGTATCACAAACTACAACAGCAAGACGCATAAAACAGAACTCTGATAAAGATAGGTATAACCATCATAAAAATCGGTCCTAGTGGGGAATTTTGCATCAAAATTCGATGGATCAAACAGACACAAACAATCAAGGATATAGAGAATACAAATAATACAAAAAAGATCGTGTAAAATAAATACATAAATAACATTCTCCCTCTCTTCTCTACCAAAGCAGAAATTGGAATATCATGCATGACCTACCATTAGAAAGAGTCTAGCCTGAGTTAGTTTTACTGCGGAGTCTAACCTTCAAAATACAGAAAAAACTTAGCTAGTATACCTCTCTATCTCAGTTGTCACTATACAGCTTAGGAGATGAATATATCCAGAAAATGTTAAACAGACCCTTTGGTTTCTGAAACGCTTGCTACTCACCATTCAAACCTCAGAGACTAAAGATGATCAGATTTTATGGTGTCTCTCTCTGAACTTTTGCTTTCTGAACTCAGGTACCAAATAGATTTGAATGTTGAAGGAATGTTTGTAATTCCTTTTTATCTATCTTATTCAAAATATTCTCAACTATCAAAAAATGATTGAAAGTGACCAAGATGGTCTACTAAGCTAACACAAGAACATCCAAATTAATAATTTTAAAAAGAAAAAAAATTACTTACGATAGCAAATGTTCTCAAAATATTAGTATATTGAATACATCTAGTCATGGAAAGAATATAGCATTGCCATGTAGATACATTTTAAAAACTGTAATATTACAGTAACAATTCAAAAGAAAAATATATTTATAGACGAAGAAATATAAATGTATTCATATAAATATCACAAAAAAATCTTAATAAAAACTGAATAAAATAAGAACACATTATCATCTTTCATTTATCTAAGTATACTCATTCATATTTTTGTGTCTTATTCTTATATTTCTTTTAAGATATATAACTAAATATATTAAAGCACTTTTAATAAAAAAGTAACAAATATTTTATAATAAAACTTTTAAAGTCATTGCCATTAAAATCAGAATCAAATCAAGAACGCTTTTTATCATTATTATTTTTCAAAATTATTTTAGATGATCTAAAAAATGCAATAAAGCAAAAAAAAACAACAGGTATGTGTATATATATAGATAAATTATGTTTATTTGAAAATTTTGTATTATAGGTTTAAAAATCCCAAGGCACAGAACTAAAAATCATTAAGACTAATAAGAGAATCTGGAAAGATATTTATATTATATACAGTTTGGAGTTAGGAATGGACGTATACAATCATCACATATACGATAGAGATAGAGAGTATAACACATCTAGAAATACATTTAACAAGAAAATAACACATAAGAAGAATATGTAAAGAAACAAGATATGAATTAATGTTAAGATGAAATGTTCCTAGATGGAAAGACTTAATATCACTAAAATGTTAATCCTTCTAAATCAGAACATAGATTTAATACAATAAAACTAAGAATTTCAAAAGATTTCCTTTAAACCTTGTTGTATACATTAAACATTTTATAATATAGGGGCACCATGGTGGCTCAGTCGGTTGAGCATCTGACTCTTGATTTCAGCTCAGGTCATGATCGTGGGATTGAGCCCTGCAACCAGCTCTATGCTGGGCATCGAGCCTGCTTAAGATTCCCCCTCTCCCTCTGCCCCTCCCCTGCTCATGCTTGTGCACACTGGTGCTCCCTCTCTCTCTCTCTTAAAAAAATATATAAGGGGCACCTGGGTGGCTCAGTCGGTTGAGCATCCGACTTCAGCTAAGGTCACGAGCTCACAGTTCGTGAGTTCGAGCCCCACGTCGGGCTCTGTGCTGACAGCTCAGAGCCTGGAGCCTGCTTCGGATTCTGTGTCTCCCTCTCTCTCTGCCCCTCCCCTGCCTGTGCTCTGTCTCTCTCTCAAAAATAAATAAACATTAAAAAAAAAGTTTAAAAAAATATATATATATAAATATATAAATATAAATATAAATGTGTATATATGTATATATACATATGTAATTTTACGATATAAGAAAAACGTCCTGAACAAAGGAATTCCTGAATATAAATTTTTCAAATGCCCACTAGACTCCAGAGATAATTTAATATGATTCATACTCCTGTTTATAAGGTATGAGAAAGCTGTTTTCCTACATCGTCACCAGCACAGAACAAAGAGCTATAAGTAATAATGCAATGAAAACCCATCCTCTCACTACCTTATCGAAAAAGATCAAACATAACCAACACAGATGAAACTCACTGAATACATTTTAGATTCCATGCCCCCATCCCTTGAGGTAGCCACTCTCCTGAATTAGGAGTTTACTGTTCTCATCCATTGCTTTATATTCTTACAACATGTTACACATATAGAAATGTTGACATGTTTTTAAGCTTTACATAAACACACACACACACAAACAAAAACCCTGCATGCGTTCCTCTGCCCTGCTTTGTCTTATTTTGGAAAACAGTATGTATGCAAGGTGCTGACGTATCATTTAGCACCAGCTCATTCTAGGTTTTCGTCTTCCAGTCCCTACATCATCCCTGTGTTGGGTCTCCACATCTGTGAGCTCCTAGTTGATTTCTCTCATTGCCTTGTATTTTTCCACTGCCTTCTGTGTGGTTTTTCTCATGCCTACCATCCACATCTCTGATCTTTTTTCATTGTTGATTCTGTTCTTCTTTTTGATTCTCAAGCAGTTTTCTTTTTGAAATTGATCACATTTTCCCCTTTAATTTCTTTCTTAAGTGTGCCAGCTCTCCTTTCCACTCACCATGACTTTCAGTCCTTTGAGAGGATGGAGGAAATTTAGTCTATTGTTTTTATTTCCTGAAGTAATTATTATTCTAACACATATAATGCAGTATTCTTTTACATGTCACGTTCCTTTTTCATTTTTTTTTAAATGATTTGTAAGGAAATCCCACTTTTCCTGCTTCTTATTCAGCTTTATTGAGCACAACTTCATCTGGTCCTGATATTTGCCCAATAGTATTGGTAGATTACCATCATATCCGTTGGATGTTTACCTGGTCCCCATGAGTGGCCCCTTAGGACTCAGGCTGGAAATCTGGACATTTGAGAGACTGCAATATTTTTTCAGTCGTTCAGAAAACTGAGGAGGGCACAGAAGGTAGACATAGGTGGTGAGTAGCTAAAGCCCAAGTATGGGTATGTTGTCTACTGGTACTTTCCCCAAAAATGTCTTGATTCTTACCCCGGCCAATCCCATTAAGAAACATTATCTTTTAAATTCCTGTCGCTCTTCCCCTTCTTGGTGAAAAATTAACTCCATAGGAAACCAGGTCAGTGTAAGAGCCCTTGGCTCAGAGGCCTTTTATGAGTGGTTAGTTCTTCCTTGTCTCTCTGTTTGGTCAACTTTTCTCAGCAGATGTTTCACTTCCGGGTACTTTTCTCCCCCTTTCCCTTGGTTGTCTTCTAGGTTGCCCCTTTGGAAGAGCACGTAGAGAATACTGTCCCTCGTTACAAGGTGTTTCTCTCCCTCCATCTCCCTTACTCCTCTGTGGTGAGGAGTAGGGACCCATCTCTCCAGTCCTCATAATCCCTCTGAGAATTGTTAGATAGGCCTTTAAAAGCCCCAAATTTGTTTCCCAATAACTGTACTGACTGAGAGGAAGCTGCCTCTATGTTAACGCTGTGTTTCTCGGGCAGATCTTCGGAGTCTGCGGTATGAGGCTGTGGCTGTTCCCTAGCTGAGGGAGCATCGACACAAACCTAGGGTTTTCATGGGGAATAAGGGGATTGTGTAGTCTGGTGTATACGTAATCATCCGGGGAGATTGCTAACAATTGCACGGGTGGAGACTGAGAATCTGCATTCCCAATTAGCTCCCAAATGATGCCCAGGCTGCTGGCTGCAGACCATTTGAGTAGAAGGGCTGTGCATTAGTCAGGGTTCTCCAGAGGAACGGAACCAATAGGATATGTGTCTAGAAGTGTATTATGAGGCATTGGCTCACACAGTTACAGAGGCTGAGAAGCCCCATGATCAGCAGTCTGTGAGCAGGAGATCCAAGAAAGCCTGTGGTATAGCCCAAGGCCAGAAAGCCAGAGAGCCCATGGTGTAGATTCCTGCCTGAGCCTGAAGGCCTAGAAACCAGGAGCGCTGAGGGCAGGAGAGGATTGATGTCTCGGCTTATGCAATCAAGCAGAGGGAGAGTTCAGCCTTCCTCAGCCTTTCTGTTCCATTCAGGCCCTCACCCGATTGGATGATGCCCACACACGTTGAAGGAGGCCATATGCTTTATTCCGTCCACTAATTCAAATGCTAACCTCTTCCAGAATCGCTCTCTTGGATGCACCAAGAAATGTTTCACCAGATATTTGGGAGCCCATGGCCCAGTCAAGTGGATACGTGACATTAACTATCACAGGCTATAATCATGCAGCCTGTGGAGCAAGAAGGTGGTCAATGGTTGGCCAAAAGATTAAAAATAGCAAATATTTATTAAAATAGTTGGGGCGCCTGAGTGGGTCAGTCAGTTAAGTGTCCGACTTCGACTCAGGTCATCATCTCGGGGTTCCTGAGTTCGAGCCCTGCCTTGGGCTCTGTGCTGACAGTTCAGAGCCTGGAGCTGCTTCAGATTCTGTGTCTCCCTCTCTCTCTCTCGCCCCTCCCCTACTCATGCTCTGTCTCTTTCTCTCTCTCTCAAAAATAAATAATAAAAACATTTTTAAAAATAAATAAAATAAAGTAAGTGACTACATTCTAGCCACAGCACTAAGTGCTCTCCACGGAGTACCTTATTTAATTGTCATCACTGTCTGAGGTAGGTACTATATTATTTTCATCTTATAGGTGAGGGAACTGAGGAACTGGCTCGGTAATTTAGGTGCAATTAAACATCTAGCAAGTGTCAGAACTGAGCAATCTGACTTTAGAGTCTCAGTTGAAACACCATCTCTCACAGTGCAAACCTGGGGCCATCTGTTACTCTGCTAATCCACAGAAGGCAAGGGTCCCGCCATGATTATGATCATTAGGTTTTGGCTTAATGAAACAGGAAGGATGTTGGGGAAGATGGTCTTGGAGTTTCCTCTGAAACGTAAGATGGCATTTGTGCTTCCTTCCTGGTAGGCAGAGGAGAGAGAGAGAACTCTAATGAGGGAAGGAAAACGAGAGCAGTGAGAGAGGGAACAAAGAGAAGTTGGTGAGAAAAGAAAAGACAGACGTTGGCATCCTCACGTTTCAATTTAGAGAAGAGAGAACGCCCACCTAGCAGAATCTTGAAATAAAATTTCCTTAGACAGCCCCAGAAAAGTCGTATCCTTACAAGTCGAAAGGGTAAGGGGAACTTGTGCTTTCCTCTGATTTCCACAAGCAAAGTTTTGTTGCTTCAAGATTCAGAACCTTGTGATGCTTTCCAACCACCCTCCAAACACTACCGCAGTTCAGATTTCTTCCTCTCCGTTCCAGGAGTGAGAAACGTGCTCTGATTCATTTGTTTATTTGCGTTTCTTCTGTCCTAGACTGCCATTTTTATTTCTTTACTCATTATTTTTTAACGGTTATTAATTTATTGTGAGAGAGAGCACACATGAGCAGGGAAGGGGCAGAGAGACAAAGAGAGAGAATTCCAAGCAGCCTCTTCACTATCAGCACAGAGCTCGACGAGGGGCTGGAGTTCAGGAACTGTGAGATCGTGCGTGACCTGAGCCAAAATCCAGAGTTGGACGCTTCACCGACTGAGCCACCTAGTACTTAAGTAAATAAATGAGGATTTAGGGGCGCCTGGGTGGCGCAGTCGGTTAAGCGTCCGACTTCAGCCAGGTCACGATCTCGCGGTCCGTGAGTTCGAGCCCCGCGTCGGGCTCTGGGCTGATGGCTCGGAGCCTGGAGCCTGTTTCCGATTCTGTGTCTCCCTCTCTCTCTGCCCCTCCCCCGTTCATGCTCTGTCTCTCTCTGTCCCCAAAAAATAAATAAACGTTAAAAACAAAATTAAAAAAATAAATAAATAAATAAATAAAAATAAATGAGGATTTATTTATTTATTTTTATTTTTTAGGACAACGCCTTAGTTTAAACACACAGCTTGAACTCTGGGTACATTGGAATGCTCTGGTCACTGAACTTATGCACTACAGTCTTGTCATCATTCCCTTTCCACTACTGGTAATCCCTCAACCCATCAAAAATTCGTTAAAACACCATTCTTCTTATGAAGCCTTCCCTAAATAAAACATTTCACTCTGCGCTTTTATCCTGACACAAGACACTCTGTCTTACTGTTAGATTTTATCAATCCCTTTTCTGCATTTGATTATAAACTCCTGGCGGTTATGACTATGTCTTTATGACCTCTGACTTCTCATTAATGCTGAGCTGAATCCTGCACATTGGTTGATGCTCATAAAATCAGATGTTAATTGCGTATTTAAAAATAAAGAAAAGGAAAAGAGGTTTAGACACAATGAATGTGTCTGGATCGTCTAAAATAGACTCAAACACAGTTTAAAACAAAGTTTTATAAACCTCAAAGCCCCCTTTCAAGAGATCTCTCCAAATCCAACTTCTTTTACTGACCATATCACTCAAGAACAAGGCATGCTTTTCCCTATTCTTTGGGCACTTTGCATGCATGTGTTTTTACTGTAGAAGAGGGAAGACACCAGGGGCTACATTTACCTTTGAACCCAATTCAAATAAAAACAAACAATAACTGGAATGGAAAAAAAAATGTTTAAGCAGCAAGAAAATGTATACGTTCAGGAAGAGATTTAAAAAACAACAACACAGAAATAGGTTAAATTCTATTTTGTTTGAGTTCGAGATCAGACTTCATACCCAAGATGGAATAAATGCCATGCTAACCTCTGGGGGCTGATTAATTTATTCTCAAGAGGCCTCCATGGGTGCCCTTACAGAAGACCAGGAATGAGTGGCTACCTGCACTCTTCCCTTACAGGATAAGGAAAAGCTTTTGTGATTTCCTTCTTTTCCCCGAACTCCTCGATTATGAATGCTTTCATTTTACACAAATTCTCTATTTCTGCCTTGAGACAACACGAACGAGAGAGAGGGGCTGTGCATGCCATGCCCAGAAAGAGAACCCAGAAAGCCATGACAATTAAAGAGGAAATAAATGTGGATTTCATAAAAAATTCATGGCAATGGTGTACGAGACAAATTTCTTTCTTTGGCCTCTAAAATAACTGTCAGTAAGAAATGACTTGTAGCTGGGTTTACGAAGTAAACATAAAATGTTATTAAAACTTTAGATTCTCAGTGCTCTGTTTGTGTCTTCTTTTCTCTTAGAATGATTTGTTGCAGCTCATCTTTGTTTGTTTGGTTTTAATGAACACAACACACAAATTCAGATCTTTAGACTAGGTTCCAAGAATCCAGAATCTTAACAGCGAAACAAAACACAACAACAACAAATACTCCCAGCAATTTAGAATATTTCACGGGATGCATACCCAAACATAGTCTCCATTCAGCCAGAGTTTGGGAAGCTGGCACAGACAGGCACAACAAAGCCACAGCTTGCCGCCATCTTTTTTTTTTTTTTTTAACTAAGCATCAAGATTTCTTACAATAGAGGGATGTTGTGGTTATCTTATCACTATGGGAGAAAAGGTGGGGCTTTTTTTTTGTCTTTTTTTTTTAAATTTCAATCAGTCAAACCCTTCCAGCCTGACCCACTTATTCTTCCTCACACTCAACCTCCTAAGTTTAGGTGCAGGAGAAGGAATTTTACCTACTTCAGACAACAGGTTTTACAAGGGAGAAAACACCAAAGGAAAAACCACCATCCCCCCACAAATCATCGTACATTGACAGCCAAGATTTTACGTTGCGTGTGTTTCCATCTCCTGCACGAAGTTGTCCCTGTTGAGAAGTTCTTAGCGCCTGGCCCCTGAGTTAATGTCCGGAGAGCTTTATTGAATTACTGATTCACATCTAGCATCTTTTGGCCATTAATCACCACTCACAGAGAAAGGCATTGCAGCTCCACCAGGAACAGCTCTCTGGTTCCCGTGATCAGAGAAGAAGGATATTTAAGTGCTACAGAGAGAGAAAATGCTATTTTCCCTCAGATAAAAAGAATGGGGTCAGAAGGCGTTGAGAAGGCATCTAAAAAGAAAATCGGAAGCAAATTCAACACTCAAGATAGATATAAACAACAGATATAAAATAAGCCAGTGCGTAAACGCCAGGCTCTTAAGTACTTCCTAACACGAAGTTTTGTAGCTATTCCTGGAGCCAGACATACACACATGCTCTCATTCAAGACCACAGTAGGGTGGTAAAAATGGCCAGCACTTACTGGGTGGTTATTCCTGTGCCGGGTCCTACATTAACCCCCACACAGCTATTATCTATCCCATTCAGGATCCCAAACACCCTCTGAGGTGAACTGTCTTATCCCAAACCCCCAGGGCCACTTGTATTTCTGCAATCTAGCATTTCCTCGGATTCTAGGGAGTCAACACGGAGTGTGCACAGCATGGTATGAATCCCTTCCAGTGGGGGCTGGAACTCAGCCGTGTTCATATGGGTGCAGCAAAACGGGCGGACAGATACGGAAGTAGGAGGAAGACTACTTCTTTGGGCCAGGTCTTACTGCCTAAAGTGTTTTTGCCAAATCTAGATTTAAAAAAACAAACAAAAAAACCCAAAAACCTGTTCTCAGAGGTTGAATTTCAGAGTTGAAGATCGGATGGATCACCGTCTCCATTGTAGAGACACAGAAGATGGAACTCAAGAGGAGAAAGTGCATCGTCTCTTGGCATGGGAGCAGTGCTTGGGCCAGGTTCAAGGAGGAAATCTCAGACTCCAGAGCCGGTGTCTAAAACCCCACTCTCTTGCCCCTCAGGCTTTCTTTGGGTGTCTCAGTAAACACAGATGCCTCTGCAGTCTTTCTGCTTGTCCTGAAGACTTAATCTGTCCTCTCATTCCTCATCACTTGCCTTTCTCTGCGACCTCACCTGGAAAATGATTGTAGAGAGGAGAAAAAAAAGGAAAACACTGCTTCTCCTTCAGTGAGCAGAAAGAGGCAGCATCAGCCTTGGTCTCCTTATTCCTTTAGGAATTTGAGTCTTGGGGCACCTGAGCGGCTCAGTTGGTTAAGCATCCAATTCTTGATTTGGGCTCAGGTTCCTGAGGGTGAGCCCCGCATCCTGCTCTGTGCTGATAGCCTGCTTATGATACTCTCTCTCTCTCTCAAAATAAATAAATAAATATTAAAAAAAAAAAAAGGAATTTGAAAGAATAGGGAAGGAAAGGTGAGGGGAAGGGAAGGCAGGAGAGAAGAGAGGAAGGAGGGGGAGGGGAGGGAAGTATGGAGAGGGGACAGTGGGAGGTAGGGGAAAGGGAAAGAAAGGAGAAAGGACCTAGGGCCTGGGATTAGAAATGACTGAAGCATTGAAAGCATCCCAATAATTCCAGATGTCTATGTGGCTGCAAGGTCCTTTGTCCTCACACACCTTTGGTAAATTCATCTGGATAAAGGGATGCCTTCTACAAGCGAGTATTTGCCCAAATGAAGATGAGGTCGAGCTACCCGTCTGGGAAGCATGCAAAAAGAACAGCCCACTCCGGCTGGTAAAATGGTCTCTAAATTGACCTAAACCAGCGGAGACAGGGGTTCAAGGGCAGAGTTCAGAGGAGAGGGTGTTCTCCCCAGTAATGTGCAAAAAGCTGAGAATGACACGGGACTATCAGGCCAGCAGAATGGGGGGTTGAACAGCGTAGCCTTTGAGGGCTAGGGTGACCCTAGCTGCAGTCTGCAGGCGGGTTACATCAGGTACCACTCGTCGCAGATGGTCGACTGTCAGCATGCAGACATCATCACCTTCAGCATGCTCCTGCCCCTCCTACATCCTAATACGGTCTCGCCCGGGAGAGTAAAGAGTGCATCTGGATCACGCATAACCTGCAATGCCCATGGGACTGTGGTTTGGGGCTCTGTCTCACTGCCTATCAAAGCAGGAAAAGGGTTGAGACCCATGGTTTGTGTTCTTAATTTGAAATCCTACTGGCCAAACTTGAGCTTGGTGGCCAAACTAATGCCAGAACACAATGAAGTCCACATGAAGCCAAGTCTCGCCAGGGCGCGGCAGCAACGAAGCAATATCTATAATCCCTCCTTCACACCAGGGCAGCCGCAACCAACCGCTTGGTGCTCCACACCACTGTCTTGGGGCCAAGGTCAAAACGGGCATTCCATCTGGGTCTAAGTTTAAAAATGGGATTTTAACATCACCCTTCCGTTCTGTAATGTGCCGCTCCGTTGGCTACTTTGTCCCTTCCAACTGTTGGAGTTTTGGTTCTCCACCACCGGGTGGCTAGGGCCTTGCGGTTTGCCAGTTTCTGACAAGAAGAGAGACCTCACTTCTGATGAGAGGCTGTGGCACCGTAGGCGATCCCGCACCCTGGGGGATTTGCGACACTTCCGAGAGAGCCACCCTCCTGGCTCACCAGTTCTGCCAGGTGTGCCCTTCTAAAGCAAAAGGATAAGGTTAGGGGCACCTGGGTGGCTCAGCTGGTTAAGCTTTGGACCTTGGATTTCGGCTCAGGTCATGGTCTCACTGCTTCGTGAGTTCGAGCCTGCATCGAGCCTGGAGTTGGGCTCTGTGCTGAGCGCGGAGCCTGCTTGGGACTGTCTCTCTATCCCTCTCAATCTCTCTCTCTCAAAATAAATAAATTAACTTAAAAGAAAAAAAGATAAGGTTTTAAATGTTATTTACCTAGGGGACATACTTTTCGGGTGTGATGACAGTGGAAAAGGAAATATACATATGTGTTTTTCTTTCTCTGTAACTTTCTTTTATCAAAATCAGTGCCCAGGCATCAGAAGAAACCATATTTTAAAATGTTTTTAAAGTGGATCGGCATAGTTCTTTCCCTGCACTAATTTAAGGGCATGCATAGACATAGACGTAATACTCAAATGTACCCATATATACGCAGATTTCCTTTTTCACCATTTCTTAAATTTTACTCTCTCTTCTTTCCAGTGCTAAATCTACCCATTCCACTCTCCCAGCAAACACATATGTAACCCACCCACTCACCCACCCACACATGAACACAAGTCTTGAGTTTTGTTCCCCTGAAATAAATTTCTAGTGAAATGAAAATTTTCACAGAAAAAAAAAAGCTATATTAAGCCAGAGTTGTACCCAAGATACTGAAATATATTTTTACCCTAATAATACCCTAAAACCTCTTAACTATGAAAAAGTCAACTAATAACTCCATTTCAATTAGCCTTATCAGAACTTTAATTATTGCCTAACATAGTGTTACATCAAATGACTAAGTTTAAAAATAAGCTTGTCCAACCACACATTTAGATGTTTTTATTTTATTCTACACAGTAGAGTGTTTTCCTATCTAAGTTGACAAGTTCAGTGTGAGTAGGAGGAAGGAAGAAAAACAAAGGGACGCTCATTAAGAAATGAAGGCAGGACTTTCCTCCTGAAAACGGAAGGGCAAAAACACACCTTTCAGGGCCAGAGGATCATAGCCAGCATCCTGATAACAGAATGAACTTTAATCCGCACAGAAGAATCTGAGAAATCTTCTGGGAGAAATGCCACAGATTATTGCCATAAATATTATTAGCAGACTCACAAGGCTATAATCATGATCTGTATCCGTGATACCCAGTTTCAAATTAACATGGTTATTTTACTTGTGTTCCCAAATTTAACATTAGGGAATTCGGGCTGTGGGCCTATCATCATTAGGGCCTATCATCACTATATGTATCTCCTCACAGTCTCGCCCTGCCAATTTTGGTCAAATGGCCAGGATTATCTGGCGAATTGGGGGAGCTTTGAGAGGGACTCTTTCTTAAACCCAGAAACTGAGATGTCTGCTTCCTTTTTAGTTTTGCTTGGTTGGACTCTCAGATGATGGAGAATCATAGCTGAGTGATTCGGACTCAACCTTGAAATGCCAAAAGTCCTCATCAAAGTTTTACAGAGCCAAAGGAAGGCTACCCAAACTGGATACAGCAAGCTTCAGACAGTTTGGAAGGGGATAGTCTTACTCCTGGGGCTGGGAGCATGGATGAGGTAGAATCCACAGTGAAATTTATTTGAGAAAGCACATTTTCATTCAATTTTGAGAAGGCAAGTGGAGCCAGAGAAATCTCCATTTCATATCCTAACACCGGGACCTTTACCTGCCAGCACCTTCAAAGGAGCAAGCATTCCAGGGGCACCTGGGTGGCACAGTCGGTTAGGCGTCCGACTTCAGCCAGGTCACGATCTCGCGGTCCGTGAGTTCGAGCCCCGCGTCGGGCTCTGGGCTGATGGCTCAGAGCCTGGAGCCTGTTTCCGATTCTGCCCCTCCCCCGTTCATGCTCTGTCTCTCTCTGTCCCCAAAATAAATAAACGTTGAAAAAAAATTAAAACAAAACAAAACAAAAGAGCAAGCATTCCATGAGTTTTGAGCAAATGTATGATGATGGCAATATTACCCTTGTTCTTCTCTCATTTCTTCCATAAAACGAAAGGCCATGGGCTTTACATGATAACCAGCCTCGGTACTATTGATCTCAGGTTCTGTAAGGAATAGGCATTTTGGATAACTGAATTTTCCAGGTATCCAAATGTCGGCAAGAACACCCTTTCTGTTTTCAGTGCTGTCCATCAGCTTGTCTAGCTATACATCAGAACAAAATACTGAGCATCTACATTGTAGATAGAGTTTAAAGAAATCAGATTTTTTTTTAATTCGGGTCTTCTTATCAGTCTATTTAAAATGATTGGCAATTCCCTCTAAAATGAAGAGGAGGAAAAAAAAAAAAAAAATATATATATATATATATATATATCCAGCTGGGTTTTCTGGTCTGCTGATTCCAAAGGCATACAATAACCAGGAGAGGAAGTAAGGAGTGGTCAGGGAAACAACTGCCAGGAACCAGGTCTGTTTGTTGACATTATAATAGAGTCCAAGAAGGCCAAATTACAATTATGTATTTGGGGAGAAAGGAGCCTGGAAGGATTTGGGAATTCATTCAATTGTTTGAATGGAATGTTCTTTTCCAAGATATCTCCGAGGCCGTTTCTCTGGTCTCCTTCAAGTTTCCGCTCAAATACCACCTTATCAATGAGGCCTTCCTTACTTTACTTAAAATAGCAACCTGTGCCCCCCCTCCTCCCCACGGCTCCCTATCACACCTTTCTGCTGGGCCCACGCAGTGTTACACAACTGGTACGATGTTCACGGCAACAAGAGAGCAGCTCTGCTCCTTACCACTATCACCATCTGATCTTCTACCTCCTTCCATCTGATCTACCATCGTCTCCCGGCTCATTCTCCCCTGCTCTCTGGGGAGAGTATGCATTTTTGTCTGGTTCACAGCTGTATCTGCAGGTGCCTAGAACAATGCTGGGCATAGAGCAGATACTCAGCAAAGACTTATAGACACACAGATTAATTTTAGCATCTGTTGAAGCTCTGGTCTAAGAGTTCCAGACTTTAAGGACTTCCCATCTAATGGGGAAATAAGACACGAATGCAAACAATTGCAATACAATGGGATCAGAAAGCAGTGCACTGGGATGCGATACCAGTTAGGAGCTGGTGCTTGACCTAGGACAAACCTGGATTCTAGCCTCGAATGTTCCCATTGCCCTGTGACCTTGGGCAAGCTCTAACACCCATATACCACATTTCTTTGACTCAGAGATGACTAGAGTACCAAAGGTTTACTCTTACAGGTTTGTGATGAGGAAGGGATGCTCACAAGTGCTGAGATTCCGAAATCTACAGGAAGTGCCTGCAGCATTGGGTCGGAACTTTATAGAAGCAGAGCAGCCGATCAGCAGAGCAGGGTGGCTAAGGCTGTCTGGTGCTACCAGGAAAGCTAATCAGTTAAGAGGGCAGAGGCTGAAATAAATAAAATCCTTTCCAACATGCATGTAATGAAGTGCCATATTGAATTTTCCTGTGCTTAATGCATGAAACTTTTTTAAAACGAGGAATGAATCTACTAGGAAAATGAATAGGCAACTGGAGGAGGGGTTTCTCCGACTGGAAATGGGTTATTGACAAATCTCCGGTAACCAAATCTGGCTTTAGCTTTCCTTACATCTCCACTGAGTTGCCATCCTTTCGTAATTGGAGCGTAAGCGGAAAAAGTCCAACTGGTATTGAAATATTAGGTATTATTATCACTCATCACCATCCCCACCACAACCCACCACTGCTTTGGCAACAGAGGCTTTGCTAAACAGAACATATTGTCCTTCTCCGAAGAAGAGTTAATTTAAGATCTGGTTCCAAATCGGAACACTTAATCTACAGGGAAAATAAGAAGTAAATCCCCTTTTTAATCACTGGTGAATTTCTTCCCTTCCCTCTCTCTCAGTAGATCTCAAACTATTAACAGTCTCTTTAGGACAAATCTTCCCACCCCTGCATTCAATAATCTTTAAAGACAGTGGCACACAGCGGGTTCAGTCAATTTCACAAGTGATTGTGCTGTAACTTAGGTGAATATTCTAATTGCTCTTTGGCAACTGGAGTCGAGAATTTTGAGATGGGAGGAAGTGTTCAAGGCTAGCTAGAACTCAGCTATATATACAGGTTTAACACTTGTCTCTTCTTAGCTACAAGATCTACGACAGTGGCATAACCAGGCTAAATGAAACAAGGGGGAGCATTATATAAATTTTGCATCATCACAATCTTTTTCAATTGACCACAATTCTAGAGTTCTGGCCTAATAACAAACACCAAGCACTCCTTAGTAAGCTTGTGAGTCAGTGATAGGGATATGACTCACATTTTACTACTCACTCTAAAAGACTAAAAGCCATAGCAAATTAGGCAGGGATGTACAATATTAGTAACCACTAAATCATAACTAGTTGAAAGGCAACTTGCTTCATGTTTAAAGTAACCATTACCGCATGTTTAGGGAGCAAAAATAAAGTAGTAAGAAGAGGAGAGGGAAAACAACTCATTTCTACTTTGAGGCCTGGCTCCCCAAACATATTTCTTAACCAAATCTTAACTGTCCCCAAAGGGAATTTTCTGGGGTGGTAAAAATGTTCTATGTCTTGATTGGGGTGTGGATTTCATAGGTGTGCAAAATCCACTGAATTCTATACATTTAGTTGTATTAAATTTTTACAGCAATTTAAAGAAAAAAGATTTAGGTGGCCCACACCTCGAAAGCTACGTCTAGGAGTTACTTCCACTAGAAATGTAAACTCACAATTAAACTTTTTTTTTTTAATTCTATTTAATAAACACTGCAAAAACGGGAAGTGCTATAACAACAGTAACAACAAACCGTGGACAATAATCAAAGATATGTTTGAATGTCAATTGTTCTATTTCATACACCATGAAAGTGCCTCTAATCTAGCAGCTTACGCTAAAAACCAACTTTCCGTGCTAAACCTTTAGAACATGAAAGTCATTATTGTTTGTACCAAAACAAATCATAGCAATCCAGCTATTCTGAAGAAAACACTCTTGAGTTCGGTTTGGGTTCCTTTTGGACTGCAAAAGGTATTCTAACTCCTTGACACGTTTACTAGAAAGTAGATACGTTGCTGGTTGAGCGAGCGGCCTTTATTCAAAGAAATAATACTTTAACATGGCCTGTAAAAGCGAGGAGACTGTTCCAGTTGCTGACAGTCTGGGTTTAATTAGTAACTGCACTCTGTTTTACTCTCAAGGGTCACAGTTCAGCCGATAAACTTATCGACCAAATTACATGGTCGCTCTCTACCTACGAAGCCCCACGTGATGTGGCCTCCCTTCCTTAATTCTCCTCCACTCCACTCATCCTGGCCTCTCTCAATCCTTCCCAAGCACCGTTCGCTCTCCTGCCAGACTTTGTGCGCTGTCCCCTGTCCTGCCTTCTTCACGCAAATCCCCACATACCCTACAGACGCAGCTCAGGCAGAGATCCAACATGGTGGGGGGACCTGAAGTTCCCTCATCCCTCAAACACAGCAGTCTTGAGGACAGAGGACTTTGAATTCCAAGAGTCCGGCTGCAGAGTGACAGAGATGTCTCCAGGGGCCCAAGGGGACAACCTGGTGGGCCAATGGGCTACTTCAACAAACAAATCAAAGCAAACCTGGTGGAGGGTCCAAAACATCGCTAGGAGTAGGGGGATAAAGCAACCAGAGTCCCAACAACCGAGAGCACATAACGCACTCCAAAGAACACCTCCTGAAGGGCCGGGCCCTGGACAGAGTATGACCCTACTTTAACATAGCAGTGCTCACAGGTGCAGAGCACGCAACAAGCTTTTAAAACACATAAGGGACACAAAAACAGCCAAAAGGATGAAACTTTTTTCGAGGAAGACTTCTCCTCGAAAGAAATTCCAGGAAGAAATGACAGCTAAAGAATTGCTCAAAACAGACACAAACAATACAACTGAACAAGAATTTAGACTAATAGTCAATAAGACTAATCGCTGGACTTGAGAAAGGCATAGAAGACAGCAGAGAACCTATTGCTGTGGAGATGAAGGAACTAAAACATAGTCATGACAAATTAAGAAATGCTGTAGATGAGGTGCAACGTAAACCAGATGCGGTGACAGCGAGGACTGATGAGGCAGAGGGGAGAATGAGTGAAAAAGAAGATAAAATTACGAAAAAAGATGAAACTGAGAAAAAGAGAGATAAAAAAACAAATCGTACAGACACAGCTCGGTTCATGTCTTCCTCTGGGAAGAACGAAGGCAGGCACCATGTCCATCACTGCGGTCGGGACACCCCACTTCACCTCTTCCTTCCCTTAGTAGATTCCAGTGTTTCTATTTGTTTGGGGACTTCTCTCTGCTGCTAGGCTCGAAGCCCCTTGAAGGCAGACACGATGACTATTTGTGAGTCCTTGGGATAGTACATGGCACACAGAGGGACTCAATGAGTATTTAATGAATGTGGTAGATACGGGACAAAACGGTCATATTCTAACCATCAGAAAGGACCCAGGAGGCGTGCCTGGGTAGCTCAGTTGTTTGAGGGTCCCAGTCTTGGTTTCAACTCAGGTCGTGCTCTCAGGGCTGTTAAGATCAATCCCACCCCCCCGTCAGGCCCTGTGCTGACAACGTGGAGCTGGCTTGGGATTCTCTCTCTCCCTCTCTCTCTCCTCCCCTCCATCTCTCTCAAAAATAAATGAACATTAAAAAAAAGAAAAAAAAAAAGGAAGGATCCCAAGAGGGATCCCTTGGACAGGGGAATGGGGGAAATGCAAGAAGCTGAAAGTTAGGAGAAGAGAGCCTGTGTGTGACGCTTCACTATTACAAAAGGCCCCACCTCTAACCCTATGACCGGAACTACCCTCTCTCAGGGGATAACTGTTCTAACAACTCTGACTGGCCACCTTAACCCTGTTTTAATTAATTCCAAACTCTTGTTCTTCCATCACCATCTTAAACACTGTAGGAACACCTTGACTAATTTTTAAGGCTACCCACAACTCCAAGCAGGCCTGAAGCTCACGGGGACAGTAAAATACAAGACTTCTGAAGGGGCCAAAGGAACTTTGCCTGGAAGTCTCTTGAGGTTTTTAAGAATAGGGCCCTTTGTTTCCTATACTATTGCAAAATAAATCAGCAAGCCGCTCCGCTGGCTGAGTACCTACTTCATTGAGGCACGCAGTCATGCTATACAACCCAGCAGCAAGCTCCTCAATGAAGGCTATCTTCGCCAGAGAAAGAGACCAGGGTTTAAACTAGAAAGAGCGTGTGGTCGCTGGTTCACTCATGGCTGACTAGAACAAGCCGATGACGTTATCAGTGATTCAAGCAAACGTTGCATCCAGTTACACCACAAGAAGCAACTCAAACCCAAACTGGTAACTTACAAAAAGGCTGCTTTTCCTGGCAGTGGAGGAAGTACTCACAGCCCTCTAGGTTAAGAAGGGATCGGGGCGCCTGGGTGGCGCAGTCGGTTAAGCGTCCGACTTCAGCCAGGTCACGATCTCGCGGTCCGTGAGTTCGAGCCCCGCATCAGGCTCTGGGCTGATGGCTCCGAGCCTGGAGCCTGTTTCCGATTCTGTGTCTCCCTCTCTCTCTGCCCCTCTCCCGTTCATGCTCTGTCTCTCTCTGTCCCAAAAATAAATAAACGTTGAAAAAAAAAAATTAAAAAAAAAAAAAAGAAGGGATTGAGAGCCACCGAGTTATGTTTGGAAAAAACCACAAAAGCATGGCCAGATACAAATGGCTCGAAGGGCGGCAGACCCTGGGAAAAGTCAACTTACTTCTTACGGCGAGGAGGTGCAAACTCAAACACGATAACGCCCTCAAGCAGGCACTGCGCGGGGCTGCCTGGCTATACACATTTGGTAGTGTGGTGGCATCTCTCACTTGAAGGTGTTCAACAGACAAAAGATCCAAAGGAGTCCTTCTTTTCTGTCCTCTACTGGGAAAATAGCTCTGAAAAGCACAATGTTAAGGACCCAGCTCAGCAAAGTCTGTGAAATAAATACACTCAACACCTGGGTTATCTGTATTTCCACTTTTAAACAGGACTTCCTTTTTCTTCTCACATCATTTCAAAATCACAAGTACATTTCTCACAGCTATTGGCCAAAGCGGACTTTCAAGAAACTCCCACTGATCACAGTGACGTCAAATTTTCACGAAACCAAGAAAACCACCTGCTGAATTTGCCTCCATGCTATACTGAAGTATTCAACTCCCAAAAATCCAACCATTCTTTGCTGGATGTTTTCATGTATAACGGACTTATTTTTATCCCATTTTATATACGGAGCCATGGGCTCAGAGAGGCTAATCAAATTGCCCAAAGTCACAAAGTAGTAGCTGGTACAGGTACTTCATTCCAACCCATTCCAACTAGTCCATGACTAGTATTCTTTATAATAAGTCCCAAATGCCTCCTGAAGAAAGAAGCCTGGTTTTAAGACAGTTTTTTTGCCTTCTGAGCATGGAAAGCGATGAGGTTTCAAAGGCTGAAAATGATGGCTAACCAGCAATGAGAAATGAAAACCTGCATGTTGCAACAATGTGAAACATGGTAAGTAAATCATACACCTCAATATACCAATAGTTGAAAGTTCAGGTTCTGGGGTCAAAAAGGCCCGAGTTCAAATTATGAATGAGCTGTTTACTAGCCATTTGACTTTGGGGCAAATTAAACTCCCTAAGCCTCAGCTTTCTAACCACAGAACACGAAGATTAAAAAATACTGACCTACCTACCTGTCAACCTCACCCAGTTGTTGAGAGGTCAACGAAGAACGTACATCAGTAACTTGAAGGCTCACCAGTTTAATTTATAGGAAATACAATTCCATTCAGTCTACGGACTCGAGGGGACAAAACTGTTATAAATCAGGACTGGAAGATACATCTATCCTGTTTACAGTGCCATTGTCAAATCTTACCATTTTAGGTTTATGCCCATTTACAGAATCTTATCAAATAAAGTCCAATTTGCAGTCACCTTTCCTTCCTACAAATTTACAGATTGCTCAGAACCAGAGAGAAAAGATACAGGAGACTTCTGGCTAACCCATAAATGCTAAGGCTAATGTAATCACTGGTGTGCAACTACGTGAACTCAGTTCTTTTACAACCATGCATGCAAATAAAGGAAATGTTACAAGAGCCCTAACGTTTAAAAAGAAAATTTCTAAAAACATAAAATGTGGATCTCAGCACATAGCAGTATATAGTTTAATATAGAGGAGCACATAGACTCTGAATTGGTAGAACACTTAATTTGGGGTTTCTGTTGGCTGTAAAAAATGTCTTAATTTTATAAATGCGGACTTAAGAAGCTAAAATTAGACAAGATAACCTTCTTTGAAGTGCTACCAGTTTCTCATTTGAAGCCGTATCACTTAACATAATAATCACAAGTTATTAAGAGAGCAAACCCTCATCTACCTTAGTGATCTAGAAAGTTTTTTTTGATCAGGCACCCCTATCAATGGAATTTTTAGTACATGCCCAATATATTTGTTTACAAAATGTACCATGTGCTTGTGCAAACTCACATGAAAACACACACAAAAATACTTTAGGAGAATGACATAAAGGTACTTTGGAGATCACCTATTTAGAGAATTATTAAAAGTACATGTGCCCATAGGTGACCATGTCTTCTATCTGTTATGATTTGAAATAATAATTGTTTGATGTGATAGTCTCCAAATACAGGAATGCAGTTAACTCTACTCTCATTTTCTGCCTGGTGATCTCTGTCCTGATGTTAGATGTCTGGCCTACACTTAATCACCCTTCTATCATCAGAAGGGGGGGTCACAAACGGCCTTCACAACTAAAAGGCACGAGGAAAGAGGCTTATAATCAAGCAGTTCCTAACAGCTTCAAAAACATTGTCCCTTTATAAAATACCTAGACAAAGGCACTAAGCATTAGATTTGAATGTCTTTAAAAATGCCTATAGGTACAGGCTTTCTTTAAGCTATCCCACTCCCCACCCCCCACCCCCACCCAGCCCAGTTTCCACTTGGTATGAACCATAAACCTCACTACCACTTCGACCTGCATGTTCACCAAGTGAGCGCAGACTCGGTCCCAGGTTCGTGAATTACAGAATCCCTACAGTCGTGCTTCCCAAACTCTCTGCCAAAAGATGGCTGCACAGACCTCTCGATATTCATCAACATGAAAACGACAAACAGCATGCAAAGGTTCCTATGAAAGTCAGAGGTTGAACTCCAAAATGTTCCTTTTAAGATTATTTAACTACGAGAGGACAGAAAACACTTACAGAATCGAAAATCCTCAACTGGAAGTGAAATTGGCAGCCTTATCATTTTCTATCGTTTGACACTCTGAACAATATCAAAAGAAATTGGTTAGCTAAAACTGTAGTCAAAAAAACTGGAGTCAATTATATTCCATAAATTGTTGAGGAAATGGTGGCAATCCTATTAATACAACCTAAGGCTTACTTGTTTAGGAGCACCTTAAAACTACAAAGTTTAACATCTTGTTTAACAATGTTTCTTCACTTTAGGCTATTCTCAGAAAAAAAAGCAAAAAAACATACATATATATATGTATATATATATATATATATATACATACATACATATAAATAGCCAGAAACTCTCAGAAAAAAAAGCAAAAAAACATACATATATATATGTATGTGTGTGTGTATATATATATAAAAATAGCCAGAAACTATAAATCACATATAAATTCCTCTGGCCTTTTTGCAGTAATATAAATGACTTCAGGACTCATTTAAGCAGCTTAGTTTGCTTAGTAGTACAAACTATTTCACTACAAGTTTTTCACCCTGTTATGTACCAAACATAAAAAATACTGTTATATTTTAGCAGTAGCCATATATGCAGACTGAGATGAAATTAAACTCTTTGTAGTCCCTGTACTTTCAGACAAATAAGAAATACGTTGTTTCAGACAATCCAAAATAAAACTATTGATAACTTCTCCCCATAGCTTATCAATAGCATCTCATCACATTAGCTGAAATAGGGGTGCAAAGGAGAGAGGTATGATTTTCAATATACAATACACTTTTAATCTTTAGTTCTTAAAGATCGTAATAGTCAGGAAGACTGCTTCAACATGAAGGCCAATTCCACAATCTGTAACACCCATACAAAACAAAAACCACTTGCGATTTGTGAAGAACGGTGACTTAGGGAAATCATTTATGCAACAGTACCAGAAAGCGATTTTCTAGTGGACTTTCCCATCTACTACTAATACAAGAAATATTGTAACTCAAGGCTAGGGACATGTGATTCCCATCCCAGACTGAAGGGGAGAAAACAGCCACATTATCCTGCACAAACCAGGGCAATCCTTGCTTCAGCATTATAGAGCAAGATAGTACTTACATTTGGAGAAGAGGAGATAATTTTAAAACTACCTGTTAAGATTCAGAATAGTGGCACCTGTAACGATACTGCTAATAATCATGAACTCTTGGTGCCAACGGCAGCTAAGGATTTTTGAAAGCAGTCCTCCTTTCTTAAAATGACTTAAGGAAGTATCTTCTCACTCAGTGTAAAAGCCTTCTACATTTTATCAGTATTAAATTTCTTACAAGTACACAGATACAATGACTGCACGTGCAGGTTGGTACACTCCTGCGTGTGCATAGAGCAGCACACAAACGTTTTCATCCAAACAGCTAGGCAAAAACAGTCCCCGGAAGCAATGAATGAGAGAAATTAAAAAGCTCCAGTACCGTAAGCAGAACGTAAGGGTTAAAGTCCCGGGAAACAGCAGGATGCCAGGTCTCAGTGATATTTGCAAGCCTTTTTAAAGAGGAACTTAACAGCTCCTCAAGTGCCAGACATCACCTACATTCTAAAGTGAAATGTTTTTTAAGTTCTCTTCCTACCCAATTTCTTTGAAAGTACCGAAAAGTCTGATGTCACCATCTCCAAAAATGATTTTCCAGTTGAGAATCGGTTCTATGACCGAAGTTTCAGGTTAGAATATACTCCTCAACTCTCCGGACACTCTGCCTTAGGGTCCAATGGCTTAGTATGCAAAACCTTACCAAGCACCTGGCTTCAAAGGAGTTACCAGAGATGCAGTTGGCAAACAATGCTAATCAGAACTGGGGTGAGACCTGTGGAAGACGACACTACCGGTTGTATCCTTGTACATTCAAATTTGAAAAACTGGGAGGCTTCTCAAAGAACACGCTGGAAAATAAAACCATAACTGACTGGTAAGGGTATTCCGCGTGCCGTGGTTCTAATGCGAATGACGGGTGAAGTACACAGACACTGTTCGTATCCTAAACACCTGCGTATTCGGCTGTGGATTTACTTCTGTGTATCCCCAAGTTTGGGTCTACTGATTTCAAGTAACCTCAACTGCGGGGTATTTCCAGTGTGATCATGTTTATTACATGCGTATCTCAAAAGCCACTGTAAGTTAACGGTGTACCGAAAAACTCAACCTCCTCCACTTTCAAAATCCCGTTCAACCAAAGAACTACCAACAAGTTTTTATCACATGGGGGGTAGTGGAGTAACGTACACTCTGGCAAGGTTTCGTTTAGGTTCTGAGAATTTATCTGAAACAGAAGTCTGAAAATAAGGGATCAAAAACTCACATTTCAACTTTTGAGAATAAAAATTGATAAACATACCTGTTGTTGAACTCCAGAGCTTAAGTGATTTTTATGTAATTCTTGCAGCTGATGAAAAGCAAAACACCACCATCTCTGCACTGATTAGCCTGTTCTTTTAAGACTATGGGTCACCTACCCCAGGATTTTCTAATTGAACATGGATTCCATGGGGCAAAATTATTGTTTTTCAAAGGTGGGCCAAAATGGAACATTTATATCTTCACTTCGACAGGGAAGCAGTGAAATATAATCCTCTGAGTATCATTTTTGGTAGATGTTACCTTTGTCTCTTATCCTCATTTCGTGAGATTAGCCTGGTAATGTGTCCATGTTTTGACTTTGGAGATTTAAAAAAAAAAGTTACCCTGTGTTTCCTCTAACACCTAGACACGTACACTCCCATCAAATGTTTTTCAGCATGACCAGTGTGCAACTGACATTCACATAGCTTATAGAACCTAAGTCTTCTGAGAAACATATTTCTTTGAGCTGAACCTCTATAATCATGACAAGAGATTGATTAAAATGCCAAGATAAGAAACAATTTATTATAGAGAGAAGAAAAATTTCTCATCCAAAATATAGAAATCTGTACAACTTTGCCACAATCAATATACATGAACTGTACAAATTTACACCAGTTCATAATTTACCAAATAAAAGATGACTAACAAAGTTCACAAAATAGATGGTGGTTTGTGGAAAAGACTTTTACCCAATTAAGTACAAGGAAAGTTACAAACCAGACCTCCACTTTCTAAAAATAAGAAGTTTACTCAGTCTTAGAAAACTACAAGCTAGCAAATGTACAGAGAGCTGGCTGGTGCTAACACCACAGTTGAGACAGTGTCTTTTTAAGGGTCTTTTTAAAGCCTGTTGCCACGGCAGATTCTGGTCACTTGCTACTCTCAAGGCCAAAAACACAATACAAGGTCTGACCATTTCCCCAGGTCATGCTTACTAGGTTTGTCTTATGTACATTTATACAAATTTAAGTGCTAGGTAAAAGTCTTGTCAAAATTTCCAGTACTACCATGTTTCAAATGTCGAGCTTTCCTAGTCAGCTGCCAAAAAAGTTAACCATTTTCAAGTGTAATAGTGCAAATTTCCTCCGCAAGGTCTACTGCAGAGAAAGGTTCTTTGAAATACAGATTTGCCTTAAAGGGATTGATGGAAAAAATTTAGGTTTAACATCTGGGAGAAACTGAAACCACCCTAGGACTTCACTCCCTAGCAAATAAAGTGATCATTTACTTGGACTCACAGGCTATTAAATCATTGAAAGGTACTGTCCAAACTATGGCACTGTCACTTAAAAAAAATTTTTTTTTTACCACTCTATCTTGTGCCAGATCTTCACAGCTGTGACATGGTTTAAATTCCATAATCCATCCCCAAGAGGAGCCCACCCAAAGCAAAAATCAAATTTATCCATCCATTATAAGATGATCCATCCATAGACTATATCTTAACCTGATACAGTCATCATATTGTAGTTTTTGGAAGGGCTTGTTCTGCCCAAGAGAAGTTCCTCCTTACAGCTGATTCTGCTGTCTACCATTTGCACGCTGCTGCTGTTTTGAGTGCTACCTCCTGCTGGTGAGGCTTCGTACAGCACACAGATGGAGCCATCCTCTCCAATTCTGTAGGACACTTCGTAGGGGTCAACCCAGAGAGTGAGTTCACTTGGGAGAAGCCTGAACAGCTCCTGACTGCTCAGTCCAATCCGCTGTGCCGCCTGTCCAATCAGAGGATCCATTTTATGGTTGATGCGAATACAACGGTAACCTGATCCCTTGCACGGCTTTTCTGGGAACCAGTGATGTTTATAATGTTCTATAGGGGGAAAGATAAAGAAAGAGAGAGAGAGAGAGAGAGAGAGAGAGAGAGAGAGAGAGAGAGAGAAACAATGCTTAGATCGTTACTGTAAGATCCCGCTATGGCTTCCTCCTTCCGCAGGCTCCTTTGAAAAGTGAAAAATTTAAACTATCAACTTTCAAAAACGCCCAGCACCGCACCGCGGCTGTGCGTGCTTGGGGCTGGGGAAAAGAGCGGGCAGGGTTTTAGAAACAACACAGTAGTAGGGGACAAAACAATCTCCAGGAACCAACCGGTTGAGCCGCCAAAACAGGAATCCGGCGCGCGGCCTCGGCTGGCCGGGCAGCCGGATGGCACCAGCGGCCAGGCGGGAACCTGTTTACTTTCTCCACCCCACCCCAGCCGCACACAATGGGGTTTATGGCTTTGGAGGAGAAGCGCCACCGGGCTGTTAACCCCGAAGGGAAGAAAAACAAGCAACCCTAACTAAACCAAGCTCTGGGCAGGGCTGCAACTGAACCGGTGACAAATCCGATGATTAATGGTCAGGGGTAGGAGGCGCGGGGCGACGGCACGTCCGTCCCGGGCTGGCTCCGGGGCAGCGGCGCGGTCTCCCAGCCCCGGGCCCGGCCGCCGAGCCCACAACGGTTGGAGGGGGTTGGGGGAGGGGGCGTCGAACTAACCCCAGCCCCGCAGCTCCTTTGTCCCCAAATCCGCGGACGGTCCGAGGACCGCAGCTCCCGCCTCAGTGGCTGTAGTCTCTTTGTTGTGAGCCTGTTCCCTTCTCCCCTCGGTGGGGCAGCCGTGGGGGGAGGGGGAAGCCCTCGGCCCAGCCCCCAAACCTTCGCCAGGATCCGCCGTTAGCGGCCGCCAGGCGCGCCTGCCCCGCTCCCGCGGCGGGACCCGAGCGCGGCCGGCCCGGGGCAGTGCCGCGGCGCCCGGGGCAGTGC